>NW_026577984.1:2411843-3014804 GCF_029603195.1 Condylostylus longicornis
ATAAAATAATATTCTGAAAATTGAACCATTAGTTCCAATGTGTATTCCAATTTTTGATGTATTAGCTAAGGAAAATGTTTAAATATTTTGCAAAATATTGCGGGAGAGAAAATTTAGGTCGAATTTTATAAAACAATTTGTGAGGTTTTTATATTGGATAAAATAAGAGAACGATAAACTTCCGTTTTGAACTTCGTTTTTCAGTAATTTAATAGGACTAAGGGTAAGAAAAGGAACAGCGAATTGAATATGAAAAAAAGAGTAATAGCAACAAGGAAAAAATATAAGTAAAAATTACAATAGGAACTTGAAAAGAAATTTTAATAGGTATATAGTCACCAGAGCTGCAAGAGATAAAGAAACGTGCTATTTCACTACTTTATTAAAATTTGATACCAACCAAATTATTGGAAAAAAATAAGCACTGAAAACTGAAGAAAATTCACTAAACAAGAATTAAAATGAAAATTCAAATTTAAAATTTTTAATCACCTCATTCAATTTTTGACTTGAAATGCAAACAAATTCCAAGTATGTTTCGAATATATTATGTATGTTACAGGAATTTATGAGGCTCATTATAAAACGAATTTGTAAATATGACTTCATTTTAAAATATTACTTGTATATTGTTGCTAGTATTCACTTCCAATATAATATACAGAAGCTTTGTTATTACAAGAATATTGTTCTTACTAAAAAGAAAACTTCTTATATGAACAAGAAACGGCAATTGCAAATTTTTTCAAAATTATTAAGGGGAGATATTTTAGTAGAGCCGATCCGATTCTTCTATGCATACGTACTCATGTTAACGTACATAATGTGTGTATATCCATAAGTAGATATTCAAAAAATATGAAAATGCTTTTTCTTTCTGTTTTCCTTATTGTTGCTATTGTTTTACTTATTTAAAAATATACAAACTGTTCCGTACGTATTATTTCAACAATAACTATTTTTACAAAAAAAATGTAAGTATGTAATATTAAAATCCAAGTTAGAGCACCGAGCAGAAAGTTTTTGTAGCTTCTCTTAAGTAAAGCAAACAAAATATAATAAAAAACAAGGAAAACTCAAGCACAAAAAAAAGATATACTCATTCATCTGCTATGCTTGTTGTATCTACTAACGGTTCTCTTATTTTACGTCTACAGATTTGTAATACTAAACTATTAATGTTTACATATTCCTTGTTGTAATCATTTGTATGCAAACACACACACACATGTACATGTGTGTGCAGCATATTAAGTTTATAGTTCAGTGGGAAAACGAGAAAAAATAACTAAATTTTTATTTTGTTTTTTTTCGTTTTTTTGCCCCGAAAAGAAAATACAATTTTGGTTTTTATGCTTATGCTGTGGATTACACATAAAAAGCAATAATATTAAGGAATAACAATAAGGGAAACTAGAATAGAGAGCTTTAGAAAAAATATATTAAATTTTGTGGTAAGGTATAAAATTATTTTGAAATAACCGTGTATACATTAATATATTCCCACATTTATTTGTATAATATACATACACATATATGTTTATATGTAAATATACATAATTGAAATGTTGCTCTTAAAATACACAGGGTGTAATTTTAATTTTGCAAATCGTTTTGGTAGTGAATACTGTACCATAAGTTTAACATGATAATGTGCTAAATATTCAAAAAAAAAAAAAGAAAACAAGAAAATATGAAAATCTATAATAAAAATTTAACCAAGTAGAAAATGACATACTTACATAAACACAGCATATATTCAACCATGTAAGGTGTATGTTCTAGATTTTTAAAAAAAAAAAACAAAAATCAAATTATGAAATTATGGATAATATTATGCGTGTTTTTATACTAAAATTAATTAAGTCTATAAAAAATTTGATTTATGTATGTATTCTGTAGCAAAACTAGTCTTTGAAAATAGCTTAGTATATCTTGGCACATGGTTGTCAAATTTCATATAGTTACTATTATTATTTGATCAAATATTCAAAATTCCACTTTTTACGAGAAAGTAGAGTCATTTTACATTTATTATATTAACAATTTAAATTATAATCATTTTGGGAACTCTTGATTTACTTATTTAAAAAACATTAAGTAAGCATTTTTACCTAATTAAATATCTTCAATTTTTCTGCTATAGATGTATACATATGTATATAACATGTAAATATGTACATAAAATTTATACTGAAATTTTCATATTAAAGAGCCTTAATATAGAACATAGGGAACATACCAGAGGTTCATATAGTAAACATACCATAGATCTTTAATTATTCTACTGTAGAATGTATAAAATGTATATTGCAAGTTGACTGATTGAATATCGTCATAAAAACTGTATACGTCTAATTAACACTTCCGGAAATCAAAACTTAAATGAAAATTATGTGGCAGGGTAAATATATGCTTCTTTACGTTATTTACATACATTCTGTTAAATTGATAGAAAGCGAATGGTTGCAATCTTTTATAAATTTCAATCGCATAGAATTTAATTTATTATACAATAAATGTATATGCATATATAAAATATTTAGATTATGTTGTTATAAAATTATGTATTAATATATAAAAGTAATTGTTCCATAATTTTATGACATCTTAATTATCTTTTAAAAATTAATTAAAAAAACGTTAATGTACTGATAAAGAGACACACACACTTATGAGAGTATGCGATATAATCGCATATATAGACATTTTTATATTCAATTAATTATTAAATATAAATTTTATGTTATAGATATATTTTAACATTTTGATTAATAACATCTGATTTTAAACTATTAATCACTCAAAAAATTTCTCTTTCTTTTGCTGATTTAATATCAAAATATAGAACAATTATAGTATTAGCAACGCAAGTATTTTATACATATAGCTTTTAAAAGGGATTTAATCATCTAATATATTATGTAGAAGATTTAAATTAATTATTCAAAAAAAGAAACATAATTTTACAACATATAAAATTTACATTCATACAGAAATGTTATCTGTATTCTTCATATGAATGTTAAATGGTAAATCAATGAAATAATAATTGTTAATTAACAGAAATTTGATTCCAAATACATACTTATATTGTTATACATATGAACTTTACATTTTATAAATTTTAAGATTGAAATATACAATATTCATGCCATATATGTATGTGTACATATTTATTTGGCCACTAAGCTGAAATCAATTCCCAAAACAGGAAAATTTACATCAACAATGCCTAATACTTTATATTCCGAAATATTCTAATTGAAATATATTTGTTTAATTTTTAGGTATTCTCATTTTATTTAGTATGTTTTCAAAAGCCTTCTGGAAATGTTAAATTTTGTTCTTATATTTTTCCTAATTGAAAAATGCATACAAAGAAGAGCATAAAATGTTATTCTCCAGTAGTCAGAATAGGGTATAAATAACGGTATAATAATTTTCCTAGGTAATTTTTTTTGTACTTTTTATTTTTGAAAACAGGAAAATTCGAATGCATAAAAATTTACAATTATTTTTTAATGCATTTTAACGTTTAATATTAAAATAATGTGTAGAATCGACATGGTCAGTTCATATTCCCACAATTTTTAACAACCCTTGTTAGTTTTCATACAATTGCAATTGTTTTAATTTACTCTCTAGGCTTTGGGGCCTGATAGATATACATCAATATATATAGTATAAAAAAAAAACAAGAAATGAAAATTACAAAGATGATCTTTTATTTGTTATCGATAATTTTTAAAATAATGATCCAAATATTAATTAAAATGTAAAACTGGTAAAATTATATTAAAAATTATTTCTATTATAATTTGTTTAATTTAAAAAAAACGAGATTTTTAGAGCTCAACTAATAGAATCTGAAGCAGTCAAGCAATCTGAATGCAATTTTCCTTTTGTTATTCGGTCTAATTAAGATTACTGAATTATAATTATTATTATAAGACTGTTATGATTATTATTCATAACTCCTAATAGTAAAAAAAGTAAGTGTTATCTAAAATTTTATGAAAAAGATTAAAATTCTTTGTCTATTATATAATTGCTTAAGACAATGAATTCTTATATTCTTAAGTAAATAAAAATTTTAAATTTTAATAAAATTCTCTTTCACCTTTACATGCCTTTAAACAATAAAATAATTTTATTTTTATTATTTTCATAATTAAAACTTTTTATTTTTACAAAAAGTTTAAATTAAATACATAAAAAAAAGAAAAACAACAATGAAAAAGGAAAACTTGACAGAAACAAATTGGAAAATTGGAAATAAAATGAAAATTTATTTTATTCTTAATTTTTTCTTTTTATAATAAAAGTTTTTTCTTTTTCTTCTGTTTTAAAAATAAATTCGGGTACCAGCATTTAATATCATTGAAAATTAAAAGGAGTATAAAAATTTATTTATACTCGTATTTGGTGGGTCAGAAAAACTTAAGGAAAATGTTTTTATTTTAATAGTATGACGTAATAGAGAAATATTCAAAAAAAAAATTATTTTTCTGCTAATTGTCTGTCCGGAAAAAAAATTTTTTTGTTATTTTTTTCTTCTTCATACGTACATACACGCATAAGGGCAATTAAATTCTAAATGCATAATATGTAAATTTAAATGTATTTCAAATTAAAAGCGTATAATGCTTCCTATTATGCATTTTTATATTATTTAGAGTTAACAACATAAAAGAAGTTGCCTGTTCCGCAAAGCATTTTATTAAATATTCATCGCATTGTTAGCCTGATGCTAAACAAAAGCCGTATAAAGTGACAGTAACAAGTCATTTAATACTCGAAATATTTTACAACGAAAACAATATACAAGTACTTATAAAATGTTGTCAAAAATTACAAAGAAAAAAAATTTTCATCTTAATTTTTCTGAAAATTTTTTCATTAAAATTTTTTTAAATTAACTACTTAAATTTCTATATTAAACAGTATGGGGCTGACATCTAATTTTCTTGTATTTCAAACAAAATTTCAATACATTAATTGTACAATATTTTCAAAAATACAAAACCCCTTAGTCCTAATAATGTTCAAACACATGCAATATTGTAAATAATCAGTTCAGAGAAAAAAATTTTTTCTTCAAATTTCATTTTTAATTTTAATTGCTTTTAAATGAATTGCTAAAAATAAAGAAGCAAATAAATTTCTTTTTACATTATTTTTGTGTGTGTGTGTGTGTGTGTTTTTCCTTTTGCTTCATTTATTTTTATATATCTGTACCCTTTCGGAAAGAGAAGAACATAATATATTATTACATATACATAATATATCTTAAGCGTGTGCACACAAAATATGATTGTAATATGCATGAAGGTATATGAAGGTTTATTATTATTAGGTGGGTATGGTTGGGAAAGATTTTTAAGCATCATAGTAAGAATATATTCGTAGTAGGTACTCTTAAAACCAATTGAGCGTCAAATATATTATATATAAAGAAAGAAAAACCAAAAATTTTTGTAAGTAATGAAATGAAAATACTTTAGTTTTCTTTTATATTTTCAAAGATTTTCAATTTTTCGTAATGACGTTACGTAAATATAAGTATATAATATTCAAGGTACATACAGGAGTATACTTATGTTATATGCACGCATATTTATATTATAATGCGAATAATATACTCATATAATACATGTTCTTCTATATGAATAGAAAAGTATTAATAGATTGTACGTTTTCTTGTTATTCAATCCATTTATGTATGTACATTACGTATTTTTTTTTTACATAAATGTATATAGTGTGGGTACGTACGTTACGTGTATATTTATAGTACTTTCTATTGTAAAAATTCTTATAAATATTCATATATATTAAGTGTGTATGTACATGTGTGCTTTAAAATGTGCGTTTCTTATTATATTTTTATTTCTTTCAAAGATTTTTTTAAAAAAAAAGAGGAATACATGAATGTAACAAAATAAAAAAAAAAACAAAAACAATAAAACAAGTCCTTTTAACTTCCTTACATTCTTATTAACTTGTTTTTTTCCTTTGAATTTAACAATGATTTTATTCATTTTAGATAATATATATAGATCACATTTTTTTTTGAAAATTACAAAATTAAATTATATGAAAAAAAAAAAATGTAATGTAATAATTTCATAAAATTTTATTAAATTTTTTCCGTATCTTTGAATTTCTAAAATAATTTAAAAATATATTTTTCTTTTCTTCTTTTACTTATGAGTGATTTCTATGAATATAGAAGAGAGAAAGCGAAAAACTAAGAAAAACGAAAAATACTAATGATTTTGTGGAAGGGGTGGTAAGGCGAACGAGTGAGAGGGGGGGGTTTGTGGAATAATCTACACAAACGCAAAAAAAATTGTTTTTTTTTTTTTTTTTTAAGAAATATTCACAATTTTACGTTCTGCTATATATTTTATACTATGTATATATTTTCAAGTATGTAGGTATAAAATTACGATAATAATTTATAATAGTATAAGGTGAAATAAAATGTAGATAGGAAATTTCAAATTTTGATTTATTCGGAATCATTTTAAGGTAATTTAAGTGTGATAAATAAATTTATATTGATTGGATGTAAAAAAAAAAAATGAGAAACAAAATCAAAAACAAAAAGTTATTCTTGATTGTCAATTGAAATTATTAATATTTTGATTTGTAAATTAACTATAAAATATACATACGTATAATATATTTTTAAATTCAGTTGTATATGTCGATAAAATTGTATAAAAGCTTCATTTGTTTAAAAATTATTAAAAGACTAAACAGTGAGTTGGTCTGGAGTTTTCATTCACATCTATATTTTATACTTTATAAACGTTTTATATAATCCTATTATAAGAGTTCAACCTGTCCAGTAGTGAAGTGGTTATTGCATTGGTCCTTTAACAAAAGTGTCTCGGGTTCAAAGCCCAGTCAGGTAACTATAAAAATTATATTCAATATTATATAATTTTATACATATTACAGTATTACAGCTTGTCACTTACCTAGTAAACTCAGGGACGTAAGAAACTGGTTCATGGTTATTACAGTATCGTGCACCAGACCTAAGCTTCTTCCAGGGGCGAAGTGGGAATAAAAAAAAAAATTGGCAGAGTTCGTTCCAAAATTTTATTGTATTTGTTATATTATCAGATTTAGAAGTCGAATCAAGCTAAATGACGGGATATCGATCACATTTTATTTAATTTTGTTGTTTTGTCTTTTCACATTTATAGAATTTTGAAGTTTAAGTCGAGAAATCCGATTAAAATATTGTATATATGTATATTTCAGGTTTGGTTATTCTTTTTTGGAATATAAGAATGTTATAGAATGTAGATTTGTCGTTTTTATGAAAATCATTCAAAGTATATAATCAGAAAAATTTAATTATAAAGCAAGAATTATGTAAACACTTAGTTATAATGATTAATTGGAGTAAATCCTTAAAGTATGCAATTATGTTTTCATCAATATTTTAAATTATAAAATAATTTATTTATTGTTATTGTTTTACTGTCTCTAATGTTGCTTGGCTGTAATTTTAAGAGCCAATGGTATGTTATTTCTTATTTATAATGAAATCATCTTTTTTTTTTACTTCAAATTCATAAAACGTTCGTGGCTTACAATTTTATGCTGACGATAAATAAAAGTAGTAGCAGAAAACTCTAAAGAATTTTGATTTTGTACTTAAATATTTAGTTTCTTAAGCAAAAAGATTATTAATCATATAGCAAGTAATTGGTAGAAAGGGAAACCCATGAATTTTAAAATGAAGATTCGAAGAAATTTGTACACTAATAGGTTATTTTAATTTCTGAACTAAAAACGTAAAAGTTGAACAACAATAACCGAGGAAAAGAAATAAGAAATTAAAATATTTTTTATTGATATTTTTTTTTGGGAATTTTGGGATTCAAACAGGAAATGGCATCAAACACACTATTTATTTTAAAAAATAAATGCAACTTTGCCTATTCATAGACTAACAAATTTTAGAAAATGCATGCATACCTCATACAGTTATAATGGTAAAAAAAAACGTTATGCAAAAAATAAAATTTCAATAATAATTGAAAATGCATTAAAAAAAAATAATTTTAATTTTAAAACTAAAATACTATTTCAGCTTATAAAAAAAAACTTTTATAATTTTTTGTTTAATTATGTGAAAGAAAAAATTTTTTAAAAATCTTTAGTACATTTTTTTTTCTTGCATTTAATTTTGAAACATCGAGTCAAAGATATAAGTATAAATTTAAAGAAAAAAAATTTTTTTACATTTAATCACTAAAAGAGAGAAAAACTTAAAAAAGTTCTTCAAACATAATAGAATATTTTTACTTATAAATGAAAAGAAAACTATTAACGCAGAAGGAGAGAAAATAAAAACAATAATAAAAAGGAAAAAGAATACATAAAATATAAACACAAACAACAAACAGCAGGTCGGGAGAAGAAGATACAATAAATATATAGACCATGAAAATTCCATTAAAAAACTTTCTATTTCAACTTTTTTAACATAAAATATTTTCATCATATAAATAAATTTTCTCACTTCTCTTGCATCTGTTTACTCTACTTTATAAAGAAACACAAAGGATTCCTTCCATTATAAGTTCATTCCATTATATTTTTTAGTTTAACTATATAAAATAAAAATACAAAAAAAGTATGTATATAAGTGGAGAGAGAAATAAGCAGCACGAAGAAGTGAGCGCAAATGAAACAAATATATAAGTGTGTACATATATATAACCATGGATACTAAGAAAGAGAAGTGAGGATAGAAGTGATAAAGAGCATACAATAAAAATAAATAAAAATGAAAAAAAAAAATTATAAAAGAATAAAAACGAGGAAAACTTTTCACTGTAAAAAGTTAACAAATCGTGAAAAATTGCAAAAGAAAAACGCTAGTCGAAAATATTGTTGTTGTTGTTATGTTTTTTGGTTTTTTATTATTCCTTCGTCGTTGATGTATCCTTTTTAGTATTCACATTGATATATTTAGCATATTTTTTTTTTTCGGAAAAATCAATGAAAAACAGTGACAAGAAGGTAAACTAGATTTTTTGTTTTCTTTTTTTGTTCGTTTTTCATTTCTTTTTTGCTTTACCTATATGAAGATTTAAAAAATTTTTTTTTTACTACCTACATCTAACAGAAACCAAAAAAGGTGGAAGAGTATAATAATTTTGATAAAAATGTTTTTGTACATGTGTGTATTGCCAAGTGTCAAGGGATAAAAAGTGGTTAAGAAATTTTTTTTCGCAAAAAACCTGTAAAATTTTCAATTTTGTTGCCACATTTTAGATAATTTTTGTAAAATCTATCAATATTTTGTTTTGCTTGTGCTTTTAATTTACAAGAAAAAAGTTGCTGGTGTTTGAGTCCTACAACAAA
The DNA here is from genome assembly GCF_029603195.1 of Condylostylus longicornis. Lineage (NCBI taxonomy): Eukaryota > Metazoa > Arthropoda > Insecta > Diptera > Dolichopodidae > Condylostylus > Condylostylus longicornis. The sequence continues at coordinate 2,421,243 of NW_026577984.1, forward strand.
TGTGTATATTGTTGACATTTGGAATCGCTTTAATTGAATATGTTCATTTATGAAATTGAAATTGTTTTCTTATTAAAAAACGTATTTAAAATTTAAGCAATTAAGAGGTGTAGTTGAAAAAAATCGTATATATCGTAAATTTTTAATAATAATTACAGGAAAAAAAATTCGCTGTTTGTTTCTCTAGTCAATAATTTTATGGTGGGTGTTTCAAGGAGTATAAGTCCATTTTTTTCAAAAATAATATTATTAGATAAATAGTAAACAAAATTCGTGCTTCGTGTTTTGTAAAAATATTTTAAATGAATTCTATTCAGACCTCTTTAAAAATTATTAACAAAATTTGTATAACTATAAAATCTCCACATAGTTGTACGATTAAAACAGTTTTACATGCTTTACAACCACAATAATGTTATTTGTGGCTGCTATTTCAATTGTGACTTGTACTCATTGTACCAGTAAAGATTTTTATGAATCATAATGCATAAAATTAGAGTCTGTGCAGGTCAATATCTCAAATTCGGTTGAACCGTTATTTACTTGCTCGAATTGCTGAATTCTTAGAAGATTTTTTAGAGAAACACAAATCTTCTGCTTGAATTAGTATTTATTCACATTTTTTCTCCTTCCTGAAAGTTTGAATTTTTGAAGTTATACTCTTTTAAACATCCACCATAGAATTGTTCTGAAGTCATTCAATTTATTAAATATAAAATTTTGCAATTTTAAATGTGTTGAAAAAAAACATACTTGTTTTACAGGATTGCATAAAAATTTAAATTTTTAAAATTTTAAAAATTTAAAATATGTCTATTTTAAATTTTGTTTACAAGTCAGTTTTTCTGAGAAATAAATATTTTTTGAATGCGCGCCCCCAAACGTCGTTTTTACTCATTTAATACTCGTAATCTTAGAAATATTGTACAACTCTTGCATTTGTTTTCTCATTTAAAGAACAATGACGATTCAATTTTGTTTTGTGGCTAATTGAGACTAGTTCACTATACAAAATGTATTATGTTTCAACACTTAACGTTTAAAAATTTTTCAAAACTTCGGGGTAATTAAAATTTATTTCTAAAGGCAATCCGATCTTGTATGAAAATTCTATCATACAGTAATGATTTATAAATTTAAATATTGAAAATTTGATGTTTACTTTCCATAAAAGAACTAAATGTGGCAAGTCTAAATGTACGTGGTTATTCTTCTTAATTACATCAAGTCAGCTCGTTTAGTTGGGGTTTTTTAGTGTTTAAGTGTTATATACGTCTAAAGTGATGCATGTGGTTCAATAGAACTATAACTGTTAAACAACAAAATCCAATATTTGTGTGTGCAATTATGAAACTGTTTACAGAGCAATTTCAAAATAAAAACTTATTGTAACTCTTTGAATTCATATGCTTTATTGAACTTGAATTTTCCCTTAACTTTTCTTACACCTTTAAGTTATTCACATTTTCATATTACTGTAAAAAACGTGTAACATAAAGTGATAAAAGTGTGAATAAAATGTTATCGTGTGGCGAACAATTCATGTTTCAAGACGCAAAAGTATTTTATTAATTCAATAAAATACTTAAGTGAATAATTGTACGTCATCTGCCACTATAAAAAAAAGTTAAACAATTTCAATTTTTCAACTTGAAAATTTTTTTAACATAAAAGAAAAAAAAATGTTTAAAACTTTCAGAATACCTACTTGTTTTTTTTTTCTTTTAACTTTAAGATTTTATTTAAGAATCTTTGAATATGGGACTATGCGAGTATTTTTGTATGTAAATATGTTAAATTTAAATTTTTTTTCAATCAATTTTACTGTTACAATATGCATAATACATAGATACACACATATATATAATAAGGATATTGTTGTTACTTATTTGTAAATAAATTTTTTTCTCCTTTCGAACAGTTTTCTTTTCTTGTTTGTTTTAAATTTTATTTTGTATGTCATGTAAATTAAATGAGTAAAATCGAATGATATCCTTAACTAAAAGTTTCGTTTAAAGGAACAAAATATTCTTTAACAGTTTTCTTTAGATTTCTTTTTGAAATAATTAAATTTGAAGTGAAAAGTTTTGCCTTATCTTGGCTTTGAAAAGGACTATGCGGAAAACTACTACATAAAATGTGTATACAAAATAACTACACAAAATACATGAAAAATAATTTTTACCTTATATACACTGTTGTAGGCTATTGGAGTTTCTATACATATTGTATAATACTTTTTATAAACTTGTCTTCAACTTATCAGCGCATATTTTCCTGCTCCTTGCAATTTGTTTGCAAAGGTTGAAAATTTTATAACCAAATGTTTTTCACCAAGAGTCAAGATTTTCGGAATATTCCAATTAAAAATTTTTTATGTTAAAAAAGAACAGTAGTAGTTTAATATGGTATAGGTGCAATAATTTGATTTCCTCAAATAATTTCTTGGCATGTTTCCATATCAAAAAATTTATATATATTTCTCTACAAACTCTTTCAATTAAAAATTTCTTCAAGGTTACCTTTTCATTTTAATTTCTTGTAATATTAAACAGAGCATTTTTGTGCAAGAGAATTTCCTTTTGTAAGAAATTTAATATGATTAAAGTTTTTAAACAAATAGGAATGCACTTAAACGTAAAAAAGGAAACTAAAACTAAAGAAACTAAAGAGAATTCAGTATTTCATAAACACACAGTTTAGATGAAGTTCAAATAATTTAAGACATATTGATGAGAACATCAAAATGATTTTATTCTTTCGATTTTTCTTTGAAATCAAAGTAAAATACAGAAATATTGCTTAAATGCAAAAGTAATTTTCAAATATTGATTTTAAAGTGGAATTTTTTTTTTAAACTCAAACAAAAAGATAATAGAACAATATCAAAGGAAAAAGCGGTAACAAGGATTTAATGTTTTTTAAACATCTTTAGAAATATTCGTGCTCTTACGATGTTCTAGGTGTTAGAAAAACCTTCCTAGTTAATTGTTAAAGAGGTTTCATAAAACCGCATTTTGATTCTATATTTTAACATGCTAACTCTACACTATAAGCAGGCATACTGAATGCATAGACTAAAGTTCTAGCAATAGTAAGAAATTGCCTAAATTTAGTTTGAAAATTAGTCGGAAAACTGACTAATTTACCATCTATTGAATATTTTTTGTGACATTAAGTTAAGTACGCTGGTTTTAATATTGTTGAAACGGTAATATTGTTAGTGTTTTTTGCCATTATTTGGAAAGTAAAGGGCGTAAGTTTAAATGTAATTGAAAAATATGAACAATCCTTAGAGTTAATTAGTACAACTGAATATAAAAACCTTTACAGTTTTCTATATTTATTTTCAAGTTTAGTAATAAAAAAAAAACATTTTTCTACCGTTTCAACCATTTTCTTATGTTTTTTAGTGTGAAAAAAAGCAATAACGTAGAAACGTGCGCCTTTTTCTTTAAATTGTTTTTTTTTTTTCTTATTTTTACTCAAATTTTTATTGTTTCCTTTCTTTTATTTTCCTGTTTTTTCTGTTTTTTGTTTTTCTCGCTTCAAAATATCGCCCTATACCGAAATCAAGATGAATTTGACATCCACGAATAAATAATAAGAAACAAAGGTTAAACTTATTGAAAATACATGTGCAAACACATACATACAAAGTATATATACATTGTAATATTATAACATTATACATATATATATGTGTATAACTTTGTTGTGATGTCGATATACGATATAAAGTATTACATTGTATAAAAATAGGACAAGTAATATAAACACATAAAATATCCTAAAATTTAAAGTGATGAAAATGAATATTGTGTTATTGTGTAAAAGTAAGAGTAGAGAATGTAAAAAAACAAGGAAAACAAAAAAAAAAGAAAATTCTGGGTGCTACATTATAGGAACATTGTTTATGGCTCGAATTTTTTTTTTTCAAATAAATTTTTATATTTCTCTTTGTTATCGTACATTTTAAAGATGATCATAAAATTTTCATGCTGTTTGTAATGTTGGATAATGAAGTTAACTTGATTAGATTTACGGTATTCAATAACTGATCAATTAATTTTTGGTTAAATCCCGTAAAAATCAGAAAAACGAAATGATATGAATATAATCCAACGTGAACATCTCAACATTCAAATTATTTATTTCAAATCCGTTTCTTTTTCAAAAGTTTTTAATACTAATTTTCTTATTGCCAGTAAACTGTAAAAGCTTGAAACTTCTTCTAGCCATATTATTCAGTGTGAATGAAGTTTGTTTTAAGTCTCCCGCCCTTCCGAATTATCATTTAATATATTCGCAAAAGCAAGTAAATAATGGTAAATGTTTATCAGGAAGTGTAATTGTGATTCGATTTAATCGTTAATGTTTGTTATCCCCCTAAAGTATGCAATAGGAATTATAAACTTATTATGATATCAAAAGAATAACATTTGGGAACGTTGTATTTTGTTTTCCAAAAAAAAAATGTGTTTTCACTTGTTCAATCGAAATGTGCTACCTTATAAGTCATTGGTTTCATCCGAATTTATTATACTTTATTAATAAACATCCAAAAAGTTGGCCAGCTCAATTGTTAATTTTCTCATTTTTTTTTCCTAAATTCAATTTTCACCAGATTTTTATTTTTTTTTTATTTGTATTATATTTTGTATTTTTCACGTTTGTTTTTGATTTTTCAAAGGAAGCTTTAGCTTAAATGTAACTTTCATTTAACTAGCTTAAAAGAAAAACTTTCAAGGTTATTTGTAAAAGTGAAAAGCGAAATTGTTCGTGGAAATATGTAGAATACATAAAAAAAAATTTAATTTTTATTTTTGGTATTCCCTTTGATAGGAGACGAACATTTTTGTTTTATTATGTAAATACCGTTTTCAACATTGAATGATGGTTTCTGTTTACGTTGTAGATTGCATCAGATATACATGGTATAAAATGTACGTATACGTACAATATAGATTAAAATATCAATTCATTGAATTAAGTTGAATTGAAGCGTAAATACATGTAATATAGAATTTCAAGGTATTTTGATGAATATGACAAAAATAAAAACAAAAATGAAAAAGGAAACACGATATTTATACTGTTATATGGTTTTGTCAATAAGTTTTATGGTGTAACGATTAGAATGTAATATAGATTGATGTATCAAAGAGTTATAAAATTACAAGGTAACCTCAAAATAATAATATAATATATATATATATCCACACAGTTTAAATATAGACAAAAGACAATTCGGCATTGAAAGATGAAAAAAGAACAAGAATTATTTTTATATTTAGAGTAAAGGAAAAAGGGAAATCTTTATACTTAAAACATGTTTTTTTTTGGATTATAATATTAAAAAAGTTTTTGCGAAATGAATGGAAATTAGGGAATGCGATTGAAAATTTAAAAAAACGTCAATCAAAGCAGTTAATTCCAAAATCGCAAAAAGTTTTAGAGAAATAGTTTGAATGAGGTTGATATATAAGTAATCGCGATAATATTAAATTAAATGGAATTATGTGCAAGTATTTTGTAAAGCAGAAAAAAATCATTAGATGTGTTTAAAGCACAATGAAATTTTTATTGCTCAGAAGTTAATAAAATATTAATTAAATATTAATATAAAAATGAGGTTCATCTTAAACCAAAATGGGATTAAAATTATAGCAGAATCATGTGAGATCTACCACTCAAGACATATTTCTATGCTTGGTAAAATCTATTTCTATTTTTCTTTCATAGGGAAGTTAAAAATTAAAATATTTTTTTAGGAAACTTTGTGAAGAGCAATTTCAGAAATAATAAATAGAAAATTACTTTGCGCTTCCAAGATTTTACTTTTCCAAGAATTGTGTATATTTTATTAAAATATAATTTTTATAATATAATTTAAATTTTATGGGTCTTAAATTTCACTTGATGAGTAATTTTGAGTAGTTTTTTTAACTTTGATTTTAAAAATTTTTATAATGTTTTCAAATTCATAAGGGTTTTTTGATAAGTGCGAGTTTTTGTTGTATTTTTTTTTTTTTTTAATTGCAAACTTGGCAGAAAAACTGAAATTAAATTCCTTTTATTGAGCTAAATTAAAAATTTACTTTAGCAGTGAGCTAAAAAAAAAAAAACAAAAAAAAAATTAAAATTAAAAAAAGTAGGAGTAAATTTAAGAATTTGTAATTTTTTCGTCTCGTTTGGAATTTAAACTTTCTATTTGGGTTTTTAAATAGTTCCTCTTTTTTTTTAAAAAATAGTTCCTCTATATACAGGGTGATTCAGCAATTAGTTAGGAGTCATATACATAGGGTAAAAGATCTAAAATGAATAAAATTTTTCTTAGGAATATAGAGTCAAATCGGAACCATTTGGGAGCTATAGGGATTTTAAAAAAATTTAAGATCCATTAAAATTTTGAAAGACGAATGGTTTTTTTGCTAGATCACTTGTACCGTAAAAGATTCTTTAAGCATTTAATGACTCAAATTAAAGTTTAATTCAAAGAAGTTTCAAAGAATTTCACGACAAATTGGCGAGAAAAAGGTTAAAAAAGTAAACGTTGAGGAAAATTATAATTTTCCTGAAGTTCAAATAATGCATTATTTTTTAAATGGGCCTCTTTTATAAATAGTTCTTTCAATAAATGTCTATTTAAAGCTTCTATCTTTTTTGGAACGGATGTTACAAGGAAAAAAACTTAATCCCTGTAAATAAGTTAAAACTTTATGTTTCGAACGCAAATTTTACCCATTTTTTATGGTATCCTAATTGGTTGCTGAGTCACCCTATGGAAATGTAAAATAACTATTTATGTAACTATTTATATAAGAAAAATTCCCTACATTATATTTTATAATATTAGGAAGTCTTTGTTTTGAAATTTAAAATAAAACAATTAAAATATTAAAAAACAAGAGAAATTTAATGTGAATTCCCGTTAAACATTTTTTGTATTGAAAAATTAACAAAATCAAATTCATTTCTACAATGATTGCTTGCTTTTCAACGGGTGGAAAAAAAGGACAACAATGTAAACTTTAAGTTTGAGGGCAAGGATTTTGTTTTTAATTAATTTTTCCTCAAAATTTGATTGTTTTTTCTCCTTTTTAACACTTTAATTTTTATTTTTAAGTTTGTTTTTTTTTTTTTTTTCATTTTAGTTTTATTTTTGCAGATGGTTAAAGATAAATTTTATATGAAAAAGTTTTCCTGTGCAAAAATCATAAAATTATGATATCCTTGAAAAGAATTTTTTTATCCTTTTTTTTGTTCTATAATATTGTTTTTGCATTGAATTATGTATACATTTTGTATAAGTGGATTTATATAATTATGCACATAACTATGTGTGTTGGGGTTTTTTAAAAATGCTTTTCAATGTTCAAATGTTAATTTATATGATTTGTTAACATTTTTCTATAGGCTTTTCTTCTTCTTTTTGTTTTCTTTTTTGTTTTATGAACAACGAAGGGTTTTTTGAATTTTTTCTTTTGTTTTTCACTTATTTGTTTGTTTATTTTTAATAAGCACGCTTGTATAATAAAAGTTAAATATTTAATGATAGCTAAAATTTGCAATTTACGATAATGAAAAATGTATGTTAAAAAATTTATAAGGGAAAAATTAAAAAAAAGAAAAAAAATTAATATCCAAAAGGAAAAAACACAATTACTTTTATATTGGGTTTCAATTTTGTATTATACTGGAGGGTATTCAAACAAAAAAAAAACGTGGCTGCTTGTATAAAAATAGGAGGAACAAAATTTTTCCGTATGTTGATTTTAAATTTAAAAAGCTCACAAAAAAAAATTAAAAAAAAAAATTAACTTTAAAATATAAACACATTATTTGTTTCAATTTTTTAGCGGATTGATACTAATTGTTGTAGCGTAGATTATATAATGGGAATAAATCAATTAAAATAGAGGATTAGTACTAGTTAAGAGCCTAGTTATCCCATTTACAGGGATTTTATGTATATTTGAACTATACACAAATTTTTTTTACAAAAAAAAATTGTTTAAAATATGTTCAGTTGGATCAATTTCTTCTGCAATTCTAGTGTTTCTATGCGTTTACTTATTATTTTGTTATATTTTCATTTTTGCTTTTAAATTTATTTTCGCGTACGTTACATAAATATATGTAACTAGGTTATACTTTAAAAATACCTTAAAAGAAAAATTTAATAGAAATGTCCTGGCACATACAATCATTTATGGCATATTGATCAATACACTTAATTATAAACATTAAAAATTGGGTAGACTACTTATATAAATACTTACAAATGTTGAATACTAATTTTAACTTAAAATCCTTAATAACTAATTCATTCTACTTCGAAAAAATATGTATATCAACTTTAATTATTAATTATAAGGTAATTTTACAAGTACAAAATGCTTAATTTGATAGCTGAGTTAGAAGAAATGGTAAGAGAATGTCAAAAATATTAAACTAATAGCGATGCCCTTCATAATCTTTCTAGTAGATATACGAGAATATTCTCAAATTTAAAAAATAATATGGAAAATCTTGCAATGTAAATAAAAGATTTGAATTACTAAAGATTCATATTTTTAACTATTACACTTTCACCGAACGCCATCAATTAGATGATCATAATATGTTAATCGCACTCAATCACTTTCATTTGTAAATCACAGTCATATGCAATTTAAAGTACTCTTCTTTGAACATTGTTCTTAGAAAATGCAGTAGCACATTATACATAAATCAAAGAATGCAAAACAAAACTTTTGTACTTCAAAATTTAACAATTAATTGTGCTACTAATTAGAACTGGAATTTATGACGCTCGCGTCAGTTAGTATTTTTTGGGATTCATATGATTTTTTGTAAAATTGCTTCTTAGAGGAAGATGTCTATGCTTCAGTTTTATGTAAAATGTATAAATGATCTCTTACTAAATTATTTCTCTTTCTTAAATGTGTAATTAAATACCGTTAATGATAATGCTCAAAAATTCATCGAAATTTTCAATATAACATTTTATACTCGTATGAGCAATTTATAATGGAATTTTCAAAGTAAATTTAATAAAAAATTTCAAAATTTTGATGTTAAACCAATATTATTCACATGTAATGCAATTTTTCCTATTAAATTTTTGTAGAATTTTTTTTTTTTTTTACAAAATTTTCAAACGAATTCAGCTATACACATGAAAATGAAATCATTAAAATTTCATTATTTTCAAAAGCAAACAAGAATGAGTAAACATGGTTAAAATGAACATGAACATCAAACATATTGGACAGACAATAATATGATAAAATTGTATTGTTACATTCTACAGGATAATGCACTTTTCATTTTATATTTGTTTTTTTTTTTCAGTTTTTTTTTGCATAAAACTCTGCCATATTGATTTTATTTAAACAAACAACTTTATAGTTACAAAAGAAGCAAAGTTAAAAAGAGTCTATAGGGGAAAATACAATGAAAAGTTAAAAGAACTAAAGAGGGTAACTATGAGCTAAAAATGAAAAAAAGCAAAATATAACAAAATCAAGAAAGACAATAAGAACTTAAACTGTGGAGAGGCAGAAAACGAAAAAAAAAAGTAGTTTTAATTTTTTATTCGGTGCAATTAAGTTATAAATGAACTTCATTTTCTTGTTTTCTGTATAACAGTCAAAAAGGGGTGGCAAAATAACAATCGTTGTGCTAATAGAGGGAGAAAAAAAATTTTTTTTTTTTTTGAAAAATAATTGAATTTTTTTACTGCCAAGTAATGAAGAAAGAATAAAGACTAAACGAATGCTATAGTTTTTTTTTTGTATGATTATAAGAGAAAGAACATGGCATTGTTAACCACTTTGAGATGCTGAGATCATTTAGAAAAACATTGAATTTTTCTGTATGAAAGTTATAACTATCATTTTTATATTTTGTTCAATTATATAATTGATATTTTTTTTTCGTTTTTGGATAATAATGTCGTTAATTAAACAAATTAGAAAAATTTTAGGGAAATAAAAAAAATGGAAAGATAAAGAAAATTAATTTTATTTAATCCTACGTGCAAGAACCTATGATATTTTATTATAAAAGTAAATTAACACGATGTATATAAGGATAAGAAGTAAGAAATGTGTCAAGAATAAAGTTTGAACAAATATTTTCAGTTATTTCGTAATCTGCGGGGCAAACTTAGAATGAAATCTAAATTTTTTAAAGAAAATTTTACAATAATCAGAAGAAAAATAAGTAAGAAAAGGCATTTTAAGATTGATTAATAGAATTAAGTCGCTACATACAAATTGAGTCGGTATATCTGATTTGTAGAGAAAATTATTTAAAAACGAGAATTTTGTCTGAAACTTATCTGCGCGAGTATTTAACAAACTTGTCTTACAAGTATTTAATTAAGAGTACGCGAAAGCTGAGTCACATGTCAATTTCGAATGGTAATTATGTGGCAGGCAAGGTGGTATTATACTCAAAACTTTAAAGCTTAAAATAGTTTATAAAATTGTAGTACACTTGGTGGAGACGTCATTAATTAAAATAAAAAAATAAATATATTTTTAAAGAAAGAAAAATTTCCCCCGAAATTCCCGAAAATTTAAATAAAATTTTTCTTTTAATTTTTCAAAATATTTTCTAGTTTGTGTGTATATTTAATATTCAAACGATCGACAAACAATAAACAATTAAAAATTTAAGAAATATTAAAATTTCAGCAATTATTTGAATAAAAAATTAAAAATATTCAAAATAGTTTACCGAACTATAGTTCACACATTCATAGTCATACATTTAAAGAATAATCGCACATATTATATAAGCTATAATATTTTATTAAAATATTCAATAATAATTCAAAAGGATTTTTTTTTTACTTCATTTAACAATTTCATTTAAAATTCAAATAAAATGTTATAAATTTAATTCTTTTTGACAAATAATTGATTTTTAATAAATATGCTTCTCATAATAATCTATCACTTTTATTTTAATTCATTTTATTTTAATTCATTCATTTTTATATTAATACAAGAAAATCTTAAGTTTTATTTTATAAAATGCAAAATTACGAGTAATTAGATTTTCCCTTTCAATATAAATTTGTGCTTTATTCACCAATATAAATTTGTAGGTGAATAAAGTGCAAATTATATTATATTTAAGCATACATATAACATACATATGTATATTTTAGTGTTGACAATTAACCAAAATAAATCGAAATTTTAAAAACTTATCCAAATAAATTTTTAATTATAAAATTAGAACAAGTTATTCTATAAATATAATTCCATTTTTTTTTAACTTTAATTACAAATTATTTGTTATGTACAGTAGAATTCATATAAATTATCAGTTACTTGCATATATTCGAAATGCTCGTCGAATATTTTTTTTAGCATTATACTTTCGATTTATTGACCGTGTTCAGTTTTTTGCCAAAAACGTACTTCTCTACGTCTCAAAATAGTTTGCGCCTTTCTGTATCTCAATTTATGCTGATTTGATTTTCACGAAAATTTATAATTTTTATTTTCTTCTGGGATGTTAAAAATAGATCGAACTCATAAAACGCGGGGCCACGGTCCGAAAAAGACTAACGCTCTTACAGGTGGCTTATATGCGGTTCTCACCATTTTTATTTATTATTAGGAAACAATTTATTTTATGCCCGTAAAGTAAGGTGTTATCAACTCAAATTAAGTGTTATCAATTCAAATATTACCCTGTATATTGAATTTTTTTTTTAGTTTAACTTTAAATAATGTTATTTTCGAATTTAAACTCACTGTAATACTTATAACATTGAATAAAATAATATATACATATTAGATATGAGTATATGTATGTAATGATATTGTTACTTCATACAAATATACAACATCAACCAAATTCATTCGGGGATTACGTATAACTTCTGTTCATACTATATGCAATATAAAGTATGTTGTAGGAAATAAAAGCAATTTCCTATTTATTGGGGAAGTAAATGGTAGAAAAAAGGAAATTCATAATGTTTTATTTTTGCACAATTTACATTTTACATACATATATGGATATATCTAAAGATATATTATAATGTATGATTATGTTATTATAAAATTTAATTCATACATTTCTACATACATATGTTTGAAAAATTATTTCCTTATTTTTTTTTTAACTTAATAGATTTGTGAAAATGATGATGCTCTTTTTTATGCATTTATTTAAAATATTCTCACATATTGTTACTATATATAATTTAATTTAATGTATATAAATATACATGTATATCTACATAAGTATATGTAAGTAATTTACATGTTAGACTAAAAAATTCTGATATAATTTTTGAGTAAATTAATAATTTACAAATATAATTTTCTGAAAAAATTCCTAATGCTTTTAAAGTGCATATATTTTTGTTGCTATATGTTTATGATTTTTTTTAAATTACTTTGTCATTTTGAATTTTAAAACATTTATATAGGAACGTCATTGCCACCTATTTTAGAAATTTCAAAATTTTTAAATTAATTATCTTATCCGTCTATATCTGCGTTAGTCAATTTGTTAAAAAATTTACACTTGATTTCACACTCTTTCAATAGGAATATAAGTGATCCTTCTCCCTCTAGTCCCTTTTTTGTGAATTTCTATCAAAGACAGTAAGCATATCAAATGAAGTTTAAAGCTTCGAAAAATAATGTAAAATGGCGGCATTACTGAATTTTTAAATTCGATATTTGCATATATCTGGCAATAATGTTTAGATATTAAGATCACCGCGCTTTTTTTTTTAAATAAAATGTTTTAAATGCAATAGAAGAAAAATTTTCATGCGATATGCGTATTTGCATAGAATTTGCTGCATATCTAAGTGTATTCCCATATGAGGCGCTCAGCACAATAGTAGCCAATTCAGCATTTTTGCAAAAATGTGTTATTATGTTCAATAGAGCTGCATTTTCCTAAAAATTTCTTCTATATTTTCAAACTTAGTTTACTCCTCTTTTCACTCTATTTTTACATAAATTCGTTTGTGTCTTTCAAAAATTTTTTTTAAAAATTAAATTTTTAAATATTTTAATTGCAATTTACTCGAAATGTCACTTTTTCAAGTAGGCCACTGATGTGCTGACCATCTCATTTACATGTACAGTAAATTTTATGAATTTAATTCTTCTTTTACCTTGTTGCTGTAGACTGAATGCTATATATAATTTTTCAAGGATATTCGTTTTGTGTATGAAATAATGTACGAATATGAAAACATTGTGCAAATATACATTTTTACAATAATTTTGAGTATAAATTTTTCTATGGTTTTATAAATGCAACATTGATATATAACATGTTTGTAATTTTCAATATAATAATGATGTGTTTTGTATAAAAATGTTCATTATTTGATATTACTTTGAGTGAGTGCAAGTGCTTATAAAATGTAAAGTAGAAGTTAAGTTATGCGAAATATTAAAAATATTATTTATTATTAACATACATACATACATTTGAGTATATTTCTCTTATAGTTATACATAGATACAAAACTTATAATTTAAAAATTTTCATTACTACAATATGTATACATATACATATACGTATATATGTATATTTTTTTCATATATAAATTCAATATTTAAAAACAAAATGCAGAATAATATTTTTCTTTCATTTTTATTTAAAATTTTGATTACATATGATAATCGAAATGATTTTATTTAATTGTATATATATATATAAATACATACATACACACACATATTAATATTTACGTACAAATATATATAGATTTTTTCAATTAATTTTGTATTTTACAATGTTTTTTTTTTGTATATTACACTCGTGCATAATTCTATAGGTGTATATGATCTTATATGCGTACATTAATATTTCAATCATATTTAATTAAATATTTAAAAAATGAAAATTAATTAAAATTTACACAAGGTACACTCAAATAAATAGTGTAAAAAATAAAAAGTGTAAAGCACCCTCTAGGTAAATTAAATTTAATTTTATATTTTTATTGAAATCCATCGAGTATTACAGTGAGAAAAATTTGTTTGAGTGCAATATTCAAAAATTTAGATTTTATTACTAAATTTTTAATAAATTTAAAGTTTAGTTAAATATTTTATTCTCTTGTATTTTTAACCACTAAAATTGGCAATTAAATCAGCTGTTATCTAGTTTTCTCAACTTCGAAACCAATTTTTTTTTTGGGGATGATTTTAAAATTCAACTTTCTCATCAATTTTTATTGATAATAATTAGAGAGTTAAAATTAATTTCCAAATGTTTTAATACAAAATATATCACGAAAAATTTGAAGAGCAGCTGCAGCCGCAACATACCGTAAAAATGCAAGAAGGAATAATTTAAATATATTATGCTAAATCAAAGGATAAAACCAAGATAAATTATACGAAATTAATAGAGGATTTGAAAAGACCAACTTGTAATGGATTCGGAAGAACAGTAACTGTTAATCTTCTTACATCTTTGATTTGATAAAAGTATCCTTAGGGAAGCATGCAAATTTATTAAGAAAGCAGTAATTATAAAATATCTCATAGTTTTCGGTATTTTTATCTTAACAAAAATTATATCGTCGTCCGAGAACTATTTTGTTGTAAATGCTAAAACAAATGAAATTTGAATAACATCTCAGTAATTTGATTATGCTTAATCTTTTTATGAAATTCTAGTATTCCCAAGTTACTTAGTTTCGGAGATAATTAGAGCAATTCAGTCGTATACGCCACAAAGTCAAAATTATACTGTTGTAATATGCCAAAAATTTCGCAAAAATTCGGTTATACGAAGCCTGCTTTAGTGGAAAAGCAAAAAAAAATTATATATTAAATATTTAAATGTCATGTACCTTCTTATTATCTTTACGTAAAATTTTTGCCATACGATCTGAAAAATTAAAATTTGATTGCAATTGCAATGGGTGCGTGTAAATAAATTTTGTCTGTGAGCAATATTGCAATTCGATTATTTATAATATTTTTTTTATGTTATGTAAATACCAATATCTCTTTATTCAATTCAATTGATCTACGTGAACTCATCATAAATTTAAAGACTTTCTCATTCTTGATAGCCATTTTGTCGTATTGTAGTTTTCTTTTCATTTTTATAGAATGGTCATGTACCTTATACATATGCATGTATACAAATTTTATTTTTATAATAAATTATATCACTACAAAATCTATATATATACTATTCAAGTACAAATATGTACATATACAATATGTAATGATTATAAATATATGCACAGCACGTTCTGTGGTTCATGTGGAAGAGTTAAAAATAATAGTCATTATATTGAATATTATATGAAAAGTATGCATATAAAAAGGACCATTGAATTATTGAATATATGAGAGTATAGTGCAAATCTAGATCACATTTAATTTAATTTTAATAAAAAGATTGAAGCATTTTTAAGATTCATTAAAGAATATTTAATTTAAGTATACATAATATGCCTTTAAAATAATAAATTATAAATTTTTTATTTATTAATTTTTTAGGATCATAATTTATATAGGAGGAAAACTAAGTTATATGAGACTCATTTAAATTTTTGAACTCTAGTAAAAAATTTTGTCTTACAAATTTTTTAAATTTAAAGTTACAGTATTTGAAAACCATTGGATCCTATAAAATATTCACTACTCAATTGAAGCATAGGATGTTTGTTCTTTGATTCAAGTAGATTTCGTGCTGTTACCAACTTCTTCCATTGAATATTATATAAATAAATTGGATAAATTTGATTAACTTTTTGTATAAGCCTGCCATACATTCTTAGTTAGACTGTTAGACTCTGGGAGCCAGGAAGCACACATTGTTTGAACAGGGTTTTATTTTTTTTAACAGTTTTACATTCAAAATCTTTCAGCAATGCCTTTCTATATATTTGATTTTGAGCAAAAATGTTCCTGTGGAAAATGTTTTTGAAGAAAAATTTTGTAATTATTTGCTTCTGGTATATTGGAAATAATTGAAATTTTGAATATCACTCAAAATAGTAGTATATTATAATAATATTGATCTAAACATATCCTAATACTTTTGAGTTATAATAAACATGTAGAATTTTTTTAAAATTCAAAATTTGAAAGCTACAAATTGTATTTAATCTTAATCAAAAATTGAATACTTTCTATCTATATCTGATTTCTTATATATTTAACTAGGAAATTAATTTAATAATAAATGTTCGCTACACTTAAGGATTAAGTTCATTTTACTAACGTACTTATACCTAAATGTTTTTTAACACAAATAAGCTTGTAAGAATTACACAAATTTTTACAGTACAAGTACTGATCCTTTTATATTTAAATTAATGAGCCTATGTATTTAACTTTGACTGTTTGTTGGATATTTATTCAAAGTATTAGGCTTCCCTACATTTATAAAAATACATTTGTACATAAAATATAGAATTTACATACATAATTGATTTAATGATGAACATGTTGGTTTCTGTGTTTGCATATACCAGATGTATACAAAATTTACATTTACATATTTTCGAAATAATATTTATTGTAAGTATGATGTGCTTAATATATACATACATATACCAATACATATATTTGAATAAAGATCGTATTATACTAAATAATAATATATTCCTCTTACATATTTTATATTTAGAACTGCTTTATGAAAATTTTCAAATATTAAAATGAAGCCCATTATGGTATAGAGGGAATTTTTGTATTAATTATAGAACTAATTTAGTTAGTTATTTTCGGCTACACAAGAATAACTGTTTAAATTCCCAAATTTTATACAATTCTATAAAATCATAATTTGTAATTTTCTAACCTCTTTACTGACACTACTTTTTGGTGATATTTATATTTTTCTATACAGAAATTTCTTTGCACATAAAAATTGTTATCGGACATGATACAATTATTTTATAACACCTTATGAACCTTATTTACCTTTACCCTCGAACGTATACTCGAAATTTTGCATAAGCGTGTATGGGAATATAGTCATTATTTTCGGTAAAAGTCTTTGAGAGTATATGAGTTTATGTGGTAACTGCCATAATATGCGTAAAATAGCACTATACCTTTAAAAAAAACCAGATGTCGTGTGAAACATTGAGGCAAGTATCATAATACTCTTGAAATCATTTATTTGTCTACTATACGATCAATTTTAGCTATTCTCGTTCTAGCCAATTAAATATATCACTGATTAATCATGGAAGTGCAGGAATTTTGGAAAAAAAATATGACAAAAAAATTAATTCTAGTTTATTGCAAATAGTCTGACAAATTATTGCATATTGTAAAATGGCTGAGTTTTCCTAGATTTTTACTATTTTTTCTGTCGAAATGCTTTAAAATTTTTTTTCTGTGTGGCAATCCTGTGCTTGATAATAGAAAATATTATTTGGTCCAAAATAATGTTCGCATGACTATACGTATGTGTGTATGTACTAAACTAATGTATATGTATATGTATGTGCTTATAAATATTTTATACTTTTAATAAACATATTTCTAAGAATAGCAAAATGTAGTTACATAATATTGAAAATATTTATAAAAACAATTACATTATTTGCAGTTCATATCAAATATTTAATTTTCTTGTGGTTTCGTGTTTTATTTTTACGTTTTCCCGGTTTTTTTATTACGCAATTCATTTTATATTCATGATTTTTGTCCCTGACATCGATTATTCGGTTTATGTATTTTGTTTTTTATTTTCTCTCTTAAACATTATTATTTTCAACATTTTATATTGTATAATATTTAGTTGTAGCTTATGTTATTGTTTTCTATAAATTTTGTTTTCATTTTTATGATCCTTAAATAACTTGTTTCATTATTGTCAATTATTGTTTTAAATAACATATAAAACATTTTATGAAAATAGCAGTTTTTATGAATTTGTATGAATATAGAAAACAAAAAAAAATGTAAAAATTTCTGCAACATAAAAACGCAAAAACGTTGTTATAATCGTGTGGTTGTGCGTCTAGTGTAAGGTATAGTTGAAGTTGTGAAAAAATTCTGGTGGTTTCTACCATGAAAATTATTTTTGATTTAATCGGGCCTGATAATTACTTTATCTTGTTTCGTTTATATTTTTTGTTTTCCTTCGATTTAAAATATTTTTTCTCTATAAAATTTTTAATTTTATTCATTTACGGAGGATGCAAACTTTATGCATAGTTGTTGGTGGAGTTGCTGCTCGCATTTTTGAATTTTCGACTGTTTTATGAAAAAAATTGACTTCTCTTTTGTCAAATTTTCTTATTGTTTATGTACTCCGATATTATCTTCCATTTACCACTGTTGATATTATTCTCTAAATGTTTTATGGGTTTTGGTTTCTATAATTTTTTTAAAATTTCTTTAATCTGCTTGTTTTGTGTTGCACTAAAAGAAAAGTGGAAGAGAAGATATCATCTGTTGCTGACACTGCAACTTTTGCGTACGGCGGACGTACTTTTCTGAATATCACCCACAATATTTAAAAAATGTTGGTCATTTCTGTTGTATCAACTTTGCACATGCATAGATGAAATTTTGATCATATTCTCTTAAAGCAAATTTGACCAATTCAGAAATGAATGCAATGTTATAGCTCCTTTTGAATTTCATCATGTCCAAGTTTCATCTGAGCAAGAAAAATACACTTAAGCATATACATACATATTTATATAATTTACGCACGTCTTTCTTTCTCGTTTGGATATTTGCTGCATACTATAAAGATGTAAAAAACATTCTTCATATCAAATAGGCTAGGCGTAAAATTGAGATATTTTTGAGTACAATTACTTTGAACACTTTTATGGAAGCAAAACATTAATTTTGCATTGAATGTTTTTTTTAATGACAATTAAAATAATAATGTTGAAAAATCTAGGTTAAAAATGATTTTAAATAAAAAAAATTTTATGCGTTTTTCGCACACACATAGCGAATGTACATTACTTTATTGTTATTGTGTTTAAATTTTAATTTTTTATTTTTTGTTATAAAATATTATACGAGGAATGAATGCAATGTGTTTATTTAAAATTTGTGCAAATAGGGGTCATAAAATTAACTACAATATGCATTTTTTTTTTGTTTTCCCATAATAATTATTAGTGGCGCCTGAACAGATGAATAATATAATAAAAGTGCTAATAAGAAATTTTATGTATTTTGAATAGTGTCCTTAATTGTTTTTTCACACGAATATTTATTGAATTTGTTTTTGTTTTTTTCAACTATTATATGTTAATATGTATAGGACTTTCGCATGAGTGAAATTGTTAAGTTTTCAATAGTTGAAGAGTTTTGTTAGTAAAAATTAATATTTAATAATGTTTTTGCTATATTATGTAAAAATATAAATACGCTAATTAATTTTATAATAAAGGAATTTAAATGTATGTATTAAGGAATTTAAAAAATTCATTCTTCAAAAATGGAACTTTATTTTGCGCTTTCGAAAGTTTTTGTATAAATTAAAATCATTTGAATTGCATTGAAAATGTGAGGTTGAAATTAATTGGGATTAACCTATCCTGTTAGGTTAAATTTTAATAAAATTATGCACTTCTCTTTTTTATTTTGAATATTCATTTTCATTTTATGATCTTTTGATTATCAATACTATATGAGTGCTAATATTTTACTGCTGCAGGTAAAATTAGAAAACTAAATTGAATCATAATATTGTCTTATATAATTGAAATTTTTCTTTAGGTTACCTTTTACTAAAAGTGAAAAGCATATATACGAAATTATATTCGAATTCAAATTATGCTATGCAGGCTTCTATTCATACGTATATAATCTATGTATAACTATGTAAATATTTATGTTACTGACAATATTGTGTTATACATCTGTATGTTTGTATATTATAACATTCACAAATTTGACACAATACCATATTATATGAAAAAATACTTATGTATGTATATAGATAATAATTATGAATTTTGCAAAATAAGAAACCTTGAATATATACCATACAATGAAAATTAAAATTTTCATATACTCGTACTGAGAAAAAAGATCGTAAAAAATAATCTTATTTTGCATTTAGTTTATATGTGTATGTGTGTATTTAAAAAGTTTGTATGATATTGAGGTCAACATCAATAAAAGGAATTATTTTATAAAAAACAGAAATTGTAAATGTGATTCAAATTTATTCGAGTTTAAGAATATTGTTCTGAAATCAATATATAGTATAAATAAATAATTTTGAATATGTGAAAATATTCCCTATCGTAAAAAGTTTAAATTTAAAATATTAGGCGCGGTAATTTATGCTTAAAGAACATAAAATTGGTTGAACTATATAGGCAGTCATTGATGATATTTCATTTCGACGAATGTAAATATTCATTATCAGTGTTATGAGAATTTCTTTGAAATACGAGTATAGGCGGACGTTTAATTTTAAGTTATAAACATAAAATTTTTGCAACCAAAGCAACCAAAAACTAGTATGTTGCCATTGTAAAGCAAATATTTTATTCAAGTCATTATCCGCCTAGTCTAGTTGAAACGATTTCCAAATAACTAATATTCATTAAAAAATCAAATTTTATAATTCAAAAATGTTTGATACGAATTGTTGTCATTGTGTGTATGTATGAATATGTATGTACATAAGTACACAACTCAATAAAATCAAATCTTTGAAATTTTGATGTAGAATTTCAAAATTTTTAAATTTTTTCATATTTTGCAAAAATCTAAGCATAGGCATTGAATTTTAAACTCTTTCTGAAAATTCATTTTTTTTGCCTCCCATGAGACTTTTTTTATTTTCTTTTAGCTAAAAAGATAAAAATACTTTTTTAAATCAGAACAATTTTTTTTTTTGCAATTAACAGTCAAACTCCAATTTATCGAAATAGAAATTTAATTTGTTGTAGTTATTTTTAATTTCTACATAAAATAATAAATTTATTTCAATATTTGGTTGTGTTTCTTTATATTCGAATTAAGGTTGATTCGAGATATAAAAGTTCGACTGCATATTTTTTTCAAACTAGATTTATAGTCTATTTCTACATAAAGGATCATGATGTTGTTTTATATATGTATGTAGGGACGTATATAAGCAAAATTTCTTTCAATAAATTAAGTTTAACGTGTCAGTATCAAAATATGGAAAAATGCTCAGGAACTGTGTTGGTGTACTATGTGTGTCTAAATGCAAATTAAAATGGAGCTCTGGAAAATGCGATTTTTCTTTTTGCATTAGCAAAATAAAGTTTTTGTTGTGAATATTGTTATTTTGAAAAATTTTAAAATTAATCACATTTTAATTGTTAAAATTATGTTTTTTATTAATTCTAGGAGTCTAAGTAATAAATTTGGAATATATAGCTATTTAGAATATATGTATATAAATTTAGAAGCATTCATATACAAATTTATTTTAAATACAGAAAACATTTTTTGTATTCATTTTGTTTTTTTTTTTTCAATTTCAATTACTTCACGTCTAATTTACAAATTTCAACGTTCTTTTCGCGTATATCTTTTTCGTACTTTCCTTGGAAAAATCATTCATCTGTTTTCGAAGAGACTTTTTTTTTGCAAAAAGTTTTAAGATGGATGAAAGTTTAAATAATTTTTTTTTTTGTACAAGTAAAAAGAAAGTTAAAAACTAAAAGAAAGATCTTTATCCAATTTTTTTTCTTGTTTCCAAAAGTTCAATTCGAAAATTATCCTTGTTGATGCGTAAAAGTTTTCCAACGCTGATTGTACTATTTTCGTTGTTTCCTTTCAATCCTCTCACTTAAGTAGCTAAAGAAAGTATAAGCATTTGCTCTCATAAAAATTGCATAAATTATTCTAATAGAATTAAGAGGAACGAGGCAAATGATAAAAAAAAAGCAAAAAAAAAAATGGAAAATATAAAAACAAAAAGCAATATGAAAAATAGGTCAATCTGTGTATTTTTCACTCGTAAAAATATTTTGATTTAAAAAGAAAAAAATTTGAGAAACTATATTGTAGAATTTTCCCGATGATATTTGGAGGGGGTTTTGTAATCCTGATTGAAATGTTACGGCTTGATGTGGCTGCTATACTGCAGTTTCTCATGGAACGGGGCTAATGTACATATGTGGGGGTGAGAATCATAAAAAGTCAGCCTGAGACAAGCTTAAGGGCTTAGCTCCCCGGAGATAAACAGAAAACAATGTGCAGTTACAGAGAGTTTAATATTGGAAAACAAAGTGAGGAAATCACCTTATGTACTTTAGTTACAATTGGCATAGTAGTAGCATAGAATAGTAAAATGTAAATGTTTTGTCAATGTCTATTTCCAGAATATTAAAAAAAGGTAAACTAAATGCAAAATAGTTACGTGTTTTAATCAAGTCTTAAGCGTTTTACCGAAGAAATAAGAGAACATACCCAAATATTTATATTGTATGTGTTTAGTTATACATCTATACATATGTAAATATATGTATCTATCTATGTATATGTTTGAGTAATTTCGATAAAATCTGCTCTAATTTCCAACAAACTGAGGTAGTATCGTCCTTTTTCTATTTTAATTCAAAGAAATAAATGAAAACTGAAGGAAATTTTAAACTATGCTGAAATTACAAGTATATTCTTGCCTTATAGTAATAAACATAGTACATAGTAAATAGCAAAAATAATTTTTTTTTATTAATATCATCTTACAAATATTATTGGTTGGAATTAGAGCATTTCTTTGCATCTTTTGCGGTGTTAATTGAAAAATTCATTTAAGAAAATATGTGACTACATATATTTTATTTATTACACCAAATTGTAACGAGGATGCGTAATTTCGGACACTATTATTTCATTCACCAAAATATCTTTATTATAGAACCACTGGCATTCAAATGAAATATGCACTAACAAATTTAAAAAAACTAGCATTAAATAAGTTCGAAATCATTTAAAATAAAACAAATTAATAGATCCTGTAAAATATAGTCATGGATAGAATATATCAATTGTCTAAATATAATCTTGAACTACTTCCTATTAAAACTTTTTTATTTTAATTTAGAAATTTATCATTTTCTAATTGATAGATGAATGGTTTCGAAATGCATTATGTTTACTATTAATACTCATACAAATATTCCCTCATGGAGAACCAATATATAAAATTGTGAGTGATATTGAATATATATAGGAGAAGCATTCAATTAAAGTTTAAAATGAAATATGTAAAAAAATCTAAAAAAATTTTTTTTAAGTAATTGTATAAGAAAAATGTTTCGTATAGGGAATGAAATCATTGTTTTCAAAACATTATCAAAACGCTACTGTACGCGAATAAAATTTTACTTCACAATTTCGATGTTAATATTCTTCATATGCTTAAATTTTTCCATATATTATGTGATGGTACATATGGTATACATATACATACGTGATTATAGAAATGATAGAAAATTTTCACATAATAAGGATAACATAAAATTTTCTTTTTATAGTTGGACTATAATTTTTATGTTTGCATAATATAAACGTATATTATATTCATATGGTTTCCAAATAAATAAAATAGATGAAAGTGTATATACACATTCAAAATACGTTCATAAAATATTAAGAGGAAAATAATATATTATTATATATGAATGAAAATAATTTATTCAGTTTAAGGTTTTCCTTTTGCTCTTTATATGTTAACAATAAAACTTTAAAATTTTTTAGCTTAGTTTTTCAAAAAATTCGAATAATAAAAATCTCTATTTCAGATAATATAAGCCAAACGGCTTAAAAATAAATTTTGAATAAAAATGACAGCGATATATATATATAAAAATATCTATATATTTACATGAATAATATTATTATTTATGATATTATGCATTTTTTGAATGCGGAAAAGTTTAAATTGAATTTTAAACATTTTTAGTTCGATTATATTGTACGATAATAAAATAAATATACAAATTTTATGATAGGCGGATAATGCATAAAAATTTAGTATATTGATTAAATTTTTTTTTATAGAGCCAAATTGTTGTTGTATAGAGAAAATGCAATTTTGAGGAAAAAAGGAAATTAAATAAATAATGAATTTCTTAAAACATTTAATTCAGAATCATCTATTTCAGTACTGCGGTTATGTGGAGTTTGTGCCAAAATATTTCACTTATAATTCAAAGTAATTTCTAATTTAATTTTAAAAGTATAATTAGACTTTTCAAATTATTTCAAATATGATTAGAAATCGTTGAATTTGTTTTACCTCAAATTATTAATTTTGACTTCAAAATATTTTTTAATTAATATAATTAATTTCAATTTATTATTATAGAATAAGTGATTTACTTTTAGTTGTTTGTGTAGTAGAGAATCTTAAATTAGCGGGTTTCGAAGAACAAATTTTAATATTGTGGACCAGTTATTTTTTTAATTTGAGTATCTAACTCGCATTTCCACTATAAATGTGCTAAATCTGATATTCCCGGTATTTCGAATGTCTTACATATGTATATCACATAAATATAACTCTTAATCCATCATTACAATTTGTTCACGTAGTCAAAGTCAATTCAAAATTCCAAAGTCGTCGATGAAAATATTATTAATTACTGCTCAGTAGTTATTTGCTTTCAGATACTTCTAAACTTCTTTTGTTTTTGGATTTAAAAAGGTTTATTTTTAAATTTTAAATCCAACATCCTTGTATTAGACGAAATATAGTATTGAAAATGACAACAAAAAATAAATTTTAATGTTTGTGAAAAATGCAAGGACAAAAAATCTGCATTAAGTTTTAAAAACAAAATAATGTAAATTTGTAGTTTTTTTTTTCGAACTTTAATTTTAAAGATAATTTTTTATTATTATATAATGCAGTTGCAAATTAGAAAAGAAAAATTAAATTTTCTTGCAAGGATTTTAATGGTAATACCTTTTTGTATACGTCTGTACATTTTAAAATATAACTTTTAAAAAGAAAATAATATTCGAAACCAAACACTTTTGTGTTTGCAAGGGATAAAGGACGGTAACAATTGAAATTTGTCTGCTTACACAGTAAATATAAAAAATTGTTAGGAATACCAACAATACAGCAATTTCCATTAAAATCCTAAAAATTCTAATGATCACCTATAATGTCAAAACAGCAATCTTTTTTCTAGCCCCTAAAAAATTTTTAAAATAATTTTTCTCTTAGAGGTTATCTATAAGTTTTTTTGCAATAATTTGCAAATAATTTTCAAAGTACTGTAGGTATTTGTTTGTTTTTTAATAACAAAATTTTTTCAGAATCTTAATTAGTTGGGCCGGCGCAACCGGGTCACACTGTGTTGAGTGCCGGGCCACGTGGGTGTGGAAGGAAGTGAGGCCAGTGATGCGCTGACAAGGAGGGAGGCAAACACATCTCTTCTTGGGCCGGAGCACTTCTGCGGGATCGAACCACATACTATTCGTTGGGAATGAAGGAAGGAATCAGAAAGAAGTCGGAGCGCTGGAGAAGTCTTCTGAGGCTGCGGCATGGCAAGCAGCTCTTGGGAGATTATGACCAGAAGCGATTTAAGAAAATTTTAGGGGTGGTGAGAATTCTCACCGGTGTTTTGACGGGTCACTGCAGACTTAGGGGAACCCTCAGTCGGCTGCGCCTGGAAAGTGAGAATACTTGCAGATTCTATGGGGAGGATGGCGAGACCACTTTCTGGGAGAGTGTGATGCTCTTGCTTATAGGAGGAGAGAGATGCTGGACAGCTTTGCTCTAACGGCGGCGGAGTTACGGTCTTCCGCATGCCCCGCACTCAATGGGGGGCGCACTATAGATCCTTAAACGTGGTCGCGGTTGTCTGTTGCCCCCGTTGTACAACTCTACAAATCTATATGGACAAGTGCGTTTCCGGTTAAAATGTAATTATAACCGTACGAGGGTGCTTTCGAAGGGTGATTTTTTGTAAAAATTCATTCCATATTCCATTAAAACTAATAATAAATCGTCTTATGCACATAATTAATAATTTATGTTATATTCATGCATAAGCAATAGATTGCGTTGCTTTTGAATATAATTTGCAAAATTTATTAAACTTCTGTGATGGCCATACAATTAACACATCGTTAAAAGCAAGCATAATAGAAAGTTCAGGGAGTATCAAGAAATCAGAATAAAAATTCTTTAATTAAAATATTCTTCAATATCTATAGA
Organism: Condylostylus longicornis; assembly: GCF_029603195.1. Lineage (NCBI taxonomy): Eukaryota > Metazoa > Arthropoda > Insecta > Diptera > Dolichopodidae > Condylostylus > Condylostylus longicornis. The sequence continues at coordinate 2,447,427 of NW_026577984.1, forward strand.
AATTAAGGTTAATAAATTTTCTGAAAGTTAAGTTAGAAAAACGACAGCGCAAGAAAGTTATTAATATTTCGTACCTAAGCTTAAATATTCTTATTTATAAAATATTTACTACTTATTTTTCATGTTCATTTAAAATTTTATAAAATTTTCTTTATATTCCATTTTGTTTGGTTTCTTTAAAGTGAAAATATTTTCAAATTTAATTATGCCTTGTTCTCCATTCGGAATAATAATATTTTCAGACCATATTTCGAAAATTTTTAATTTAAAAACAAAAAAAATTTTTTTTTTGTTTTTTTAGTAAATACACCAAAATATTGATTGTTTTCGGTGTAGTAAAATTTTTGGCGGTAAAATTTAATGAAAGGCAAAAAAGAATAATAACAAGTAAAAACGTTTCAGTCGGTATAAACCGATTGAATTATACCCTGCACCTTTCGTTATTGTGTAGCAATTACTCGAACCTGTGAAGTCATTCTATAGAAACTTCACGGATATGTCTGACCTATAATTGGACATCCGACTGCCAAGTTTCATGAATCTGTATATATTTCTGTAATATGTAATATATCTGTAAATAATTTTTCCAAATATTTAAAATTAGCTTTTGCAGTTGTATGGCAAGTACCTGAACCTGTCAAACAATTCCATCAAAACTTCACAAATATATCTGATCTATAATCGGAGACACAACTGCCAAGTTTCATGAATCTGACTTTATAATTTTTCCAAAAATTTAGAATAAGCTTTTAGACTTGTGTGGGACCTACTCGAACCTGTAAAGCAATTCCACCAAAACTTCAGAAATATATCTGACCTATAACTCGACATACAACTGCCAAGTTTCATGAATCTGACTTTATTATTTTTCCAAATATTTAAAATAAGCTTTTGAAGTTGTTTGGCAAGTCCCCGAACCTGTCAAGCAATTCCACTAAAACTTCACAAATATATCTGATCTATAATCGGACACACAACTGCCAAGTTTCATGGATCTGACTTTATTATTTTTCCAAATATTTAAAATTAGCTTCTGGAGTTGTATGGCAGGTACCCGAACCTGTGAAGCAATTCCTATAAAACTTCACAAATATATCTGATCTATAATCGGACATCCAACTGCCAAGTTTCATGAATCTGACTTTATTATTTTCCCAAATATTTAAAATTAGCTTCTGGAGTTGTATGGCAGGTACCCGAACCTGTAAAGCAATTCCTCTAAAACTTCAGAAGTATATTTGACCTATAATTGGACACATGACTGCCAAGTTTCATGAATCTGACTTTATTATTTTGCCGAATATAAAAAATTTGCTGTTGGAGTTGTATGGCAGCCACCCGAACCGGTGCAGCTATCCCATTATAATTTCTAGAGCATGTGTAGAATATAATTGGACACATGTATACAAAATTTTATATTTATAGCTTTATTAGCTTTTGAAATATTTAAAATAAACTCTTTGAGTTGTATGGCAGCTACCCGAACCCGTTGTCCGAATTAGTCCAATAACAATAGGGTTCGTCCTTGGCACAAAAGAAAAAACTTGTGAAAGTTTGGTGTCGATTGCATTATTCGTTTTTGAGTTATCGTGCGATCGGACGGACGGACGGACGGACGGACGGACGGACGGACGGACGGACGGACGGACAGACGGACATGTCTAAATCGACGCAGAATTTTACGCTGAGCAAGAATATATATATATGTCCATACCGCAGATGACTCCTTCAAGTAGTTACAAACTCCATACCAAAGTTAATATACCCTTCACGAAGTGCAGGGTATAAAAACGAAGCAGAAACCTTCGAAAACCTCAATACATCGAGCTACATACATGGAAACTGCAAAAAAACCATTTTATGAAAATTGTTTTCTTTTCTTTCTCTCCTCATTCTATTAGTTTTCCAAAAAAAAAAAAAGAGGGAGAACAAAAAAAATAAATAGAACAGAACTTTGTTGCTTTTTTGTGTTTTCTGTTTTCGTTTCTTTTTTCATAACAAAATATTTTCTTTTTCATTCCTTTTAACATTCTGAAAATTTAAAACACTTGAAATTTATCGCATAATATTTGGAAAAATATTTATGGATATTTTTTTTCTCATCTACTTTTGCTTTTTGTTCCGGAAATTACATCTTTTAAATTTAATTTTGTTGTTGTTGTTATTTTCCTTTTTGCATACATAATTTATATTTTAAATCATATTTAAATTTTAATAAAGTTTAACTTTTGATAAAAGAAAACCCGAAATCTATAAAAAGTATTAATAAATTTATTCATACTTTGAATTTTAACTTCAATTTATTGGTTGTGATCATGTGATTATTGGTTTAACCATTCGGAACCAAGGAACATTCATACATAATATTTATTAGACATTTTATATTGAAAAAATGGTTGAAATTTAAAAATCAATTTATTAGATTTTATGTAAGGAATCAAGTAAAAATATATGTTAGTTGACATGTAGGGCGAGTATTTATTTTTTCCTTTTGATTTTAAAATAATTGGATGACTTGAAATTACTGTTATATTCAAACCATGGGTGAGTTGTAACAAGATTATTGCAAAAACAATATTTTTTCAAATATATTTGGGTCGCCTCTTGAATTCGTCTTATATTTTTGTTTAAGTTTAATTACAATATTATTATTAAGGCTAACCCTTGACGCTCAAAGAGAATAATAACTGCAACGTAATCATCTGATGTCGGTGAAACAACGCTCAATGGGAACGACGAAATTCAACGACCTCTTTAAAATAAAACGTTTTCTTCATTAAACTCATTAGTTTACTGTTTTTGTCTTTGGTTGGACGGTTATTTTTGATGTTGTTCTTGGTGAGCGTTTTTATTTTATTGTAGAGGGCGCACAGGTTATTTTGTTAGGCAGCTGCTTTGAATTCAGATGCAATGTTGTAATAGTATTTGCGTTTGTCTTACCTGGCAGACTTCTTAACTTTTCTAGTAATGTTATTTATGTGCTTTAATTTGGGCGTGTCAATATCGTTCCTGAGTTCTCTACGTCCCTTAATCTTTATCAGTAGAGATCTTTCTGTTTCCATGGTTCCCAACACTTACTTGTCTTAGTTTCTCTTATTATTGTATATTTTATAAGTTTGCTTTCCCCTCTAAGTCCTGGATGTCTTAGAGCTCTTAGTTTTAATCTTAAGTTTCCTGTTATGAGTATGTGATTGCTTTGTATGTCTGCTCCTTTTCGGGTTCGTGCATCTATTAGCGGCTGTCTCCATTTGTGCCAATGCATATATGTTCTATCAGATTTTTTGCGCGACCACCTGACTACTCTAAAATATATTTATAGATGTTCTTGAAAGGAAAGAGGATTTCAACTATGCACAGAAGCCGCTCACCTGACATATTGGCCTGTCAATTTACTATTAGATTATGATTATTTTCGCCGTGCAATTTATACCGCACCAAGATCGAAACCTTTCAGTAGTTTTCATTTTCTTAAACAAAGAAACTTACTTTTAAAGGTTCCTCAAATTAGTTATTCTGTGAAAGATTGTTTTTTTTATATAAGAGAGAAAATATAATTTTTTTTTTGTGTAAATTGAAAAGTTGGCAAATTTATTTTTTTGTACAAAGCAATAATTTTTAAATCTTCTAATTTGATTTTATATTAAATTGTATTTGAATCGCAGTAGAATTATTTTGTACAAAGAAATGAGAAAAAGTTATAGATTTCAATCTACTTTACAAGAATAACCTTAGAAAACCAAATAAACCTTCAAAATATTAAAAAATAATTATTTATTTTATTTAATTGTAAATTAAAAGGAATAAAGTGTAGACATTGAGACTGATTTTAAAACAACTTAAATTTGGTGCCTAGATTTAAAAAAAAAAAAACTTTTATTAGTTTTATTTGAGGAAGTTGTCAAATTATTTTTGGAAATGTGAAGGACAAACCGGTTTATTTATTTTTAGTTTTTTTATAATTTTTCTACAACTTCAATGTGACTCATTCAATGTTTCAAGGGATTAGAATTACAATTTATATTGTAATCAATAAAAATAGATAAATCATTGAAATACACGCAATAATAAATTGAAGGAGGTCGTGTACATTTTGTGTTCTCATATTTTCTTGAATTTATTTTATTTATTACGTATTTGGCTAACAAATAATTGCATGTACCAGTGTTACCATATTTTTAATTATATTTTAATAACATAAATTAATAAGTTTTGGGGTATTTTAAGACTATGTCTAATAAAATTTGTGAAGTTGTCAGGGAAATTCTATGCCAAAAGGTGAAAGCTAATAAATTAAAAAACAAATTAGAATAACATTGATGACGTCAATGACAAAAAACAAAGAGAAAACAAGAATACTCTAGTGGCGTTTAAAAGATTAGTGCAGTTAATTGTGCTTTGATAAAAGCATAATTAAAGAAAAAATTTTGGAGTTTCATGGTTGACAAATTTATAGACACAACCATTGTTGAGCTATAATCTTCTACTGGTTCAAGTTTCCTATTGTAATTTATCTGATCTAAGTGTTCTTTAACACTGGTGTTAAGAAGCAATATAGAATGATTTCAGTCAGACATCATTATTGTCTTTTGACTTACTTAACGTAAAGGATTTCCATAAGATTTAATCGAATAATATGGCAACTTTATTATAACTTATATAATATTAGTATAGTGGAAAGCATGAATTTAAAACAGAAAAACTATCATTCATTTGAGATATTGTGCAACACGAAGTTTATATTATTGTTTTTATCGCTATTGAATTATACTTATATACACAAATATAGTAAATTTATATTTTATGTTTTATTTTATTTTACAATGATTTATTTAACAAGAAAATTTTTATATTATTGTGTACGAAAATATGAGCATATGAAGTTTACCTTTTTCGTTTTTTAATTTATAAAAATGTCTATAAATCTTATTTCAGAATAGCCTATCAAAATATATTCTTTTATTATTGTAATATATTACGTTCTTTTATATGTAGTACTATTTCATAATTACGAAGGATTACGCAAAACTGAAGTATACAAAAAACAAAAATTGCAAAAATTATAAAAAATACAAAATTTGTCATAAATTTATCAGTGATTTGTATAAAGCTTACCTTGCAAAATAAAAGAACATTCAAGTTGATATTGCTATTGAACTTTTTTTGATTCCTTGTGCAAAATTGCAATATTCTTATTTATGATATTTTAGGATAGCTGAAAAAAAATATTTGGAAAGATCATTGAACTTTTTAATTTTAGATTAGTACCATACCAAGACTCACCATTAGTACCATTCCAAAAGTTTTTAATTGGAACGTATAATATGCGGGTACCAACAATTTCTAAATGGATATAAATGTGTATTCTACTTACATAATATAAGACGTATGTACTAGAGAATTAAATAATATTAAGAATTACATTTGATTTCTATTTGAAAGAACAGATTTTAATTTCAACGAAAAATGGTTGAAATCTACACCGAACTGAGACTATTTACTGTAATTTGTAACATTAGAAATTTTTATTTTTCCGAGCAATTTTACTAGACAAATATTAAGGAATATTTGCTTGTTTCAAGCATATATAAAAAAAAATAATATGAAAATTATGAAATTTTTTAAAATTTACAACAATGAATGATAACTATGAATATTTCGACTAAAATTTCTCATATAATTTAAAAATAATTTAGGCACTCGTCTAAATATTTAATAGTATTTTTTATTATTCAATCTTTGAAAACACCATACCTTACCATTCATATGTTCAATTCATTACCGTCCACCAATATTATACTTTTGAAGAAAATATAAGCAATTGTACTTAAACTCTTCATTTTCTCCACGAATTAAATAGAGAAAACAGTCACAAACATCTTTAAATATTAGAATTAGATTTCTTTTTAATTTCAACTTTAATTTTGCTTATTTGAAGATTCAATTTTTGTGTTTTATGATATTATTTTTTCACCCCATTTTTCTAAAGATATTTTGGAGGTTATTGATTCGCCCTCATATTGATAACAAATTAAGTTTAAATTTAGTGCCTTTTATTAATTCTTCTAATTTAGTGCCTTTTATTAATTCTTCTAACAAAAAAATTTATAAAACTTTGGTATGGTTTTTTCAATAATTGGAATTCATAAATATTTTTTTTTGTTGAACATTTTTCCAATTCTTTATTTTTTCCATTTTTATAATAATCTATTTTCCTCTTTTTTTTTTTAATTTTGTATTTGATTTAAAAAGGACATAGCTATACTTACATTTTGAATGGAAAATTGAAAACAAAAAAAAAACTAAAAATATGTTATTCATTTAAGTAGTTCATACACATGAATAAAATTCCTTGAATATACTTATTTGTAATACGAAAAGTAGACGCATACGTATATATGTATATAGAAAATGTGTAGGTACATGCGATATTATATAGTAAATGTACACTAGTATATTTGCAATATTAATATTTTCTTCTAACTTTTCCGTATAGAATTACATAGAAAATACATTTTCTTTATTTTTTTTTTCTCCTCTCTTAATACACGCTCTAATTAACTCTTGCTTGATATCTTTCCGTTATAAATAGTAGGTAGGTAGGTACTTTTATGTAGAACATATTTTCCATTATTTTATTTAAAAGTAAATTTAAAAGAATATGTAGTTATGAATATATATAAATTATATTTAAAAACATAATGTAAAGCTAGGAAATTTATCCTGAAGCTAAGATATGTATGTGGTTCTCCTCTTACTTCCTTTTCTATTCATTATTCTTAATTTTTTCTTAAATTTTTTTCTGTTCCCTTTATTTTTTATGAAAAAAAAAACATAAAACCTTATTTATTATATAATATGTTATATACATATTATGTGCTTATATATTATTATACAATTTGTGCGGATATTATCATTATGTATACAATCTATAAAAACACATAATAACTATGTACCAATACAAAACAGGATTTTTGTTTATATTTTTTTTTTGTACCATTTTAATTAAAAATCTTTAATTATTTATGCGATTTTATATCTATATATTATGTAGATAGTATATATGTATATATATATATATATATATATATATATATATATATATATATATATATACTTATGTAGCTATGTGATCATTATTATTGTCTTGTTTACTGTTATTATTAATTGGCATAATGCAATGCATGTTCATATGTTATTTTATGTGTACATATTTGATTAAGAATAAACCTAAATTATTTTTCTCATAATAATTTACGTAATTGGATACATTAATGTTTTAAATAACAAATAATAGACAAATAATTCGTCTAATATCAAATTAAAATTAAAATTAAAATTATAGAATAAATTATAGATAGGTAATTAATTTGTATAATAATAAATTAAACTTTAAATATTTTCCAATTGAAAACCATTTATTTATTCAAAAACTTCTTCTAAAACTTTGTTTAACCGAAAGAGAAATAAAAACCCAAAAGTATGCAATATACTTTAAAAAAGATCTTTAGTTTTCATGTACATATTAACTTTTCCTGTCAAAAGTATTGCCTACATAATAGAGCAGTAAGTAAATTTTATGTAGAAAAAAAATTATAAAATTTTCATATAATTTTGTCGGCAATTTCTTCATACCTCTGTAGCTCAATTGGTAGAGCGTCCGCCTAGAAAGCGGTAGGTCCCTTGGTTCGAGTCCAGTTTCAGGAGAAAAATTTTTTAATATTTCTGACTTTAACTCGTTCCTTTGATTACGACATCCACCTGTTTTGCAGTTGTATGGAGAAATTTCCATTAAATTAATATTATTAGTGTAATTGGCACATTGCTTATTAATTAAAAACAACTACACGTTGTATTAGTAATTCAATATAAATCTACAATTTGTTTGATGCAGTAATGACTTCAGAAGAAAAAAATTAGTTCCGACGAGCAGTTTCTACAAACTGTTAAATTTAAATGAACTCCTACTAACGATATATATCGAATCTATGGAGTCATCAGAAAAACTAAATCCAATATTTAAAATATTTCAATTTCAACAAAGTATTAAATTACAAATATTTTAAAATATTATACTAGCTAGCTATATATTTGCGAATAAAATATTCAGTAGTAGTTTTCTTAATGCAATTTATGCACTCTTTAAATTCAATTAAAAAAAAACAACAGAAACTGTAAAATAACATTTGCAATAAATTTTTAAAAATTAATTAGACCACAAAATAATATTAATTGTTTGGTAAAAAAAAAACGATTAAAACGTTTAGCCATTTGACATGTATTCTATAAATGTATATGTATATGTATATATATATATATGTTCTTCAATATAAAAACAATATATTCAAAGCTCTATTGGATTTTTTTTATAATTATATTCGAATTATAATTAAATAATGAGTTCTTATAGCTCAAATTTAACCAATTTAATAAAATATTTTAAAATTTTTTAGAAAATTTAATGATATTTTAATGTGTCGATATGTGCCCTTTAAGGTACTTGCATATGTAAGTTTACACTTTTGTATTTTTACCAAAAAAAGGACATACTATAATTATGTGTTTTATTAATAATAATTAATTTTAATTAAACTATATGAATTACATTTAATAAAATGATATTTAAACAAAAATATAATTTTATTCTAAAAAAAAAACAAAGGAAAAAAAAAATAGAAAAACAAAAATTGGTTAATTGCCACTTTAATGTTTATATATTGAGTGTATAATTAATCGTTAATTATTAACATTAAATTTTCAATCACGTATAGTCATTAAATAATAAATTAAATTGAAAGTTATTTAGAAAACTCGCTTAATAAACATAGTTTAGTGTGCTGTTTTCTTTTGTTTTGTTTTTTTGTAGACAAAAATACGAGTATAAAAATTTCTGTCCCACTAAGTATGTGAAACCAAATTTAAATAATCAACTATTGTATTTTCCAAATTATCAGCAAATAAATTATTAAATTCTTGAATGTGTGTACAATACATAAATCTGTTATAATGTAATCATGAGGATTACTGTAGAAAGCAATATGAAGAACTATTTGGTGTAAGTTTCTTTGTTACCTCTGTAGCTCGTCCATCTACAAAGTTGTATGTCACATAAGTTTAAGTCCAGTTTTAGGAGAAAATATGTACAAAATATGTATATGAAAAATGTACAAAAATATTCACAAAGAAACTTAAGTGAAAAAATTTGACAATGAAGATATTTGTGATTGAAAGACAGTGATTTTATTAAGACTACTACTTTCATAAGTTTATTATTTTAGGGAAAATATTATTAAAGAAAATAAAAAATTTTTAAAAATTAAATTTTTCTCAGAATGTTTAAATTTCTCAAAAAAAAAAAAGAGTGGAAGACTAACAACAGTTGCGTCTTTTATCGAGCACAATTTATTGTCATTCGTAACTTAAATGTTATATTCCAACCAAATATTATCATTAATTTAAAATTTTGTTAACATCCGAAACAGTGTAGAAAATATATAGATTTATTAGTGCGGAATTTTTTCATTTCAAGTTTTTTGGTTAATTGATAGATCATGAAGATGATCATGAATAATCATGAAGACTGTACCAATAGTTTGTTATTAGGTATTCAATTACACCTCTAATAAACAGATATGTATACGCAATTATTTCTCAAACGAACAGTTCAAGAAATCGCTTAGATTTGCAAAACAAAAATTCAAATAGAAGAAAAAAATGCGAAAAATTTTGCACTAAAAAGAAAGCAGGGGTATACTACCAGTGAAATTATCAATACAATAATGTTTACCGGTAAAAAAAATTCTATTCAAAGTAGAAATTAGATAAAAGTGGTCATATTCATTTCTTAAATGGCAAAGTTTCCAAATAATATATTAATATTAAAGTACACCTACTTTTTAAAAGATTTTTGACAATTATATTATTCTTTACATATATCTATACAATGTTTGTCGACCTCAATAATTATTGGAAATGCTATACAAATAAAAATTCTCCAGGAAAAACCGAAATTAAATTGACTACAATTTTAAAAATAACAAAATGAAAAGAATTTAAAATAATTTTTAATGGGTGAAGAGGCTTTGCAAACATTTAAATTTTCGCTTTACTTGAAGAAATTGAGAAATAATAATTCTTTAGTAGATCATATAAGAAATGATTGGGTATAAAACCCGACTACACAATTAGAAAATTTTACCATCCCTAAAATTCCAATGTAAATTGCGTTATAGTATACGTTCATAGTATTGAAAATTTAGATAAAATTTCAAGAAAAAGGAAGCAAAAAGTAGATGAGGAAAATGAAAATTTTTTTCTGTTTTTTTTTTCGTTATATAGATAAGAAATATAAAGTTCATATGTATTTAATAATTTTTGCTTCCTCCTTTCCATTTCGGTTTTTTTCACTTTATTTTTCCAGTTTTTTGTTTGCTTTAACAAAGGACAACATTAAATACAAATAAATTTGTATTGGGATGAAAATGAACTCATTCATAATGCAACAAAAATGTAAACCAAATTTTTTTTCTTCTTTTTTCATTTTTATGTTTTCATTTAAACATTAAAAAAATAAAGAAACCATTTCCTGGAAGGTTCATGTTTTGCATGTTAACCATAAGATGGTATGAAATTTTAATAATAAATTTACAAAAATATTATATGTATAACATTTTGATTTAGTTATAATTATAATTTTATATGTTGCCCTTATTTTTTTAATTTTTTAAGATTGAATTTTCAGGTTATTTTTTTTTTATGAAAATTTAATATGTAAATTGAATTTTTTTAATTTTTTAAATTTTATTTAAAATATAAGAAGAAACTATTATTTACGAAGCCGAATAATAGGATGAAGTGCAAATGCAAAAAAAATCTTAATAGCTTGCTTGTTGCATTATTTAATTGCATCAGTTGCAGAGGGTTTTTTTAAAACCATTAATCAGAATTTATAATATAGGAAGAATCTGCAGTTTATGTGATGAAGGCCTTAATTTTTCACACGAATTTACATGAAGCCCGTAATAAATCTCTGTTTTTATAACAATTATATTGAACTAGTTTTTTGAAATTGACTTCGATACTATACGTTTTCCTTTCATTTGGTAAACATACATTGTATGATAAAGAGTGGGATTTTCCTTTGCAGTATAGTGTAATTTTTTGTTTTAATATCTAATATTGCCAAATGTATCATGGCGATTCTTCAAATCAAATAAAAATTTAGTTATTTTAACAACATAATACGTGACCCATCTGCGAGTAACATTCGGTCGATTATAAATGATTCAGATTTAATCCAGACAGACATTCCAAACATTTCTGAAATTTTTATACTTTCAGTATATTAAATAACTTTACAATTTTCCACACGAATCAAAAATTAGGTCTTTTTATGTTTATATGTTGTGTAACTTCTATTCACTAAAAATTCTAAATAATTTTATACTTTTAATCATACACTTTTTTTTTCAAATATTATGGAATATAAGATGAATCATATATATTATATTTTATTTATTGTATGTTAATTTTAAAATTGTTAATTTTACATGCATACTTTTATATAATAAGTTTAACAAGAACATAATCATATTTCAAAAGAAATTCATTTAATCCTTTAAAACGTGTTATAAAAATTAGTTTTTCATTTATTTACACATGCATATATGTATTTTCTAATATCAAATATATATACATATGAATTTTAATTTGTATATAATTTTCATACTCCCCACCTACATACATATACAATGAACAACATTGCATTCAATTAAATTTACATAATAATAATGAAAATTTACATGTATTCCCGTGCGAGTACGAATAATCACTATAAAATTATGTTATTTTTAGCAATTTTCCCAAAACAAAATAGAAAAAAAGTGCTTATTAGTTTAAGTCTGTTTGTGCGTCCGTCCGTCCATGGGCGTGTTCGCAAAACTTTTACCTCTTTGAAAATTTTTATCTTTCTCCCCCCATGGCCACTAAAAGTAGTAGCCTATTTATTGCAGGACTATTTATTGCGGGGAAACCATAAGCATTTTTAAAATTTTGCCAACGCAAACAAATAATGGTTGGCTTCTTCCACCGTGGAATACATTGTTTAATATTTAAAAAATTAAAATTGCCGTTAAAATTTATTGTTATTTCCAAATTTTTGATAGCGTTCTTCTTCTAGATCTCAGGTTGTATAGAGTATTATATTTCGGCAGTTTTAAGACACTAATAAATAGTTCATCTCATTGGAAAATTGCAAATTTTTTTCCACCTCCATCCCCTCTCAAGTTATCGCTACAAGCTTTTCGAAATTTTTATAAATGCAAAAAACTAACGGTAAATTCCATGCTTCTTTCAAATTTTTTCGTTTTATTTCAAAGATTGCACACATTGCCCATCCTAAAAGTAAGCAATCCTTGAAATATATTCGTATATGATTGAAAGTAATTTTGTGGTGTGGTAGGCGTACGTAGATTGTTTTTGAAAGCAGTATTTTCATTTGTTGAACAGAAAATTGCTACATTACAAACTATTAGTTTGACCCCACTTTATTTATATAGTCAGCGTAATCTATAAGGAATACAAAACTATAACGTGCAAGGATACACGCATATATAAATAAATATTTGCATTATTTGTCTAAATACCAGTATAGAACAGTTAAGATAAAATTAGAAAATTTTTCTATACAAACTGCAAATAATATTTTTTTCAATAAAAATTAAAAATTTTTATAATAAAATAAAAAAGAGAAGAAACAAAGAAAAAGAGTTAAGAATATTAAAAATGACGGCAAGATGAGTTTGCTTGAACGTCTTTTAATTATTTACGATGAATTTTTTTTTTATTTTATTTATTTATTTACTTATTTTTTTTTTTATTTTGTTTTTTAGTTTAAAGAATAACTTTTAGAAAAAGTTATTTTTTTTTTCAGTTTTTGTTTTCCTTCTGCTTGACTTATATAAAAGCAAAACGTCTATCAAAGTTTGAAAGGTTAGACAGGTTAAGTGTATGAGTTGTTTTAATAAGTTTTTGTTCTGCAATATTCTGAGTTACCAATTCTATAAAATTCAATAATATTAGGCAGGTATTATATGATTACTTTTATAAAAATATTATAGATAATAAAATAAAGTTGATTTGATTTTTTACACTATAGAAAAAAAAAAATAGCATTTTGCACTGTCATTTTGAAAAGAATTTTAGACTGCGTGAAGAATTTAAAACACTTGTTTTGAGGATCTCAAATAATATTTTTAATCATGCACTTATCCGACAACGGAGCGCAGTTAAACTTAAAATTTCAAAAAAAAAAAAACAAAAATGCGGTCAACATTGCTTTCCTATAAATCGCAACCTCCTGTAGATCGGTCATGACGGTGGTCTACTCAATGTAATACAGCAGAAAATTTTAATACGAGAAATCCTGTATCTATGTGTTTGTTCTACCAGAAATATCTTTGTGGTTACCTAGCCCTGTTTTGTTGCAAAACTAATTATTCAATTATTTGACATCTAGAGTAGAGTTTTCATTTTAATTAATAAGAAGACATCTAAATCTAATCCACGGACAACAAAATTCTTAGAAAAAAATATAAAACCTTTTTAAAATTTTTCAGTTTATTGCAATAATTTGACTATTTTCATTTCAGAATAATTAAAAAAAAAACTGATGTCAGTCTTAAATTGAAAGATATTAATTTATTCTAGATCAAAGTTTAGCAAGTTTGTATAATTAAAAATATAACCGGCAGGTAACCCTTGACTGTGTCATATATTTTTTTATTTTTTATTTAAAAATTTATTCAATAAATACTTTTAAATATTTAACAATAAACGATCAGTATCGTTCGTTACCTACAATAATTTTCTAAAGTTTAAAAAAGAATTTTCCTCTTCATATTATTGTTTTTTTTTCTGTGTTTTCTTCTTTTCTTTTTTGTTACTTTGTTTTTGTTATTTTTTATTCCATTTTTCTGATTATATGAAATGAAAAGCTCAAAAGGAATTTAAGTATATTGAACGGGAGTAAAATTACAAAACATGAAAAGGAAAGTGAAAAACATTAGATAGAAAGAGAAAAAAGAAAAGTTCTTGAGAAAACATTTAAGTATATTAATAAAAAAGTTTTATTTTTTTTTTCTTGTATTCTTCTCTCTTTTTTTACTAAAGAAAATTGAGAATATGTACATATTTATATAATTTGTATATAATGGAATACAAAGATGACAGAGAGAAAGAGAGAAAGAGAAGGGAGGAAAGAGATGGAGAATGTAATCAAATAATTCATTGAAAATGACTTGTGACTTGTTATTTTCAAAAAATTTTTCAAGTTTACCATACTTTTCAGATTATTGTTTTAAATTATCAATATATATGTATATGTACATATTTATATATATATAAACATATATAAAGAACTCTTTTTGTCATTGGTAGGTACATATATAATTTACTTGTAATTCACATATTATTTTATATGCATATTATTATTAGTGGTTTGAACATTGTACATGCATTAAGTATTTTCGGCATTGCTCTTAAAAAATACTTTATAATGATGGAAAAGTAAATGAGATTGAGTTTGGTTTTTTTTTCATTTATTAATGAAATTTTTATTAAAATAATAAAGTAAAAATATGAAAAAATTCAATTAACGTTTCTTAATTGACTTTTAATTTAAAATGAAATACAAGGGCTTAAATAAGGCTTTACAATGTAGATATGTACATACAATATAATATAAATTATATATTGTATATTATTACATTAGATTTTGTTGACAAAGCAATTTGATATCAATCACAATAAGGTTTTTTGCGTAAATTTATTTTTTGCATTGAAAAATTCAGGCAAGTAATTGTAATAATGTGAATTTGAATGTTTGAGGTTTAAGAAAATCACAATATTCCAAATTATTTTTTGGTTATATTAAGTAATTTTTTAAGGGAATTTTATAAATCCTTATCATGTACGAATATGTTACTATTTAACAATGGGTTAACATTTATTGACTGATAGACGGTCTGTGTAAAATGGGCGTCTGTCTCTTTTACATATGAGTATTCAAAAAAAAAAATACCTGGATATTGACTCAAAAATAGTTAAACCAATCATTTTAATTAAAAATTATTTGAAATATTTTATTTTTATACTATTTTAATGATTCGCGTTTTTGTATAGAATAAGTCCCCATTGGAAGGCTTCACTTGTAGACAGCAGTAATATCTCAAAAAATACCCACAAACTATTATTAAATGCTGTAAAGTTTCAGAATTCATAAACATTTTTCATATGTTCTGAAAACACTTTTTCATATTTGTCATTTTAAATTATTTTAAAACCGCAATTAACTTTCCACCTTAAAAAATAAAGTTTTAATAGTAGTTTTTATAGTTTTTTACTTAACTATATCAATAGAATTGATATCGTGAATAGAGTGAATCAGAGCTCCAACACAAATACCATCGAAAATGAGAAAAAGTTTTGCTCGAAACTATAGATGTTAAATTTCATCGGTTTCAGAGATATGAGGCGCTACACTATATTTTACTTTTTGTAGAATTTACGATCTAAAATCCATCAAGTATCGTAGAATATTAAAACCATTTTCGGATACTAAATTGGAGAAAATTTTGATAGATAAGTTTTGTGACGGTGAAAAATATTTGAACAATTTATTCTAATTTTAATACTAAAAAGAAATTAAATACTAAAATTAGGTAAATTTATTATAAAATTAAAAGCTTTAATGATGTTCCGTGTGTATATCAAGAATTTTGTAATAAGATATTATTAAAACAAAGGACTATTTTTTTTTTTTTTTTAAATTTATGAAAAATGTGACGTGATTTTATATTTTAAAAATTCCATTACAAAAACAAAAATATTTTTTTAATATTTTTTCTTCCAATTTAATTAATTTTTAATTTTTTCTCTCTTTTTCTCTTATTTTCCAGGTAAGTTTTTAACAAATTTTCTGGATGACATACTGATCATAAAATATATGGTGAATATTTGGATACAATTTCTTTTAATATACATATACAAAATAAATTATTATTATTAAGAACCAAAAAAAAGAAAACACAAAGCAGTAAAAAAGAAAAATTAAAATCTGGGTCCTTTTAACCTACCTTCACTTCAATCATATTCTGATGAAAAAAATACATAATGAATAGATTATAAGTATGTATATACCTTTATGTATATAATAAAATATAATATTATGAGAAGGTAAGTATAAAAGGCAAAGTTTATTTATGGTTACTCTTATTCAAGAATAATACAATGATATCGCCTTGAATATCCTTGTCAGAGAATGAATGATAACATAATTTTTTGCATAATAAAAATTGAAGAATTGAAATGAAAATGTATGCATATTTGATAGTGTATATACATTCATAAGGATTTATGTACACGCACGTACCATAACATATTTGATATATGTACTGCGTTATGTATGTATATAAAATTTGTATATCTACATGAAGTATTATTAAGATTATAACATATACGAAAGGTATACGTATATGATGTCATTTTTAAATGATATACGGTTGTTAAAAAGTTCTGTATAAACTAAAAATAAAATTAAAAACTGTATTATTAACTCTTGTTGTAAATTTTTTAAATTATACTTAGTGTTGCACTTATACTTTGTAAAATATGATTAACTACACAATTTATATGAAATATTGGGTTTATATTATACTTCGGCAATACAAAAGGTCTTGTTAAATAATATGAAAGAATAATAAGAACTTAATAATAAATTATAAGCTGAAAAATTGTAATATTTTGTGTAGAATTATCAAATTAAAATTATCCGTGTATTAAGGTATTCAAGTACAGAAATTTAAATATTGACAAAATCTAAATTTGTTGTGAATTAATGAAAATTTTTAAATGAACAAGAAAACTTTAATATTTATGCGTTTTGTTTATTTTTTTTGAAGGCGAAACGGGGTCCCTGTGCCATTTCTCACCTCCACCAATAGGATCTTTGATAATTCGCGTTTCAGTTACATGAACATTCTTTCTAGACTCCTGACGAATCTCAGTATCACGTCACAAATTCCGTCCAAAGCAAGCATTAAAGCCTTAATCGGTCCACAACCTCACACTCGCATAGCAATTGCTCCGCCGTCTTATCCTCTTCCAAGCACAGATGATACGCCTCATCCTCTACCTTGCGCATTTTCTTCAGATGAACTATGATGAGAAAATTTCTAGTGAGCACTCTAATCACCAGCCTCAAGTCTGTATAAATCTCATCCCCTTCTTGGAGTGTTTCACAAATTTCATAAAAAGCGCCATTCTTGGGCAACGACTCCATAAGTCATTTATAGCCACTTGTTTAAATTTCTAAAGATATTGAAAGTGCAAAAACACAGTATGGAACGAAATTCTTAAAAGTGAGAAGTTAATTTCAATTTTAGATAACAAAATGGTAATTTGCAACTAGTAATTTACACTTACAGACAGTCTTATAATTTATATTTTTTTTTACATATGCAGAAACAATGCTTAAATTCTCTTCTGACATTAGTTTGTAGTCATTAAATAAATTGACCGCTGCTTTTTAATGTGTTCACTTAACAAATCTAGATTTACTTCTTGTTTTATAAAATTTTATTATTATTAAAGGTGATATATTTATCGTACTTAAACGCTATCTTACTTATGGAATATATGAATGTATATCTATATGAATACGATACGCACAGTATTAGAGAGCAGACCGCCCTGTAAATATTAAATAATTTTCAAATATTAATACTAGTTTCTTTGTTACTATGGAAAAAAAGGAAGAAAATGAAACAAAAATTCGCAATATTGAAACGAATAACTTGGCAACAGATATTGTTAAAAAACCTGCCTCACCAACTCACCTATTGTTGGCATAATAAAAAATTATACATGAAAATTATGTATTATATTTATTGTATGTACGCATGTATGCATAATTATACACCAATCATATATTATATAATATACATAATTACATATTATCATGAATTACGTACACACTATATGTGTAATAATAATGTATGTATGTACATGTGTAGTTGTATTTATTTATATATGCTTTTAAATTTTGCCTTTTATAATTTTTTTGAATTCGGTTTAAACCTTGGATCCTTTTATTATTTAACATGGTAGGTGACACGAATCGCCTTATTTTTTCATTTTTTTTTTCTTATTTTTTTTTTGTTTCTTGTCATTATTATATTTTTTTTTCGTGTTGCCTTTTTACTTCTATTACAAGAGTCTTGAATGTTAGTGGATTACTGATGTGAAATAATATTGATTTAATGAGATTATGTTATTGTAATAAATTTTTTTTTATTTTACTTGTAGATGTGATGAAAGCCTACATATACACAAATATACATAATATGAAGATTATAAATAATTATATTTATGTACATATATGAAGTAAATGTACATAAATATAAATGTATAGACTTGATGAAGGACAGAAGCATGTTCTTTTGTTTGGTTACAATAACCACACACATAATAAAATTATAACATCAATGTCAAAATTTGAGTTCGAATGAAATGAAAATTTGTGAAATATAAAAATTAATGATTGTTTTCGAATTAAATAATTAAATATTTTCACATGATATTTTCATTATAGATATAATTTATCATTATTCCCATATTGGTGTGAAATCAATGTTTTGAATAATAAAAGAATGTTTTTGAACAAATTTTCAATATAAACTCAAATCTTATACATCGTGTACAAAACATAATATTAAAGTAGCGTAGAAGATTACCAAATCAATATTTTCTAATTTATTCAAGAACTAGTAACTTTAATGTACTAGTTTCCCAATTAATACATTTTTGTGGAAGAAACAAAACTTGGAGTCAACGTGTATTTTAATGGATTAAAATTACAAAATATTATTCAATTTCTCCTTTTAATAGACTTACGATTGATTTGGTGGTATTATGGGAATTCTTACGATTGTATTAAGATTTTATGAAAAATTGTGAAGAATTTTAAGATATATATTTAACATATTGTGAACATGTAGAAAAAACCTTGTCTTCATCACTTAACTTTTGATTTTATAGATATATGAAATTTTTTTCTCTGTTTTACAAAACATACAGCATTGAATTAAATAAATATCTAGGTTTTTTAGAAAATTTTCCAAAAAAATAATAATTTCAAATTTTCTGTAAGAAAGGAAGAAAGCCATACCAATACTATAATCCACAATTAGTTGTGTATGAAATAAGTTCGGATCCAAACAGAAATTCATAAAGTGGTGATTTTCCCTCCAACAAATGGAAGTATTTGCCTCGCTTAAAAAACAATTACGCTATTTAAATTATTTTAATTAATGCATATAAGAATATTTATCAAATTATTGCATATATTTAAGGATAAGTAGAAAATTTTTGCTTTGATAGAAATTCATACAAGCTTGTAATTTTGGTAAATTAAGGCGAGAATTTTTAATTTAAGGCTTGATAGTTTGAAAGAGTATTGATGTTGAAAAAATATTTTCTTCTAACAATATCAAATTTTTATCGTATTTAAAAATTACAAAAATTTCAAACTTCTTCAATTAACCATACAAGGGAGATACAAGGGTACAAAAATAAGTTTCTAGTAAAGATCTTGTGTATAAAATTTCAGTTTTCTATCTTAAAAGGTGTAGAAATTTTGACAACTGACACACGAATGAACAGAGCGAAACTAATTAACACTCTTTTCCAATTTGTTTTTGTAGTGATCCTAAAAGAATTGGAGTGAATGAAACTTGTTTTATATGTTTAGGTAGGCGATTGAAAATGAAAATAGAATTTTCGAAAAGAAAGACGAAATTATGAAATATTGCATACTTTTCGGGAATTAAAGCAACATACACTTATTTCCAAACAACTCTTAATAATTTGTAGTAAATTCTCAAATTATAAATCTCAGGAGAATATCAAGAACTCATGAATCAAAATCAATTGCTCCTTAAAATATATACTGAAGTAGTTATGATAGAATTCGTAATAATAATGAAAATTATAAAAATATTTAATAAAAGATGTAGGATATAATTGTAATCAAATTGAAAAAATAAAATGAATAATCAAAAAAAAATTTTCAATTCAATATGTGTTTGAGATTATTTTAAAGGTCAAAGCTAAAATTTTTTTATTATACTTTAAAATTACTTTAAATAAAATTCTCTACATAAAACCTACACTCGTGTGTACATTATGTATGTATATACAAAATTAAGTGATTCACAATGACATCATAAAAAAATTTATTATGGTCATACAAAATACAAAGTTTCCAGTCGATAGATTTTTTAAGATAAATAACATAATATATATATAGGTACATACATTATGTATTAACATTCATATTTTCCAATAAATTTTCGAATATTTAATACACAAGGTATTTACAATATATTTGAAATTTACTGAAACGTTTTATTTTTTTAGTTCATTAAGCGAGAAGTTTATTTATTGAAAAGAATTTTTTGTTTTTTTTTGTTTAATATTAATATTGTTTTTGCATTAAATGGTGTGTATATCAATTCCAGATTGCATTTTTCTGTATAGATACAGAATAACTATATACAAGTATAAAATATTCTATATATGTATTAATAGAATTTTCTGTAAATAGATAATCTATACGTAATATGTAAAATTGTATATCACCCATGTATATATTTATATAATATGTAGATTGGTATAGGTGAGGATGTAATTGAAATTTGCAAAACAAAAATTCAAAGTCATTAGCCATTATAAACATTAATATAAAGTGGAGTCATAAATAAAAGCGTTAAAAACATTGTTTCAAGTTCATAATTTTTAAAACGGGCAAAATTAAAAAAAAAATTCTAGTAATTATTTTAAAATTTTTTATTGTTATTTGGAAAAACGAAAAAAAATCGTATGAAAATAATTTTTTTTCTTTTTTGTTATACAAAATAAATATGTAGTTTATAAAACCATGAAATTTGAGTATGTGAATTTTTTACATGTATTATTTCTACTTGTCTGGGCATTCTTTGGAACAAGAGTTAGGCTAAGTAAAAACAACTGTAACTTAACATATTATGTTTTTATAATAATGAATGACTTAATAAACATTAAGTTTTATTGCCGGAATAAAAAAAATTAACACAACTAGTTTGCGAAACCAACAAATTTTATTACGTCTACAGGTACGTATCGATAATAAGTATGCCTATAAGGTGATTCAATAAGGTATACAACAAAAGATAACATTGGAAAGAGAATTAAAAATGGTCAAAATTTTTGTTTCGAACCAGGCGTTAAATCTCAATAATTTCCAAGTTACAGAGATTTTAACGAATTTTCATATTACATGATTTTGTGTTTTATGTACTTCCGGGATATCAAGCATTCGATCTTTAAAAAAAATTAAATTTTCCCTATTTTATATTTTGTAGTTTTTATCTTTCTAAGTCACTCTGTATAGTTTACATATTAAGTAAACAAGTGTATGTGTACAATTATTTATTCACAATACTTTACTTCCAAAACTCATTTTCTACGGAAAATCATAACTGGATTTTTGTTTTTAACAATTAATGAAAATAATAATTACAGACAAAAATATGTATAAGTATACTACTCGTATTTGAAAAGCAAAATTATCGGAGCAGATGTGTTTGTTTTTGAAAATAAACCAGTCCCTTCATTCACCAAAATAAAATCCAACTAAACTATAATGTCATCTTCAATCTTTTAAGTCGCTATTAATTTATAAATTTTTAAAACTGTTTAAATTCAAATGGCAATATGCGGAATAGCAATCGCTATAAAGTACCAGTGAAAGAGAGTGAAGAGGCTTATGGAGAGAATTGGCTTTAAGAGAACTTTCGAGAAAATTTTTAAATGCAATATGCTGATTCTTTGTGCATCATTAGTTCTACACAAATCTGACATGATAATAAAGTATTTTATCTAATTAATCTTTAAATTGTCAACAATTGTTAAATTTAGTTTTAAATAAAATTGATGATTTTTAATTTATAACTAAAAAAATATTTTTTATTCTTGAATAAAATTTAAACATAATAAATTTGTTATTATTTATAAACAATAATTTTATGTTCAACTATTAAAATAATAAAGTAAAAGTTTATGCTGATGCCTTATTGTGACTTATATAATGACAATAATTATTCTATATATAGATATGTATATATATATATATTATGGATATAAGCATTGTACCTTTTTTCAAGTGAATCCTTGTTGCTTAACTTGCTATCCATTGTATTTTGTTTTACTTTTAAATAATAAATTTATTTTTGAGGGAAAATTCAACGAATTATACTCTTAAATCAGCGTTAATAAAAAAAAAAACACACAAAAACAAATTTCAGGCACGTGTACTGATTTTCATTGGAAAATCAAATTTTTGTTTTTGTTTTGTTTTAATATTTTCGAAAATAGAATACTGAGAAATATTTTTTTCATAATTCACGTTTAACATTTATATATATATTGAACATGTATGTACATATATGCATCTAAAATAGTTAATAAAAAAAACAATAGCTCCTTTTAACGCTTGATTTCAGTATTAGGTTACATTACATAATACTCCTGTCAGATAAATAATGTGTGTATTTACTACATCGGGTTTACATTAACGGTAAGCAATGGAAAACTTAATATATGTAGCTGAAATAACAAATATCCTAGCATATATGAATTATTATTTTATAAATGTTTGTACCTATTTGTTTTTTTTTTTCAAATTTCGATGGTATACATGTATGTATAGGTACTTCATTAAAAATAATGATATATAAAAATTGAAATGATAGACAGATTGATTGGTTGTCTATAAGTGAGTTTATTTTCGTTTAAGAAAATAATTTTGACATTTGTACAATAACGGTATTACACATACCATATAACGGTATGCTATTATAGATAGATGTTAAATCAATGCGAATAAAATATTATTTAATTGAGAGAACATAAAATTAATTTAAAAATTATAGACGAATTTTAGATTTTCTCAATTTTGAATTCTTCCTTGTAACTTTCAATTTATTAATCAATATTTTTACTTCAATCTTTGGAATGTTTTACATAAGTAATGTTATGCCGCCTCAGATCGTATGACTGTTAAAAATATTTAAAAAAATGAAGCGCAATTTGCTTTATCTTCAATTTAACTCTAATCAAATTGATATTTTGTAATGAATTGCGTTGCCAATTCTCAAAATGATCTGCTTCCCTTAAAATATAAACAAAAGTGCATTTTACTATTTTGAAATCTTGAATATTTTTAAAATTTAAGAAAATTACAATCAATTCAAACAAAAATTTTTCTTTTTCTTTAAAACTTGGATTATTGCATAATTTTAGGGAAATTAAAATTTATGTTGCTTACGGTGTTTTACTTTAAATTCTACAATAATAAGGTGATTCATTAGAGTTATAGTGTGCATCAGAAAAAAAATTATGTCTATATATCAAGGCATAAGACCATAATAGCAAATATACATAAAACACATTATAGATAATAAAATAAGAATATTTATGACAATAAATTTCAATCAGAGTGCCCATATATACGAATATGCATTCAGCGCAACAGAAAAAGAAAATTATAAATAAAAGAAGGAAAAAAACTGATACCCAGTCAAAGAGAAAACAAAGTACCCTTGGGTATAACCATTTATGAACATAATATTATAAAGAAAAATATTTTCTAGCTTTTATCATACGCAGGATAATAATAGTTTATCCTTGACTATAAAAAATGTGTGCTCTAAAGTTTCTGCTTTTTTTTTACTTACATAAATACGAATAAATATTTTATTAACTAGAAACTATGTATGAAAATTTTTGGGGTTGCCAATTGAAAACGTGACATAAAAGTAAGGTACATATTATAATGCTCTTGTATCATCCAAAATATTTTTTTCATATGTAAACTTTACGTTCCTTTAGTATATTGTGTTGGTATTTTTATTATTCTTTAAATGTAATGAATATAAGGTGTAAAAATTTGACTCAATGTAGTTCATGAGATATTTCAATAACGCTATGGGAGAAGAATTGTTAATCTTCAATTTTCTCAGCGCGGAAATACCCCGAATCGAAACTTACAATTTAACAAAAGTCAACTAAAATGAGGGAAAAGACAATGTATTATACAATAATCTTGATGATCTAGCTCGGCCTACTATTTGTAAAATCGTGATTTTTTTTATTATCAAAAAAAGAAAGCATAAGTTTCAACTTAAATTTTCATTATTTTCATTTCTCATTTTTGCTTAGTTTTTTACTATTTTCTACCTTACTAAATTAAATTTTAAACAAAAACTACGCACTGAAGATTTTTCCAGTGAAAATTTTTGTAACTCCTTAGTTTAAAAATTGATCCTTTCGATTTGAATTAGTTTGTTTAACAAATTTCATCAATTCAAAAGTATACTTTTAATTTTCCAATAATTTTATAGCAATGTTCTATATATGTGCATTAAAATATTGGTAGTATTAAAATCTACATCAATTATTGTATCCATAGGAAAAAAGAAATACACATTAAAATGAGAACATCATTGTGCTGTGCTAAAGTCAAACCACAATAATGGATACAAAAATTTCTTAATTGCTTCATCATCATTATAGTCAAGAGTTTTCTAACAATCAGTACCTACCTATTAAAAAAATAATAAAAAGAACGAAAAAAGAATAAAAATTAAAAATTCTTATACCAATATAATTATAATATGTGTGTATAAATATGTTTAACTACAAATACCTATATAAAACTAACTGAAAGCATTGCGATATAACGACATCGCAATCAGCAATATCCTTCGTTTTAATATCCTTTTTTTTTTTGTTTTGTTTTTTAGTTTGGTTTATTACTATTATTCTCCTATTCTCCTATTTTTGAACTCGTGTTTCCATTCAAGTTAATACCACAGAAACCTTGGATTATATTATTATTAATCTGGAAAATTTTCTTCGAAAAGGATGCAACTTTAGGCAGAGAAAATTTATAAATATAAAAATAAATGGATAATGGCGGGTTGCTTTAAAAGACTGTTTATGATGGGCATTAATATAACCCTAAAAGAATATGGATAATATTTTTTTTTTCCATTTCTTGAACATACATTTGCACATCTTTATTTATTATCTAAAGTAATGTACATATAACATTGTATGGGCGCTTGTATTATAAATATTGAAATTATTACTATGGTATAATAAGAAACTAAATAAAAACTTGTGCACATATTTTATACATACATATGTACATACGTAAAATGTATATACTATGGTTTTATTTTTCATTAGAATAAAATGTGTGTATATCATGTACATGATGCTCAATTTTCAAACTATTGAGGTTGAAAATTTTCTAATTTAAACTTCACCTATTTTTAGCTGATTTAGCATTTTGGTGAAAAATTTAAATTTTTAGCTTAATTTATTAAAATTATAAATTTTAAATCGATAAAATGTTTGAATTATTTTTTTGTATTCAAAAAGCATACTTTGGTATTCTCGGTTCTGAAATATTTGATTGGGATTTCTTAAGAAAATGTGGTTAAAATACAAATTTTGGAAATTTAAATTTTGAAATTATTTCATTACTGTGGTTATTCAGCCACAATATTCATAAAAATGAAATTTGAATCAATTGCAGAAATTCAAACTTAAAAAATTTAATATAAATGCAAGAAGATTTTCTTAAAAAGGGAACATGCACTATGTGTTAATCGAAAAATCTAAAATTTGTGCAAAATTTTAGCAATTTACGTAGCTTAACATTTATGTAACAGTAGAGTTGAAAACATAAAATTATGTTTTGCCTTTATTTATATTTTCTCAAAATTTGCAAATTACTCCATATCACTCCACAGTAGTTTCTTTTAAGAAATAGTATCATTGTTAGAAATAAATTTTTTGAGTTTATACAAGTAGGCTTAAGTTTTATATGAACTTTGCATATATATATATATATATGTATATATACGTATGCATGAACAACTTCATTATCAAATTTCTAGTTAACAATTTTTCGTTTTTATCCATTTATACACCTTCATTATGTATTTTGGTTAATAATTTGTTTCATAAAATTATTTTAGAAAATAATGATGTGTTTAGCACATAACTGACCGCAGATTGTTGCGTAAGTGTTGTACAAAATTATCAGTAAGAGGTTCAAATTTTAAGGACTCTAAGTAAATTTGGCACCCAGTAGAGGGTCAATTTATGCTATGCCAATTCCCTGAAAAGTTTGTCAGTTGGTTCAAGTAACATACCAAATACAAATATTAATTTTCAAGAAAATCTATCAATTCTAAATTATGGTAAAATAGAAATTCTAAAATATGAAATAGCCGAAATTGAACACAGTTCCTTCTCAATAGAGATTCTCGCAAAAAATAGTTTATACGCTGTTTATACTATTGAGAAAATCGAAAAACTCTACATGCTAAATTTGGTGCCATCACATAACCTCCCTTATTGTATTCAACACAGTGCTAGATAAAAATATCAGACATTATCTTATTTTTGGGTATACATATAAAATAATTTTATTCATAACAGAATTTAAAATTGTAATTATTACATTTTAACACTTTGATAATTATTAAGGTTCTTCAATTTTTTAAATGTTATCGTTAAAAAAAACTGCGCAATTATTCAGTAATTAGTCTGGAATTTTTTAACATGAAATTTTATTATAAAAGCAAAGAAAGTAGATAGAGGCATGTGTAAAGGAATAAACTTGAATCAAACTAATTTCTAAAGTAGCACTTTTCTCTAAAAAAAATGCAAATATTGCTTTTAAGAACAATCTGTGTATAACATTATTCATTGATATATCAAAATATATAAAATTATTGCATATATTTAGGATAAGCAAAAATAAAGAAAATAGAAGAAGCCTTAAAACAACGGAGGAATTCGACGGTTAAGTAATGAGAGTTATTATGTAGTGAGGGTAATTACGCAGAGATAACAATTGCACAATGGGTGTAACTATATATGTTATGAATGTATTTATGTATATATATTATAAAATATTGCAAAACAATGACGAGTAAAAACTATTTCTGTTGCAATATCATATAGGTATTATTATATTCTCGTGTTATAAAAACTCACAGGATCATATTTTAACAACAGGACATCATTAATAATGCATCGTTTACATTAATAGTTTGTCTATAAATGTATATGTATACGTTTATGCATACGTTTTAAGTTGAATTATATGTTCCTTTAAGATTTTGATTTACAAAGCATACACTCGTAACCTATATAATTATGTACGTATGTATATTTTGAAATTTCTATTAAATGAATAATGTCTAAATATACGATTTATGTTATTGGAATGTTTCTAATATCATTGTATTGCTATTCTAATTGAAACTGTAATCTTTACGCAAAATCTAGATATGTAGGCTTATCAAAAACATAAAAATACAAAATAGACACATTGACAAAACCTTGGATATCTATTAAATTTATTACAATTCCTGGAATATAAATGCATACTAGTAAAATAAAATTTGTTATTTTTAATGGCAATATAAATATATATGTAGTACAGAATTTTGTTTAAATGGTATTGGACATTTTTTGTTTTAATTTAAATACAGTATATTTAAGTACAGTATCATAACATAACATTAATCATCTTTATAAGTATGAGTAAATATAGTAGGGTATATGTTATTTTTTAAGTTTAAATCAGGCATTTTAATTGTTTGGTTATTGCGTTTTTATTACTGAACGAATGAAGTTTTTAATTGATGAAAATTGTGGGTCATCTTCTTAAATAAGTGCTTTTCTTAAATAGCCTTTAATCTGTTTAAATTGTCAATATTTAAATATGGTTAAAAAAATGTGAAATAAATTTAATTTATGGTATAAACAACCAGTAATATTAAAATTAAACAATAGGATTTTGATTAAAAATTTATATCTAACTCTATTTTTACTAATGTCGCGATCAAGCTTTCAACTGAGCCATGGACTTATGTTTTAAGTGGGGTTTTTATGTTTGTGAACATTTTTGAGAAAATTATCAGCAGACTTAATTAAAATTTATGTACTCTACAGTAATTCGTATACAGGATAAATAATGAACCAACAAATTGTTTGGAAAAATCAGGATTATTGAAAACTGAATTTTCTCTATAAGGACTGATTAAGGAACAGGACTTTCTGAAGTATAACATTTAAGTTCTGGTTGTGTATGAAACTAACATAAGAATTTTCAAGGAAATCTGATTACAGAAAATGAACATGTTCTAAAAATTAAATTAACATTTTTCTGTGTATACCTTAAGGATTCCAAGCTTTTGCTAGAATTTAAAGTAAATGTTAAAAAAAATCTTATTAATAAAGAAAATTCCTTATTAAAACGAGAAAAAATAGTGTTGACCTTGTGAACTCTGTGATACCCGTACGAATTTGTTATCCTATATGCGCGAATAAAGATGCCGTATCTGACTATAGGACAGACTATGACTTTAAGTTGCCGTATTAGCATATCAATTTATGCGAAATTTCAGTACTATGTGTTTTTCAAAATACTGTGTGTGCTATTGAAGTTATATTGCAGCTACCAGAAAGAGCCAAGAAATTTTAACGAATTTTATCAAACACATCGGCCCTACTAATATATTTCCTTGTGTGAAATTTCAATACCATAGCTTTTATAGTTCCTGAAATATAGCCAAATAACTTTTGAAGTTGTATCGCAGGTACCAGAAGGAGCCAAGTGATTTCAACAAATTTTATAAAACACATTGGGCCAATGTAATATGGCCCAATGTGTCTTATAAATAATATGGCTCAATGTGTCTTATACAATGTGTAACAATGGAATATATTAGTAGGGCCTACTAATATATTCGTTTGTGTGAAATTTCAATACCACAACTTTTACAGTTTCTGAGATATAGCCAAATAAATTTTGAAGTTGTATGGCAGCTACCCAAACCGGTACCCCGATCATGTCCAATTTAAATAGGGTTCTGGCACTTATTACAATAAATCATTTGTGAAAATTTGGTGAACTTAGCTCAATTAGTTTTTGAGTTATCGTTGGGACGGACGGACGAACGGACTGACAGACAAAGCTAAATCAACTCAGAATTTGGCGCTGATCAAAAACATACACTTGAGTTTATATCTAAGACCGTTATTTCTTAGCGTTACAAACGGTAAGGTAAATTTAGTATACCCTTCGAACATACGTTCGTAAGGGTATAATCACAGTCATAGACATTTCATTAAATCGTTTCTTTGGAGGCTATTTTAAATTTTATAAAATCTTTTGTAATATAATTTTATTTCATCAATAAAAATGTAAATATGTATGTATGTATAATTTAATTTAAGATGTTTTGGAATTTAAAGGTTTTGTTTTAAAAGTTTAAAGTGAAATAGATTTACAAACCTATATGTAAATGTATGTATGTGTAAGATGTAGGTATCGGTTCAATTTCTTTTATTACCTTATTTTGTACAAAACTTTTTTATTACTTTAATAACAATTATTTTAACTAAATAGTATTAATTAAATTTATTTTACATCGATTTTTATATTATTTCTTAAGGCATTCTGATGGCATTCTCAATCCATTTATTTGTATATTTAAAATCTTTTAAGAAAAATACAAAATAATATTAGATTATATTAATAAAAGTTCATTTTTATAGAACTCAAAATATTTAAGATAACTATGCTAAAATTCTTACAATACACTTAAATAGAAAAGTTTTAGCGTTATACGATTAAATGTACGTTTAAGCATTAACAAATTTTGTTAAAACTTCTTGTAAGTATGGTGTCATGTAGTTAAGCGGAAGGAAATAGCATAGATTAAATTACATTCGAAAATTTTTAAATAAATTTTAAAGTTTGTTTTAATTTACAATCAAAAGAAAGCTACAGTTTCGGGAATAATAAATTGTGTTAATTTTATTTTCTAAACAGACAAATCATTTTAAATGGGCGTGCTAAATAATTAGAATGAGCGAAAAAAGATCTTCAGAGTACATTATAGATTGAAAAATTCATCAGTCCAATTAGCTTCGCGGATTGATAACTTTATTGGAATTTACTTGTTAAAAAATTAAATTTAAGTCAGTGTTATGGTCGAACAAGATCGTTACCACACCATATTGAAAATGATTTTCTGTTTAGAAAATCGTATAAAACTGATTTCGATGAAACGGAGATTTCAGGTTTTTCAGAAACCAAATTGAATGATACGTTGTTTTCAAAAACTAAGCTTGATAAATCTCGGATATTGCTTTGTTAAAGTCATTGATTTATAAAGGTTAGGTTGTCGCGGCTCCCCGAAAGGTACACATAGGCCAACTAGGCCCGTTGTGGTACCGCCGGATCGTTTTCCTCCCGCTCCTTATCTGAACCAGCCCTAACCCTTCAAAAATCGGTTCAAATTCCTAACGCTTATATCTGCTAAGTACGTAGCGTGACCAAAATAGTAAGACCCAAGGAATCTTTGCCTGAAGTTAGCCAGTGTCGGATATGAGCATAGAAAGTGGGTCACCGTTTCCTCCTCCCCCTCGCCACAGCAACTCCTACATGGGGGCGGCTCATTCTCCTTGCATGTTCGCCGGTCAGTAAATTCCCCGTCAGTACCCCTTCCACATTGATTAAAATCATCAAACCTGCCAATAAATTTTTTTACAAAGGTTCACCTAACAGCCCTTGACAATTTAAATGTAAACATTATTCGTATGATTCGTAACAAGCAACAGTCGCTAGCTCAAAATCAGGAGCTAATATAATCTCTGTTTTAAATTCAACCATTCTGATATTTGCTGCATTTATTTCTACATATTTAACAATTTAAATAAAAATATATATATATATATGTATACGTACATTATATTTTTTAAAAGATCCTATTCAAATAACATACGAGTACAAAGATATTTTTAGTCTTTTATAATTATAAACTTCTCATATTTACAAAAAAAATTAAAATTTTTCTTTCAAAAGACTGAATACTGAATTCGACGGCATAATGTTTTAGACATTACTTTCTTCGATCTTATTGTACAGTTCCTTTGATACACCAACGTAATTGTATATATAGGTACATAATATATAACTCATACTAACCTATGTAGTACGTACTTTACGCACAAGAGGAAGGGTAAATTCTCTTACATAAAAAAATTAAAATATCAAAAGTTAAAACTTAAAAGTATGTAAAAGCACGCATATACAAGAAGAAGAACGACAAGAAAAAGTTTGAAGTATAGAATTGAAATAAAGCAGAAAATTAAAACAAAATAGAAAAATTTAAAAAAAAAGAAGGAAGCAAAAAATGAGAGAACAGAAAACTCAAAAGGAATTTAAGAGATCCTTTTTTTTTTTTTTATTTCATTAATTTTATGTTTTCCCTTTTCTATTTGCTTTTCGTTTTTATTAACTCTGAGTATGCTAAACATGTCGTTTCATGTACAAACTCAATAAATTTAATGTTTCACTAATTTAATCTTAATGATAATGTCACAAGCATTTGAGATAATTTTCTGTTGGTTCTGCTTTTTTCTTTTTCCAACTTGTTCTCTGGGTTTTTTTTATCTTATTTTTGAGTTTTTGCATTTTATTTATGTATTTTAAAAGTGAAGGAAAGCGGGCCACCAGGGTTAAATAAAATTAAAGAAAATTTTATATTGAAATTAAGAGTTTGAGCAAAGCACATTTGCTATAATTTTTTTTCGAATGGCTTTTATAGTGTGAATAATATGGATGACTGAATACATAATTTGGTATACAAAGGATCTTTAGTTTGAAAAGTTTTTCGTCACACACCAATTCGTCACATTACGTGTTCGTGCAAATATTTAATAAATATTGTGGGTACCGTAAATATACTGAGAAATCTATGTTTAAAACAACGACAGTCTGACAACTATCAGACTGAAATTACCTAATCGAGTTTAGATTTTATGTTCAAAATTAATAATCTACTCAAACTACTGTAGCTCAAAGTAAATTACAAATCAAATTTCCAGCAACAAAATTAATATTGCATTTTATTTTTAAGAAAGTCTTTAAAATAATTAGAACAAAAATAATTCTCTGACTTTTGCAATTATTCTAATTGAAAATGTTCTTATATTTTAAAAAATATGCTATTAAAAATTTACGAAAGCTTAAATTGTTTCATTAAAATGCCAAAAATTTTTCAATTAACTCGTCATAAAATATCGTGATTAATTCAAATTAATTTAAAATTAAAATGTATAAAAAGAAAAACAACACTAAAAATATTTTGTATGTTGTTTTTATGTTATTAGAAATTTTTTATATATAATTTAATAGTTTTCTTGTATTCTTTTATACAGTATATAAATACTTAAACCTTGATAGTTGTATTATAGAAAAATATGGGAGGAATAATAATTTGCGACCATCACTGCTTTTGAGTTTCAATAGATTTATAACATTACTAAAATAATTGCATAAATTTATTGATGTCATTTATTTAACAAGGACTTTATTTATTGAAATAATGTCATCACAAAAGAAAAATTGCACATGTAGGTTAATATAATATAATGTGGCCTTAGCAGAATGTTGTAGTATAACAATATAAAGGATAACTATTTATATAACAAAGCAAATTGCATGCTTACATTATAGGGACATGCAGTTATTAGTTTGCATTTATAAGCTTTATAAAGTACCAATAGAGACGGTAATATAAACACAAAGTTAAACTAATTGGTTTGTAAAGAAGCAAGTGTATGTAATAAAAATAATACCAAAATTATTAAATAAATTTTTCATTATATTATCTTGTTGCATTTAATCTATAGCAGAAGGAAAGCCATTAAAACATGTGCGTATACTCGTATATATCAACATTTAACTATACGATCATGCCGCATTCAGAAAACAAAATTCAAAGCTTTAAACAAATCTCATCTAAAATTTGTAAAGCAAATCAAACAAAATCAGTTATAAAAATTATATTTGATTCACAACTCCTTTAAAAAGTAAGACCTTGACAAACCTAGTTGCGAAATGCTGTTGAACAGAATTCTTCAGTATAATATTTCGATTCTGAGAGAACTCCTTACTAGTTGCATTTAACTGTTAGAATGTTTAACTCATATATTTTTCTGTTTCAGATTTGTTTAGAAATTAAATATCTATTTTTTTATTATATGCATAGGCATGTATATATCACCCATATATTATATAATTATAAATAATATTTTTTTTTGTTTTAAATTTACAAGGACATTCCATTAATTATAGTAGATCATACAGAATTATCTAATTATTATAATTTCTGTATATATGTGACTATATGATACTTTATATGAGATTTTATACGCCTTAGCCTAATTTCTGTATACCTATAATATATACTTTTATTTTCGTATATTTAGCGTTGACATTCATGAATCATAATGTCTATTGTGAGTATGTATTTTTTGTTTTTAATGTTTTAGAGTTTTCTCTGCAAATACCAAGGAGATTTCTGTTGTTACTATGAAACATATTATACTAGGGACATTGTATATTGTGTGTATATAAAGAAAATATTGTGAATTTATGCTAGTTTTTGTGCTACTGATTTTTCATACAATTTGTTTTGTTTAAATTATTCTAAATAAATGAAATGTACACGTAACATATACGTAATAAATACATAGAAAAAAGAACATATAAAATAAATAAATAAATAAAATAAACAGCAACGACATCTTTATGTCGTTGTTTGGACTACTAATACAGAATTCTTGTTGATTTTTTCTTTTTTGTGTTTCTTTTCCATTCTTTCTCACTTTCTACCATCGCTCCCTTTCTCTGATTGTTAACGTTGAACTTGACATATTTTTTTTTGATTTTTTCGTTTTGGTTTTTTTTTTGTTGTTTTCCTCTTATTTTCTTAAATTAAAAAAAATGAGGTCGACTTGATTTTATGTCCTTTTTATTTTTCATTTTTATTATAAAACTGTTATTGTTTTTTTTTTCTCATTTTTTGTTCTCGTATTGAATGACCTTAATTTACCTTTTCTTCTTCTTGTGGGATTTGTTTTTCCTTTTTTATTTTTAATTTTTCAGCTCATGGAATGAATTAAAAAAAAGAAATTTTTTTCTCTCAATTGTATAAGTTTTTATGCATGTAGGTGTGTATATATAAAAATTGTATAACAGTAGTATATAATATAGAAATGTGTTGCAAATAAACTCCAAAAATTTTTTCCCTGAAAATGGTATTTATCATTATATTATGTAAGGCAAATGATTTTCCTAAAAAGCAAAAAAAAAAGAAAAGTAAAACCCAGCAATCTGCATGAAGTCCTGTAAAATATTTTTTTCAAAAATTAATTTTCAAAATATGCTTTGGTCTAATTAAGAATGCAATATATTGAAAATCAACACTTCTTCTATTTTATGTAACAAGTATTCCAAAAAATTGGTTGTATGTATTTATTCTTTTACTAAGATATTATAATAGTATATTTGATATTGACAAAATTTTCTGTATAATCGTAAAATTTTTAATCATTCCGACAATAGTACAACATAAAAATAATGATACTAAAAAAAAAACACTTCTACTTTTTTCGAAAATAATTTTTTTCAACATTCAAGACTTTTTCTACGATTTTTCCACTCAGCTACTAAAATCAAAAGAAAAATAAAAATTGAAATGTAAAATAAATTTAAGCTTAAAAAATCGGTTCAGCCGAACTTGAGATACACGCGTGCACACACAGACCGACAGACCGAAAGACCAACAGATCGACAGACCGATAGACCGACAGACCGACCGGTTGCACTTCTCCCTACTATGGAGAAGTGCATTCCCACCGAAAACTCGATATGCAAAATTTGTTGCATTTGTTTACACAATACGGTAGGAAAAAATGGAATTTTCATGATTTCG
Source organism: Condylostylus longicornis (assembly GCF_029603195.1). Classification (NCBI taxonomy): domain Eukaryota; kingdom Metazoa; phylum Arthropoda; class Insecta; order Diptera; family Dolichopodidae; genus Condylostylus; species Condylostylus longicornis. The sequence continues at coordinate 2,482,397 of NW_026577984.1, forward strand.
GGTGCTATAATTTTTAAAGGCGAGGCTTAACTGAAAATCTCCGAAAAAAATAGTAAAAATTTATAGTAAGAATCTATTTGTATATAAAATTTTAGCTTAATATCTTAAAGGGTGTAGAAGTTTTGTGAAAACGCACACATAACAAATTTCCAATGGGAAAAGTGCTGAAAATTATAAAATATAATCTAAAACTACATAATAAACTTATTTTTGAGATTTCAAAAAAAAAATGGAGACATACTGCGAAAATCCGGTGTATAAATTTGCCATTTTTATGTTTATGAAAAAATTCTTTTTTATCAAGAGAACCATTGTGAATATAGTTTACACAACGAGCTAATTTTTTGAGGTGCGCTAGTAAGTAACCACCACCCAAAAAAAATATTTCTATTGCGTAACTGCAAAAATTGCCTTCTGCATAGAACTATAAACTATATATATACAATGAGAGAACCTAATGAGGGAATGGTTGATTTTGGTTTGATGGGCATAGACCTGCCGTTAGAAACAAAAACTAAATTCAATGTGCACATAATAATTTTAATTGGCATCAAATTAGCATAATAGTAAGCAATTAAAAGAGAAAAGAAATTTACAAAAAAAAATCATTTCCTACATACAAAATATTTGAAAATAAAATACTTACCTTTTTTACCACACTCACTTTTTACTTTGCTGACAATTTATTTGCTTTGAGTTTAAAACCATTAAATTTGTAAACAATCTTTGAATTAAATAACAATCACGTATGTATATTAGTTTATAATCCTTGCTTTTAGCCAGATCTCCTTAAAGTTCTCCTTTTGAATGCGTAAAAGGTAAACTATTGTAAAAATATTGATTTGCAACAAATACATAATCTCAAAACGAATAATTATAGGAAAAAATTCTTTGAAAGGATACAAAGTGAAAATTTAAAAGCTCGCGGCAATGCGTTTTTGTTTTTATGAATATAGAAAATGCAGAAATGAAAATTTTTTTATTTACGATATTTTGTTATAAAACATGACCAAATACAAAGAATTGCAAGGTCATAAGTATAAAATAAATAAATAAAATGGAAAACGCAGATTGGTTTAAAAATGGAATTCTTTTCCATAAATTTAACTTTTGTGGTTTCCTTTTGGAACAAAAAGTCATTAAATGTTTTTGTTGATATTCCATGTTTTTTTCTGTTAGGTATTGTATGTATGTGCATTTAAGCTTGTAAAAGTAAAAGCCAAAAAGAGAGAAAGAACTTAAAAATTAAATTAACTTTTATGCAGTTTTACGTATCCGCGTATATGGGATTCATATATTTTAATTCCTCTTTTGTATTAGGAATTAAAAAAGTTTAGTTAACATCCTAAAAGTGGATTCTGATTTTTTTTTTGTGATGAGCATTCCTTTGTGCATATGCAACTTAATCAGTAGTTTTATAAAAAAAAGTAGTCTTTGGGTAACATAGGTTTTTATACAAAATAAGAATTTAATGTGGTCAGCGCATACCCGTTATACTGCGTGTTTTCTGATTGATATTAACAAGCCCCAACGAATTTGTTATTATTATTTAATTAATAGAGTTGTACAAAAATTATAAAATGTTTAGAAATTTTAAGAAATTTAGTCATATTTAAATTTCTAACCTACTAACAATTAACCCTTAAAAATAAAGGTTTGGTTTTGAATAAGATTTCACTTTCTGTACACAAATTTTCCTGAAAAGCTTTTTAACTACAAAAATTTTAAATTTTAATAAAATTTGTTGATCAATTCTTTAATGTGTAGAATAGTTTATAAAATGTAAATAAATAAAGGTTACATATGCGTCTTCAATATTGTCTAACCGATCTGATATATAGTAACATAGAAAACATAAATTAGAATTAAATTGTTGTTAAAATTCGATTCATTTCAACATTAAAAGCTTTTTACCGCTTCCGAGCAGGAAAATAATATGGGATATGCTTTTCCTTAATAACAAAATTAGTTAGGTGATGGAACTACCTTCTACACAAAATATAAAGAAATTAAAATCACAGAATCCTGTATAAAATGAAAATTCAGTAAAATTATTTTAAATTAAAAGGAGAATAAGCATCCAGTAATTTCGAATCATCTTCGTTGTGTTGCTTTCAATTTCACTAAATTTTAAAAATTTGGCATATTTGTTCTTTTTTTAAATTGCAAAGCTGATACTTTTGTAAATATTTCGCCATAATTTTATTTTTGATAGCATTTATGTATGTGGGAGGTTTCGAGGGTTCCTTTTTGTCCAAAATAATACTTTATATTTTAGTCTTTAATTTTAATAATAATTAAGCTTTATTTATACATAAAATATTTTGAATCTAATAATTTACATCTTTAACATTTACTAAAACAGAGAAAATTATAATGTTAACGCACCAAAAGCAAAACAAGAAGTGTCTATGTATTCTATGCTAGCAACTAAATGTTATTCAAAATGTCAAAAGGTTGTATCAAAATTGTAAAGGGTTCCTATAATCGTATCCCCCCCACATTTATGTAGTTACCCCACATTTACCCCACATTTATGTAGTATAGTAGTTATAGACAGTTACCCCACATTTATGTAGTATCAGCGTTCCCACTTGGATACAATTGTATCCATTTGGATACATTTTTGCTTTAAAATTTAGCTTGGATACAAAGACACTCAAATCTGCTAAAATGTCGAAATTGGCTACATTTTAAAATTTTGCTGAAATATGGATACATTTCTTTCTCGAACACTAAATAAATGTTAGAAAACTTTTAAAGTGCTGTAACTTTTAAGTGCTTTATCTTCCAAAAAATTTTATTTGCTGACTAAACAAAATTTGCCCGTTTTCATGCTGAATCGTTTTTGTCGCATAGTTCAACAGCTACAGAACATATATTTTCTGACCTTAAATTTTAAAATGTAATAGAAATTGCGTGTGATTTCTAAAAGAATTTACTATAAATAACGAAACTCACATTGTTGAATAAAGCAAACTAATATTATTTACGAGTTTATTGGTATAAAATAAGACGATTTAGTATAATAATTCTACTTTAGGAGGCTGGATACATTTTGGATACATTTTTTTCTCGAAATTGGATACATTTTGTTTTTATTGAGTGGGAACACTGTGTAGTATAATAGTTATACAAACTTATATGTACCTAAAGTTGGTAATATTAAATTAATTTATAAGAGTTACAACATTATTACATTATCAGATTTTAGTTCTTAGAGTTATACGCCATACTTAATACCAACATACATTTTATACATAAATAAAATAAATTTATTATGTTACATAATGTAACATGATATGTGACTACGAGTACATATGTACACATACTATTGTATGTAAACACAAAGAGCGTATATGAAAACACTAAAAGTGTACCTACGTACATTCATAATAGTAAAAAAGTTTTTGAGAAAAGTTTTCAATTTTTATTGAATTAATTCGAAAAAAGAAAAAAGGAGCAACAACAACATCTAAAGAAAAAAAAATTGAAAACTTTTAAAAGTTTTTAACATTTTTTTCATTTTATCTCTTAAATTCCGCTTAGCAATTTTTTTCTCTTTTCAGCTCTTTTAAATACCGTTTTTTTTTTTCTCTAATATGTTTTTTTGATAGTGTTTAGAAATTTTTTCCTAGAGAAAGTTTTTTAATTTTTATTTTAACAAAAAAAAAGGAGCAACAAAAAAAGAGAACAAAAATCAAAGAAAACTGCCAAGAAAATTGTTCCACATTTCTTTTTTATTCTTTTTATTTAAGATTATATTATAATATTTACAGTTATCTCTATAAACACAATACACATACATATGGATGTACATATGTATGTATAGTAATATTATTTTCTTACTATTGTAAAATTACCTGCTTTCTTTTTTTCTTTTCTTTTAGGTTTTCTTCTTTGTTTATTGAAGTTTTTTCTCCTTTTACTTTTTTTTTTGTGTTGGAACAGAGAATTGGTCTATTTTGGGGCGGCTTTGAATATAAAAAAAAACTTATTATTTTTTTTCATTTTTTTTTTGGTTTTATATAAAAGTCAATTAGGGTACCAACTATGTATTTATATAAAATAAAATAAAAAAAAGTTCAAGGCCGGAGGATTCTCATTTTTCCTTTGTATTTTACAATAACAACAGAAAAACTTAAAAGATTTTTTTTTCTATTTAAATTTTGTTTTGTTCGTTTTTGGTTGAAAAGGAAGTGGGAGGCTTTTTTACTTTATACTCTTAAGTGGTTTATAGAGAAGACATCACAATTACAATAATATGTATTAAGTATAAAAGTTAAAAGATTATTTGACATTGAATATTTTTGTGCTAATTTTAACGAAACAGAGTGTGCTCTTAATCACTTTTTGATGTACCTTTGTTGTGTATCATATTGTGTAGCTCTATTGTACCATATTAAATTATTTATCGATACTATTGTATGAAATATAAAGAAAATTAGGTTAAAATATTTTTACAAAGTGTCGTAATACAATTCGATATTGTATGAAAAGTAAACAAGGCTTTATATTTCATATAGAATATACGCTTCTAATGTTCCGAAGTTTCTTATAGTTTAAATAAATAATTGTGTTCTCGAACCTTCCGCATACAACATTACAAAAATTGAATCCCAGATTTCAGTTTCTTTCTGGAATTGTGTGAGTCCTGGCTTCTTTTCGTGTGTTTTATCTTATAACAGAAGAGTTATAATTATTAAAAAGCAACCAAAATGGTGGTCGGGAATGAATCTCAAAATTAAACAAAAATATTGCAATACTTTAAAAAAAAGGTGAGCTTTTGGTATGTAATTCTTGCCAACATCTAAAATTTCCGACTAAAAACGCTTAGTTATAATTATTTTTTATATGAATGTATTTTTCCTGCAGATTTCTGACCTTTTGATATGTCATGGTGTTATAAACAGATCTATATTTACCATATGATTGAAAAGAGAATTATTTATTCCATTAATGAAACTTTTTAAAATTACAAATAATATTTATGAGCACTAATTTAAAATCACCTTGTACACATTACATTATATGCAATATAATTTTGTTAAAATTACTTAAGATCGCTAAATATTCAAGTTTCACTGCAAAAGAGAAAAGTGTTTTGCTTTTAATATTTTGAATATCCATTCAATTTAAAATATTTAAAAAATTTCATTAGCATACCATTATCAATAATGTTTTGTTTTATAATATCCATTGGCTTTTTACTATAGGCATTTCATACAATTATATATAAGTAGTTATATATGAAAATGCTTTATTTTACGATATTGGAGCCATTAAATTTATTCAAATTAAACATGATCTAATTAAGATATCTAATTGAAAATTATTCTTTAGAAACATACCGGCTTCGATAGCACCTTTTGAAAATATGACATTGATGAACTCAATTTGATATCTATCATGACATATAAGTATTTATCTTATATATGAAAGCCTATACGATTATTTAAGCACATCGCATAATGAGGGGTATTTTATCTATAAATTATCATAACCTGTCCTAAAATTTTTTACAAAGAAAAAAGAATTATAATCGGGAGACATAATTTTGAATATCCTAAAGCAACCAATATTTTACATATTGAGACTATAAGACAGTCAAAAATTAGTTGATTCTCATAGAGATATGCGACTGCCTTCTTAATTAATCTGCATATATGTACATAAATTATAAGAATTTTATAAAATTAATTTTATCACATTTAGCTCACAATCCGGGAAGCACATAAATTTTTAAATTTGTTATAAATAATCTTAAAGTAGCCGTTAATGTATGGTCTGAGGTACGACGGATTGATTAGTCGGTATCTCTTTGGAAATCGAGAGGGACAAAGTGTTAACGTCAAAAGTAATATGAAATTATTGAAATATGAACATGATAAGAGAAGACAAGATTGATACAATATTCCATGGAGCAAGTATATCCCTTGAAAAGCTTAAACACTACAAACAATTCTTTTTCGTTTTATGAATAATTACCATTTCCTACTAAAAAAAATATTGAAAGTTGCATTCATGAGATGAGCTCCTAAGTTTTCTTGAAATTTATTCGAATCAATTTATTTTTGATAAATCAAATTTTGTATTTTTTCAAGATATTCCCTCATAGCTCATGGGCATATATCCAATGTTGTTTTGCATTGTAATAGATTAAGCTTCCTAAATATGCTCTTAAAGTTAATTCATTATAGAAAATTTATTTAAATGCACTAGGATGACCATTTTTTTACAAGTAAAAAGAGGAGAAAACCAAAAAATACGGTGAAAATAAAGCAACATTTTTCGATAAAGGATAAGATTAATTTCATAAGTTACACAAATTATAGGTACTCATACAATTTTATTACAAATTATTAAAAAATATTGTAAAGTGAGAGCTACTATAAAAGTAGTAGAAGAATATTTAGTTTTATGAATATGAACCAAATATTCGAAAGAGACACGTGATGGATATGGTGGTGACACTGATTAAACTCTACTGATATATGACATTTCCAGTACAATATTCACTTACATTAAACGAACTGAAGATCATTTCAGAACAGATAAGAACAGATCGCAGTGTATACACACTTTCTACATTATAATTTTTCCTATTATAGTCTATCTTATATACAACTAAAATGAAGGATTTTCTAAAGCCGAATACAAATCCAATACTTGTAACTTTTAAATTTTATAAACGCTTTTTATTTTTGCCCCTTCAATTTATTCACGCGACGCATATAATATCCATGAATTTTTGCTTTCTCACTTTGTCACATTCTTTCCTATTTTGTTTGTTATATAAATTTATTTAAGTTTAAATGTTATACATAGAACACCCATCATATCTTTTACGAAAATTTATTTTTAAAGATTTTATCTGGGAATTACCACGTCCACGTCCATTTTCGTACCATTAAATTACTATTTCATATTATATTTATTTATTATAAATAAATTTTACAATTATACGTATATGAATATGTACATAATATGTTATACGTATACGAATGGTTGTATATGTGTTTGTAACTATGTTTATTTTTATGTAATCATGAAAAGCTTAAATCATTTTTATTTGTTTCTCTTATATTTATTTATTTTTGTTGATTTCTTTTACTTTCTTCTTCAGAATTTTCTTAAAAAATAATAAAATGGAAAAAAAAATGTTATATGTGTACCATTGTAGAACTTAATTTTTTTGATGGGCTATAACTCACACCCTAAATATACACGTGTGCTAAAATGTTTTTCATGAAAAACAAAAATAATTTTTTTGTTTTTGTTTGATGAAAATGTTCACAGAACACAAAAAAAAAACAGAAAATATGAAAAGAAGAAATGGAAACCGTTGTCTGACATTCCTTTCATTGTTACACTTATCATTAAAAAAAAAAGGAAAAAAAAATTTGTTTTTACCTTCAACTGCTTTTATTTCGTTTCGAATAAAGCTTGTAATTTAACTAAATTAATTATTACGTGGGATAAAAAATTCTTTTGTTCTAAAGTCCATTACGGTAGAATTTTTGTTTAATTCTGAGGATTTTTTCCCTTTTCTTTTGTTTTTGTTTTCTTTGAGTTTTTTGTGTTTTCTCTCTTGTCGCTCTTTTGTTTATACATACATGGAATAAAAAGGTGAGTTTTTCAAGAGAAGATAAAATAGTGTGCAATTCCTGTTTTATCTACCATTTAATCTGTCAACATGTATACACGTCAGTTCATTTTCTCATTTTATGATACAACAAAAATAACCTTGTAATTTTGTGTTTTGTTTTCTGTTTTATTTGTTTTTTAAATTTTATGAGAATTTTATGAGAACCTTTAACAATTATTGTAAAACATGTGACAAGTACAAAATAAATAACAATAAAATTATTAAATATGTAGATGATTAATTGGCGAATTATTGCAAAGCATGTTATTTATGACGATCATTGAGAGAAAAATCGGTTTGGTTTGCAAAAAAAAATTAATAAAAAGATGCTGCAAGACGAGGTGTGTGGGTATACCAATAGAGAAATATCGCAGCATTTAATATTTTGATTACATAAAATTAAAAATATTATAAATAAGGTTAAAAATTCAATTCAATATTGAGTGGCAAATGCACAGCGGAACCAGAAATTTGCTTAAAATTTCATTAAAATTTTTTTAAATATAAATTTGAAGCAAATTTTTATAAAATATTTTTGCTGTATTCAGCAAGTCACTTCGCAAATCTCAATTTCAATTTGTGAACCCTTAAGTTTCACAAATATGGCAAATTCAAAGTAAATTTTATTCATTAGAGAGAAAAACTTAAAAACTCTGAATGATTTGTAGTCTCTTAGTAAATCAAAACAAAATGATATGAAAAGAGTGTTATTTCACAAAACAGAGAAGAAATGCGGTCGCGCCGATTTTTACAACACAATGTAATATCAAATATTACTTAGTTTAACTTGTGACTGCTACATTATGGGAAATTTCTGAAAATTTTTTAATTTTTTCATATTTTTTTAAAAATTTTTTCAGCTAGTTCCATTAATTTTTTCAAAAAAATTTTTAATCAATTGCATTTAAGATTTCCAAATATTTTTTAAGTTAACAATATTTTTATAGCATTAATTATTGAATTCAATTTAGACTAAGCCTCACTTTTTCGAGTTCGAATTTTAAGAAATCCTTTTTACTTCTTTTTTTAAATTTAAATTATGTACCCTTGTGAGAAAATATATAATCGTATCAAAAAGAAACCTCTTTGAAAAAAGTAGTGCTCATGTAAAAGTCGTTTACTGCTATTCTTCAAACGGAAAACATTATTCCTATTAAAAATTTTTTTTATGAACAATTTTTTTTTTCATTTTTAGGTTAACTTTTTCCCTTTTTGTCCTTTTTCCATTTCTACTTATTTCTGTTCGACTACTCCCCTTTGTATTCTCTTAATTGAAATGCTTATAGCTTAAGAAAAATTATTCAACTTTAATTGGTTACCATTGTTACAAAATCTTTGAAAAGAACAATAATAATAATAATAATAATAATAATAAAAAAAGAAAAATGTATCCAAGAACTTTAAGAAAATTACAAAATAAATTTCGATTACAGAAAATTTAGGATTTCTTTGTCCTCATTTTCCTGCTTTGTTTTTGAACAAAAGCAAAATGTAATTAATTGAATTTTTTTTTGTTTTCTGCCTGCCCTTCTCTTTTCTAATCTATACTATCATTTTATTTTTTTTTCTTATAACAGGCATTAGTACAAATTCAAATTATCAGCAGCAACAGCAGCAACAACAACAACAACAACAACCATCTACATCTTGTAATCAGGACGTTCAACCTTCATCAAATTTATCAAATAATTATAATAGTTCGACCGCCTCGACGTCTTCGAATTATTCTAGTGGTGCTAAATCGTCAACATCGATACCAAGGCCTCTACAAAATGTAAGTTTTTCTTTTTCTAGTTTTATTTTTATTTTTGTTTTTAGTTTATCAGATTATTTTTAGATATTTATTATTCATGTATTTATGTGAATGTGGGTATACACATTATATATTTTTAATCCTTATATATCTAAGAGATACAATATAAAAATTGAGTCCTTTGGAGATTTTAGTTTTGTATTTTATTTTTGGAATCATGATTTTTTGTTTATTTGAATAAAAACAAAGCAAATGAAGAAAATAATAAAAAAATTTCCCAATTTTTTATCTGTTATCTCTAGCTAAAGTTACGCACACACACATATAAATTATTACATTACATGAACTTAATACATATATGTGCACATGTATGATGGTTATAGATTTATATAATATTTTTATTTACTCTATATATGTTAAATTGTATTTAACTTTTTAAAGGTGATACCTACATGCGTGTATTTAATGTCACGTATTGCTGTACATATGGAAATTGAAGGAACAGCACAGTGTCCGGCACAAGTGATGCTAGCTGCTGCTTTGGGCTGTGAAGAATTAGGAATAGCAAATAAATTATTAGCACAAAGTATTTTCGGTTTATGGATGACGAGTGCACTTTTAGAAATTCAATTGAAATCGCATCATCGACCTTATGTAGTTAGAGTAGCGTGGCCACATCTTCTAGAAAAATTTAGTCATGGTAATCCAATTGAAAAACGTTTCGATGAACCGATGATAGTATTAAAAAGGAATGTTTTCTTTTCGAAAAAAGATGAAGAAAAAATTAAGTAAGTGTAAAATTGTTTTTATCTTATGAAATTTCTGTTAAAAACTTTCATTCAGAGCTAACAGGTTTTTGTAAACTCAAGTATATTGTACTGAATTTTAAGCAATTTACTAATACTAGCAATTAACAATATTTTTCTTTAATAAATAATTTTACAGAGATCATAGGATAATAGAACTTTTATATGAAGAAGCAAAACATAATGTTTTAGAAGGACGATATATCATGGAACCGGTGCATTCAATAATGTTAGGGGGTATACAAGCTAGAATTGAATTAGGTCCTTATAATTCACACACGCATACAAACAGTTATTTTAGGTAACGACTTAAATTAATAAAAAATTACATATTTTGTTTGAAGAATTTGCATAAAATGTGAAATATAACATTTGTAGAGAAAATCAATCAAGGTTTTTACCACAACATGTTGCCAAAAATTCAAGTTGGTCGTGGTTCCCGCTTAGTAGAAAAAATTCAGCTGAAGTTAAACTTTTAGAACAATTTAAACGGGTACCACAAACGACAACAACTAGAAAATTAATGAGAAAATACTTAGAATTTTGTTGGGCGCTGCCATTTTATGGGTAAGTAATAGAAATTATTCATCAATTATTTCATATATTTATATTACAAAAGAGAAATGAGGACTTGAAAATTTTAAGTTTTGCCTAGCAGGTTTAAATTTGAAATCATTACTTTGTGATATTTATTTAAATTTATAATTTTAAATAAGAATTTCTTAAAACAAAATAATAAATTTTATTAAGACAACAAGGTTTTTGACATTAATTTTTGAAAAAAAAATTCTGAATTTTTCGAAAATTTATTACAAATATTTTATAATTTTCTTTTAGTGCGGCGTTTTTTCACGGCCAAGTAGAACAACCAGTTCGGGGTCTTATGAGTTTAGTTAATCACAAAGATATTTCAGTAATAGTAGCCATTAATGAACGTGGTGTTTTTGTTATAGAACCTGTAGAATGTGTAAGTAAAAATTTTTAAAAAAGTTAAATTTTGTTAAATAAAATTTTAACCAGAAAGGTTATATTTTAAATTATTGTTACATAATTAGGCTAAGAAGTGATTTATAAAACTTTTTTTATATGTATTTTTTAAAGACGTTGCTGTTAGGATTAAGATATGAAGATTTATCGTGGGATTATGCAAAACCAAGTTCTAGTGATGATCCTGATTGCCAAACTTGTATATTTCTTCAGGTAAGCATTAATAAAAATAATTTCTATAAATACCGCTTCCTAATTACTAGCCAATTGGTAATTTAATTTGGTCTCTTTTTAAATGGAACCAATATTTGACACACTATTGATTTAAAAGCAAATCAATTTGACTTATTTTGAACTTCTTCAATTGCTTGAACTGGAATTGAAATGAATACTTAATATTTTCAAATATTTTCATCCCAAAATATTTCTTGTTCAGACAACAAATCCGAATAACGTAGATGCAAAAAATTATTTGCTAAGAAATCCTACTTTTTAATTCCCGTATATAGTATAAAATTGATCTTTTTTCCAAAGCTTCAATCACATTTCAACTTTTTATTGCAAATTGTGACGACCTATAATATAAACAGGATTATTCAAAATGTTCGATTTTCAGAAAAATATTTTCTTTGAACTTTTTGTCAACTTCTTATTTCTAAAGTTACACAGAAAATGTTTGTAAGTGAAAATTCTAAAAAAAATTTCTTTAACATGAATCATTTGATTGTGAACTATCTTGATTGTGAATTATTTAAACAAATATTTCTTCTCTATTTCATTCTGTCAGAGCCACCCTGTACTCTGTACAATTATATAACACTGTATTATAACAAATTACGGAAAACCCCTTAATTCTAGAATCAAATTTTACTTTAATCTGTTAAATATTCGTAAGATTTCAGATAAAATTTTTTTTATCGTAAATTTTCATTTAAAATTCATGTTTTCATTACCGTTTTTTCTGTATTTAATAGACGTTTTCTTATATACAATTTAAGCATATTCCATTCATTTTTAAAAACTATTTTACAAAATTTTCTTTTTAATATGAAAAATGTCACTAATAATTTTCAACAAAAAAATATTCAGATTTTTGATTTAACATTCTCTCTAGATGACTTTATATATTATGTGGATACTTGTAAAAGAAAACTAGATTTCAATAATGAAAATGGAAAATGGAAATCATGAAACAATAGTAAAATTTTTCCTTGTTTTACATAAAATGGACTGAGAGAAAAATCATTTCATAGTTTTTTTTTAAATTTTCTAAATGCAAATTTATGGGTACACCTTTATAGAATAAAAAATTTTAAGAAAAATGTTAATTTTTCCAAAATTCATTATGATTTATGAACATAGAGTAAAATTGTGTGATTTCCATTTTCTATCCATCTGAAATTAAGAAATTCATTCAAAATTAAAATTTATAAAGTTCTAGAATGGTGCTTTTTGAAATTTAAAATTACATATTACTCTAAAATTTATAATTTATTTGACTGAACTTTGAAGAAAAATTTGCAAATTATTTTAATCAAATAGATGATTTCTTTGAATTACAAATTTCGTGCTATATTACAAAAATTCAAATAATATTATAAAGTTATTTTGATCTGAAAGATTCAATCAGTTTAATATATAATAGCCCTTCGCTTATTCAATACAATTTGATTTGAAACATGAAACTGAATAGGAATTGCACTGAGTTTAATTAAAATGCGGTATTCACAATTTTGAATAATTTGAATTTACGCCTTAGATAATTTAATTCTTAATTTTAAAGATTCTGATTTGCTAAATTTTCATATAAGTAGTCATAGGTTCCAGTTATCACAGAATGTAATAAATATTTTCCTTCCTTTTCAAATCCATATATCAAACTTGGAAAGCGGATAATAATTGTATACATTTTTCCAATTTCTATTCAAAAACAAAGTCAAAATTTTATAAAAATTTAATTATAAAAATAAATTCAGTTGATAGAATCTTAGGCTTTTTTTGAGATGCATGTTAATAAAGATGAAAAATTTCTTTCAGGTTTATTTTGCAATATTTTCCTTCCAGCAATAATTATTTTAATTATGATTATACAAATGAAAATTTTTTTAATAAAAAATACGTTTTTGTTTTCTATTTTCATTTATATGGAAAAATTTAGTTTGATGCTGTGGAAAATGGAATCCCTGTATCGAAATTAATGCAAATATTTTCGCGTCAAGCCGCAATGATGGATGCCTTAATAGCTCATTTCGCTGATCAAATGAGACGAAGAAGAGAAGCAGCTGATGGACAGCCAGGTGAACATGTGCACGATGGTAAGTAATTTTTGTTAAATTGTGATTTCAAAGTTTTTCGTTTATGAAGATGTAAATGAGTGCCTCAGTCGTATTTGTTGTATTGCATTTTTAATGAGAATAACATTTCAAATTTACATGTTTGTTTGCCACTTATCAGGTCCTAAATTATTTTTTAAAATTATTTTCATATTTTAATAAAAGGACAGGATTTTTGATAAAAAAGAAGTTTTTAAATTCCAAAAATAGAAATTTTCAGCCATAAATTCAAACATGTTAGGCGACTTCAATTTCTATCCCTCTTTATCACCATATGTACCTATGTATGTATGTTTAAAGTGCTTGTTAAATTTGTTGTCTATAGCAACCAAATGTCTAGATACAATTTAAATTTTATGATTAAATTTAAAATTCTTCAATCAAAGATTATTTTTCTACTGAACTTTTTTTAATTAATTGAAAATAATATTTAATATTTCATTTTGCAACTTTTATTAATATTGTTATGTTTAATTATTATGGGCATTTCATCATTTCAAAATTTATTTTATAAATTAATTAAATGTGTCAATTTTCTCAAACTAATATAATAAAATAATGACATAATATGGTATGTATGTGTCTATAGCGAGTATAGAATATAATTATACTTAAATTTTATAAATTATTATCTATGTGAAATAATGAGAAACGTATACATGTATGTGGTGCTATATAGTATATTATAATTGGGACATCCATATTTTGATATCCTTTTTATTATTTTAGTAATTTCTATACTAATAATTTATTAAACATACTTACATATATTATTATGCATTATTACTAATTTTTAAGCAAGTCACATTGAAAATGCAAAATAAAGAGCACAATTAAATTTATAGTGTCAAATGACATGACATATAGCATTATTATGTAATGTGTTATTCATTATTGGTATTTTACATCAAAGTGATAAAATTTAATTTGACCATTAATTTATTTATTTATTGATTCATAATATATGTATGGGTATAATATTTCACCTTCATATACCTTTTCAATAAAAGAAAGCTCAATTTATTTTGTATCTTACTAATTTTTAAAATTATTTTTGACTATAGAATTACTTTTTTCACTTAAATTCAATTTGGTTATTTATTGATTGGAATGTTTTTGAATTTGAAACTATAGGATACTATTCTAATCGACATTGTGCTCTTTTTTGTATTGCATACTCGGCTATTTGAGCTAAATATTAATAATATCAAATTAATAATTTTTTTTTAATACGTGTATCATATAGGTTTCTCTGAAAATGTCAGTCATATTATACATTATAAACAAAATCATTGAAATTTTAACAATATAATTTTAACTTTGTCGATTACGAAAGATTTTATAAGTGTATTTAATTTTATATTTTATGACTGGGATTTCTATAATATGATTGCCTATTTGATTCATCTAATCTTATATCTTAAATCCAAAAATTTTTATTGGATCAATTCAAAATTATTATTTCTATTCAAATAATTTTATTACTGTTAATAGTCCATAATAGAAGATTAATTAACTGGTTTAATTATATCCAAGCTATATGCTTATACTATATGTGTTCTTTTGTATAAAAAGTGTACTATTATATAGTACATACCAATTTTAAACACGCGTACTATATTTGATATACATCCCTAGATGTTACGATTTTGAACCCTAGAATTTAATATTTTCAGTAGTTTAAATTTTCAATAAATTCATATTCATTTTTAAGAAATACTTAACTTCTTTTAAAAAGCATTATACATGTATGGCAAAATATAAATAGTTTACGAATAAAGCTCAAAATAAATTCACAATTTACTTTTAAATTGTTCAACATCTTAAATCATTTACTTTTACTAAATAAATTTTTGTTTTCCCTTTTGATATCATATTAAAAGTAAAAGATCCTCAAGGCAATTGAATAATGTTTCTGTTTTAGAATAAAAAAATTCATAAAGTAACCTAAAATAATATTTATTTCATTCTGGATTTTCATAAGATAAAAATATTGAAACATTAGAATTACATATATACAACTTCTTCCTCAGCTTGAACTCAGAAATGAATTTATACAAAAAGCGCCCATTTACTTATACTAAGAATAAAGAAAATACAAAATTTTTCTTTTGTTATACAAGGGAATTGTATATGAATTATGCATATAATAAATGTATAAAGGTACATGAAAATGACGTTGTCTTCAAAAAGCTACATCAAAACTAATCCTTGTATAGTAAACAGAACATGTTAAAATGAAGAAAAACAAAAATATATAAAAATAAATTTAAAATAAAATCATTAAAATATAAAAGCACGTGCACTTAAAATCCCTTGTTAAAAATAATAAAAAATAAAGAAACAGGAAATCGAAAAAGTATTTGCCCTACCGTGTTATATTAAATCAAATGGTAGTGGTTTAGATAAGAAAATATAAATTATAAAAAAAAAATCAGAAAATCATTGCTTGCCTTATGCTTTAATTGACTTTTTTAAGGGAAATGATTCTTATATGAATTATAAAAGTCAAGACATTTTAAATTTATTTTAATAAAACCAAATTTATATTTCTATCTCTCATCCTGTATAGTCCGTCCTGAAAATGGTATTAATTTTAATTGCAATTACTCAAGTTTACTCTCAAAATTCGTAAAATTTAAATTTTGAGGGAATAACGGTAAATGCTAAACTATCAAAAAGTATAATTATTTGCCTTGACTCAAAAACTTAGCGTTTAATTCAAACAATACATTAAACGTTTCTTTCAGTTTTTTTGTTTTGTTCATCCTAAATGTATGCAATTAACAGATATAATTTTCATGAATAATATTGAAATAATTTAAATAATGCATCGCAGATTGTGATTGATAATGGTAGTGGTTTAGATAAGAAAATATAAATTATAAAAAAAAAATCAGAAAATCATTGCTTGTCTTATGCTTTAATTGACTTTTTTAAGGGAAATGATTCTTATATGAATTATAAAAGTCAAGACATTTTAAATTTATTTTAATAAAACCAAATTTATATTTCTATCTCTCATCCTGTATAGTCCGTCCTGAAAATGGTATTAATTTTAATTGCAATTACTCAAGTTTACTCTCAAAATTCGTAAAATTTAAATTTTGAGGGAATAACGGTAAATGCTAAACTATCAAAAAGTATAATTATTTGCCTTGACTCACAAACTTAGCGTTTAATTCAAACAATACATTAAACGTTTCTTTCAGTTTTTTTGTTTTGTTCATCCTAAATGTATGCAATTAACAGATATAATTTTCATGAATAATATTGAAATAATTTAAATAATGCATCGCAGATTGTGATTGAAAGCAGTATTTCACTTGTTCAAGGGATTCTTTACAAATCATTGATTTGTTCCAACTTTAGTTGATTTTGTTCGTAAAATCTGCAGTGTACACAATATTTTAAAAAATATTTTTCCATAATTCTTCCCATGTTTCCATATCGCAAAAAATTTGTATGAAAAAATCTGTTTGTCGACAATTATATATTACCATAAGTTTAATGGTTAAAATTTTAAAATTTTTAAAGAAAACCTTGCAACTACGTAAAGATATTTTAGGGAATAACCGTGAAGAAGAAAATTCTTATTTACCAATTTCAAAATTTAGATTTTTTACAGCATAAATACGTTATAATTAAAGATTATGTTTGCAACATGAAACCCTCATTGTCCCTTACCTGAATCAAACTGGCTTCCGTAACTGTAGGGTTGAGATTTTTTACAAAATAAAATATTACATCACAAGGAATTTTTTATATGACTCTTAAAATATCAAAATGACAAGTACATTTTGCTTTTAGTCAACAAATTCGAATACCCATACATAAATTTGTTCGTCATATTGTTTTTGTTTTCGATTTCATCTTAAAAAATCTTCAAATAATTTTAGACAATATTGCTTAATGGAAAATCAAAATGAAAATTCAAAATAAATATTTTTCTATATAAATTTATCAACTGTATGCCATCACTAATGGCATATGAATCTGAATGTGATTATGTCCTTGATCCAAAAAAGAAAAAGAAAGAGAGGAGTAATAATATCAAACTAATTAAAATAAAATTTTACATGTGCATACATACATACGTACAAGTATAATAATATAGAGGTACAAAATATTTTTTTAACATTTTCAATTCATGTGCATAAAGAGCATCAACGTATTAAGTGTACGTGTATATTTATACCTACGAGTATATACCTGAAAAATATGAAAATTTATAGTCAAGGTAATTTTGCCAGGAATGTACTTTATACGTTCATGTACACTAAAATAAAATTGATGCGGCTTTTCCAATTTTATTTCGAATATGTCTGTATTATGGAAGAACCATAAAAATATATTCTTATATGTATGTGTCCTTGATGTAAAATTTAAAAATGAAAAATTCATTAAATTATATTTTAACGTAACAAAAAAACCAAAACACAAAAAAAAAAAAGAAAATTTTTTTAAAGTGTTTCTGATCATCCGAAACTTTAGTTGATTAAAATTGAAAAGATACGCTCCTGGTATACAGCTACTAATAATACACACATTACTTATATAAAATATGTTTTTACGTGAATGTGTGGATACGTAGTTATACATATAATATAGGTATAAAAAATCGAAAGGATTAGGTATGAACCACTTTTAATAAATGCATTTTATATGGTTTAAAATTGATGTTGAAAAATATGGGGGAGGAAAAAATATTGATGGATTTGAATGAAATATTGAAAAATTTTAGCAATCTTTACCTTCAGTAGTAATTTTTGCATATATTATTTAAATGGATCTTATTCACATACATATACTTAATAACGTACACGTCATAATATAACATGTATGTATATTTAGAAGTGTTATTATGTTTTCAACAAAATTATATGGGGTTAAGTATAAAATAAAGAAAATTTTACCACGCATTTATCTACAGATGAAAATTTTATATGAAACGTCTAGATTTATGCAATTTTCAGATAAAAAAATTTTTGTGAGAAATAAAATATTTTTTGCTTCTTTAAAAAAAAATTGAGGAATCTCGCGATATTTTATAAATATATATTCACAAAAGCATGACAAAGTAAACATGAACTTATTAATATGTGTGACATTCTCTTGATTTGCAAAAAATTGGTTCAAACCAAATTATCTAATGCAAGGCTTATATATCATAGGAAAAAGAATCTTAAACTAAATTTTATTTACCTCGTTAGCAAATTCATTTGTATTGATATCGAATTCTATCGATATTTTTAGACTTCAAGTAATAATATGTTGTTAAATTAATTATTGTCTACTTATAATACTTATTAAATTTTAATATTTTTTCAGAACCAAATCCAATTCAAAATAATGGTAATGGTGTATTATGTAATAAATTATCACGTTTAACATTAGCAACATTTGATGATGAAGGACGTTGTATAGGACAAATGGGATCATTATCGATAAGTTATTAGCAGTTAATATAGGATTTAATTATTATGGAAATCAGGCCGCCAAATAATATGAAGAAAAAATTAAAACATTTGCTTGTCAAAAATAAATATTATAATAAATATTTATATATATATAAATTAAAGAAAAAGTACAATACAATCAAAAATTATGATGAATCATAATAATGAAATATATCCAGGAATATAATATAATTATATAATTATAAATTATATATATATTATTCAGGCTTTATGAATAACATTTTGAAGGAACAAAGAGCCAATATAAAAACAAGGAGAGAACCAATAATATTAAAATTGAAATATTAATAATTATATGAATAGTAAGAATAATAATTTATAATAATATTTTATAATTCATATTATAACAGATAAACAGTGTTTCAAATTTAATTGTGTACCGAGAAACAAATAGTGTTTTGTCAAAATTTCCAAGTAAATAATTGAAGTAGAATTATGGATTTTAAACGATTAATTGCTAATATAATTGGCTTGGTAAATATAGAAATAACACACAAATTCGCAAAAGAAGCGTCGCCATATGGCAGAAGTACATATTTTTAAATGGTTTCAATGATTATTAAAATATAAATATGAAATGATTGAACCTTGTCATCAAAAGAATGTAATTTATTCCAAGGATAAAATCAAGACACGCAAATTCTCTCAAAAAATCGTAAAAAATTTTGAAAATTTCAAGGACAACAGTGTGTTGTACGGATTTAATTATATAAGCTTTCATATAAGAATTAAATTCGATTTTTTAATATTAAAATTTGATATGAATTCAGTAAAATTGGATAGGACATCAAACATTATCTATTGGAGTTTTTTAAATTTAGTTTCCAGAAATTTGTTTTTTCTATAAAATCTACAACAAATTTCTTTAAATTTTTCTATAATCATCTGTTCATTGACTTTAAGCGGTTAAATTCGAAACACTGCATCAGAAAATTGAATTTTTATTACAAAATCTAAGCATTATAATAAAATTTAAAAATATAATTTTTTTTTAAATTATTATATAATGGTTTTTTCAATCAATCAAATGCAAATTCTCATTACATTTCAAAAATTTTACTATTATATTTGAAAAAATTATGTTATTATAATGAAATTCATTTCAATTTGCATAAACATACATACAATTTATATAGATGATATTATATTATGTTTAAACCTAAATGCATACATATGTAAAATGTAATATTTATTGGGCTTACATATATATACATATGTACATATATTTATATTATTGTTTTGCTTTTCAAAATTTCAACCATATATTTTGTATAGCAAACCAAAAAACTCAAATTAAATTTGTATTATGTTATTTTATACAATATATCCTAGCGTTGTTACCAAATTTGGTAATAATGGTAAATTTGTATTGAATACAATAATAATATTATGTGGAATATATAAATAAAATTATAAATAAAAAAACAAAATATTTAACAATTTAGCTAACTAATATTAATTGGTTATTTTTGGAGGAATAACATTAGTGATTTTTACATATTACAATATTTAAAATTCGTATGTCAGGATTTAGAATCAAAAGAACAAAAAAATAGAACGAAAATATTTTACTAAAAACACAATATGACAAACCAAATCAGATTTTAAACTACATACGTATTTGAATTTTAAAATAACATTTTAATCTAAATAATTTAATGTTGTATGTATGCAATGCTTATACAAAAGTATAAATATATTTGTATGAAAAATTAAATTTTGATATTTAATTTTTAGAACTGAGATCAAATCAGAACATGGGTACATATGTATGTAAATAGTAGAATTGGTGAAAATGCTGTATTACTGCATAAATCGCATATACATATATACATATATTTTATTATATATACACCTCTATGTACATATATGTATGTACTAGATACATATATACAATTTGCATAAACAAATTTTTTAATCAAAATGTTGTTATCGTAAATTTATTATCATTTTTATTCTTTCCAAGATAAGTCAAACCTTCGAATTTTATTCAGTCTAAACCAATTAATAGGTAAGGAAAAATTTCTATAATATGGTTATATTTATATATATGTACACATATAGGTACAAATATAAATAAACTTAACATTATGTAATTATGCTTTGACGGTTTTAGGTAGTTTAGGAGGCATGGGATTACAACCATAAGAAACTCAAGAAGTAGTAGGCTCTCAATATAATTATCATCCTCGTTATAATGACCATCCACAATAGTAACACAACAATTGCAAGTTTACTCAGTGTAAAAGAAAATAGAAGTTATCAATTTCGGTTTCCCTTCTTAAAGCAATAAATTTTTAAAACATAGTTGTTATATACGTATTTTTTATATTATATGCACATTAAAACGTGGGATACAGTTGTTGCTGAGTTTGCAAATGAAATCAATTAATTTAATCAATTAATTTCGATCAGAATACTTAAATATAACAATTCCGATTATCATTATTAATTTTAAAATATTTCCAGTAGATTTTTCTATTTATAAGAATTTTATTCTAAAAACTATTGTAAAAAAAAAATTCATATGTCCAATAGTGCACCTATTCATTCTTTTATCTGATAATAAGGCGATGTTAATTTGACCACCGTTGAAATAAATTGGTTATTGTTTTAATGATATTTATATGTATAGGTTCCTACAATAATTTATTTTCAATGTTTTCCTTATTTTTTCATTTATATTTTCAAATTATAATTGTTTTTTTTTTTCTGTAGGATAACAAATTTTTATTATAGTGGAAAACATACCAGTGTATTGTATTTGCGGTTTAAAATCAAACATAAATATATACATATAATATGCATTTGTAATACACATATACATATTATATTATTTATAATAGGATCATGCTTTTCTACATAAAAATAATTCTGTACAAATTTAATATTATTTTTAAATTTATTTTCACCTGTTTATAGTAAATTTGTGTAAATATTAATTTTTTATCTATGTACTCGTACTTATATAGTAGCACAATTTATGTAAATACCAATTTTCAATATGATAAGAATTTTTTCAATATTGTGCATAGTCTGTTTCCTATTATTATATTTATAGTTCTAGTTAAAATAATTTAATTCTTTAAATAATTTGTTTTATGATATTCAAATATTTGAAATTGTAGTATAATTAATTTGGAAAAAAAAATAATTAGGATACGGAATTAAAATATAATTAAAACATCCGCTGTTCTATCAGATTAAAATCTATGTTACTAATTTTGCAGTGGCGTGTCATAGTAAAATACGTATAGCAAGATTTGAAATTCAATTTGGTTCACTCCCAAATTAAATGCAGAGTAATATGAAATTGAACTGTTTTTATTTTTTGGATATTTTTTTGTGTTTTATTTATTGTCTTAAGAAGAAAAATTAAAATTTATGCTTGTAGTAAAACTTCCATAAATGCAGTAGCCTCTAGCAAATTGTAAAAATTTTATATAAATTTAGGCGGTAAATCAAAAGAAAATTATTTGCAATCTTCAGTAATTTTTTCCAATAAATGCTTTTATATATCATCGACATCCTGTATGACTGCACACGCCCCTGCTATTCCTAGACAAATTTTTAAATAAAATTTGATTTATTTTATTGAATATTTCTGTTGTTTTCTGGGTGGTTTTTTTTAGGATGTAAAATACATTTTTTTTTTTAATTTATTCAATATTTTTCAAATTTTTTTTCTAACCACATAAATTTAATTAGAAAATATTTTATTTACTGAAAAATTATAAAATATTTTATGAAATTTTAACCATGTGTTAAATAACATATACGGACATATATAAATATTATGTGGATGTATATATGAATATATGTATAAGACCTTGCTGTGTACTGATTGTGGGTGTTCAGTAATTAATAAATATTTTTTGATAACGCTTCATACTAATGTTAACTAAATAATAATATGAATCTAAATAAAATTTTTGCATCATACACAAATAATTTCCAATAAATTTTTATATAATTCGTATTATTTTGTACGAATATTTATTTTCACATAAAGTCAATTAATTCATTATTGATTTATGTTTAAGGAAGTTTAAATCATTAATAATTTTTAATAAGAATATATTATTATCTAAGTCCATGAAGAAATTGTTGAATTATATTGAAGACTATATTGTTACACTCAAATATTTTAAATATTTTAGTTTAACGACAAGTTTTATAAGATTATTATTTTAGTTCCATAAAAGAATCTCGGAACAGTTGTTTTTATTTTAATAATTGATGTAATATTATGTTTTTCAAAAACGATTGTCAGCTTAGCAATAAACAATTACTGAATTCATTTAAAATTCAAATTTCTGAATTGATTTACTATTAAAAACAGTGTTTTCAGCAATATGGAATCCCAAACGTAATCGTTTTATAATAAACTTTAATTTTGTAAAGCGATATCTGGAGGTTCTTAGCTCCAGATAACGCTTTACAAAATATGTTTTATATTTATGTATGTATAAATTTGAAATGAATTTCTTTATAAATTTAAATTAATTTGAAAAACTTTATAAAACTTTATTAATAAGTTTCATTGTAATAGAAATATAGTATATATATTTATAAATAATAATAATAACAATAACACAATAAAAATATGCAAAATGGAAAATGCAATTTTATATTTGCGTATTAACAGTTCGATTATACTTACATATATTAAATACGAAAATTATACTTTGATTTTATTTTTCTTAAAAGCGAATATTTTAATTATTGATATTTCTTTTTGTACATAGTTATATTTATTATAAGAATTGTGAATTATAAAAAATTTTTAAATAGTATAAATAAATTCGTAGCAAAATTCAACCATGTTTTTACTACGATATTATTTATATATCATAATAATTTTTAAGTCTTAATATAACATTGTGTTCAATTAGTGTTTAATAAACCCAGAATCGGTTATTGTTGTATTTAAAAAAATCATTGATAATAAATGTAAAAAATGTTCAATAATGTTCAACTGTTAATGATTATTTTTACATATTAATATAAATTTTAAAATATAAACACATACAATTATATACATATATAGGTATATTAAAAAAATATACTTGAACTGTGAATACCCATATAATAATTTGCTATACTAAATATGAACAATATTGATTTGAATGTAAAAAAAAAAATATCTTCCAAAAGTTGTAAACAAATTAATAATAATAATTTTAATTTTTATTTTTAATTATTTTAATGTGTACAAAAATGCCAAAAATTTGAAATTATAAAGCACTTTTATTAAATAATATTAATATAAATTACATACATACATGCAATTAAAAACTAAATCATTTTATAAAAATATAATTATGTATGTACGTACAATTGAATTTTCATGAAATCTTATAATTACATTACAGTATAAATAGTTACTAGTATTTTAAGTAATTGTTTTTAATACCAATTAATTTTAAATTCAAAAATGTTGTGTAAAATTTTATAAATTTTTTTTAAATTATACGAGTAACATAATAATTTTTGATAAATGAAAAAAAATTATTAAGTTTTAACAATATGTAAAGCAACTTATTAAATATTATATTTAATTAAATCTTTCAGATTTCTATTGAATTAACATTACATTATGTTTATTATTAATATTGTGTTATGAATTAACATTATAAATGTTAAATTTCTATTGTGTGTCCCTTTATGAAGAATCTCTAATTTTCTTGCTCTCTGACTGTAATACAAATGGTAAAATTTAATAATTTTTCTATGTATAATAATTTTTCGAAAGCACTAAATTTTAAATTAATATTAAACTAAAATATTAATGCTTTTTCTAAGTACAAATTTTAAATTAGAATTTAAAGAATTTCCCATAATATTATCATTAAATTAATTTGTAATATTTTATTCAATAAACTTTTAACAATAATTCAATTTAATAAACACTAAGTATGCATTATACAAAGAACATCTTAAAACACAATTTTTGTTATGATTACAACTTACAAGTAATTTTTCAAAATGACTACTGCAAAAAAAAATTGTTTTAAATTGAACAAAATATACACTTAAAAATTCATTGTCATAAAAACGGTAAGATTTCATTAAAATATCAAGGTTTCTGCCATTTAAAAATAAACAAAATGACAATTTTTTCAATTTTCCTTGCTTTTATCAATGCGCAATTTTATTTTAAGTCTTAATTCCTTATGTATGTATAATAGTGAAATGCAAACACGAACTACTCGTTAATTAGACGTAACAAGTTACTCCTAGATTCAGAATACTCATTGCACGATAATCGTACAGAATCTGTCATATTATCACGCCAATATTCCTAGTATTATTAACTTTACAGATTCATATAATTTGTTGCCATAATAATACAATTATAGGTTATTGTAATAATCTCTAGAGTGTGATAGATTCATGCAAGAATATTTTCATGTATTATTTTTATATAGGTTAGATTATTTAGTGTGATATTTTTTGTACTTATGAATAAAATGAGAGGCTTTTTTAATTTTTAAGAACTGTCAATTATTTGGGTATATATTTATATTTAAAATTTAATTGGAATACTTTTTACTGAGCTCGCATTAACGACAATGTTAAATTTAGAATTATCGTAAAGTAAAACTAATTTCCATAAAAAAAATTTGACAAAGTAATTTGTCATGAATATAATTATCAGTACATTCTTATTTTATTTACTAATGTTCGTTTGAAAGACTAAGATCATTCCGAACATTTTATTAAAAAAAAAAAATCAGGAGTACCAACAGTAACGAATAAGAAGTAACGAGTATTCATCCATACCCCTAAGTAACTGGATTGCTTATTCCTAATGTATAACATTTGATTTATTTTTTAATCAAAAATTTTCAATTAATGTCTACCGTTTTAAATTTTAAATATTTATAAGTATATTTTAATATGTAATTGTTTTTGTTACAATTCTTTCAGTCACCATTCAACTACAATGTCATATAAATATAGACACACATTTATAACAATTCTTCTACATAAAATAACAAAAAAAAATACATTTAGTTGCTATACAACAGAAAATTTAATTGAAATATTTATAAATCAATTTTTATTTAATTAATTTATTATTATTTATTATTTGTTATTAATTTGCATATTTAATAGACCCATTATAAAATTATCATTAACTTAATTTTAATTAAAATTTTAAATTTAAAAACAAAAAAGCACAAAAAAAAAGAGTAAAAAGTAGGAAAAAAAAATAAACAATATTATTATAGGTCTATAAACAAAATGTAATAACTGCCTACTGTTAAATTATGCGCGAAAAACACAAAAATAATAAACAATGTAAGGACAAAAGAATGTACAACAAATAATGTACTTTTATATGTATATAATAAAAGAATAACATGTGAAAGTACGAGTACATAATGTAAAAAACCTATAAAAGTGACGATTTAAAAAATATTTTCATTATAAAAATGTTTAACAACAGGAAGATAAAATGTAAACCAAAAATTACCATTTAATTAAAAAATAATTTATGGCATATGCAAACAGTCGAACTTTTCTAATTCAAATTTCAATCAAAAATAATAAAAAATCAATTCTAATTATAGAAAAATAAATTTCTTTTCAATATAAAAATATCAAAATATAAATGCAATAAAAATATGTTATAACAACAAAATATTGAAAGGTCTTAAAATAAAAATTGATAGCTTCATCGATTACCTTAATTGTTTTAATGTTGTTCGACTGTATACAAATTCATATTATTTGTATTATATTTAAATAATATAATATAAATATTATAATACATATTATACTTATTTGTATATATGCTAAAATCAACATATTATTATTTTGTATTCAAAATCAAATATGGAAGGACATAAATGAAATATTTATATATACATACATACAATGTAAATAGAATATGAGATATAAAAATAAAAATAGTTATGCATTATTTAAAAAAAAGAAAGGAAATGTAATGAATTATAATGTAAATAACAAAAAAAAAAAAGAAAAAACAAAAGAAGAGAAAATATTTTTGGACTCAATCAAATATGAAGATTTCTATATACATATATAAATTTACAAACGTATAATATTTGTACCGATACCCTCGTAAACATGATTAAAAATATAATATGCAGTAATTTTAACCTTATATATCTACTATTTTAATAAAAAACATAATATATACATGAAATATACTTATATATACATATATACATATATGAAATGCAAATAATATTCTAGAAGAGATTATTGCAGAGAAGAGTAAAAATTCAAATAAAAAAACATATTTTATTATAAATTGAAACAAAAAATTGCAAAACAAAAACCGAAATGTAAGACACACCGAAAATAATGCATTAAAATATTCGTATAATAATATTAACATAAATATATATGTTAAAAATTTTGTTAAAAAAAAAAAAACAAATTTTTGTGCAAAAAATTATTTTAAAATTTCACACCATAAAATTATTTTTTAAACTTGTTTTATGAATTTTATAAACAATTTTACTTTGTTACCTACATATATATTGATAAAAGCGTGAAACGATGCTCTTTTTTAAATAACTAATTTAGAATATGCAATTGCTAATTTAAAATTATTTCAATTTTGGTTGTCTAAAACTTAAGGCAAAATTAAGATGTTAGTGTTTTTATTACTTATATTATTGCCGTTCCTTTGGATTTTATTAAATTTTCTTCAGTATTCATTTAAACTTCTTATCAGTTTTTTAGAATAAATTATAATGTATAATATTAATTTAAATTTCATTATTAATATTTCAAAAAACCAAATAATTACTTCATTAATATATTAATAATATTGAGTACAAACGGACTCGTATGTAAGCAACTCGCATAAAGTCAAAATTATAATTTTTTAGTAAAACATAATTGATTGTATTTTTTTCCGAAATTAAATTACTGAACTCGTTTCTAAAAAAAAAAGCTAGTATAAAGCGACAAATATCATGAAATTTTATGAAGAGTTCATAAGCGGCTCCAATTGTATATTAAACATTAATAAAAAAGAATAAATTAAAGCTGAAATGATTAAATGTAATGGAAGTGAGCAGTTTCAATAAGTTCAATTTTTCCATTATTTTATAAATAAATTTCAAAATTTTTTAAATTGCATTTCATAATTTCTAATATTTTTTCAAATAATTGTTAATTTTATTTTATAATTTTATAGAAAAAATCAAAAATTACAATATTTTTTTGAAGTTCAATTTTTGATTTTTAAATTAAATAATAATAGTTAATTCTTTAATTTAGCTCTTCATTTGGACCCTATACCATAAGAATTTATGAAAAATTTTATTTTTCTTAATATAAAATGCAAAACTCATAAATTTAAAAAATTTTAGTTATTTTTATCTAAGATTAAAGAAATTTTTTGATATTTTTAAACATTCGTAACCAAGTTTCAGCAAAGACACAATTAACATTAAAATCACAATTATTTAGTTTAAATTTGATTATAAATATATATAGGTACATACTGAAAATCATTTATGTATATCACACATGTATGTATTCACAATGACACAATATAATTAATATAACTTTTTTTAATTACAAATTGTTCATTTCTATTAATTGTTTTAATATGCAATAAAAAAATAATAAATAATAAAAAATATCAATTTAAAAAAATTATATAATTATATATATTTTCATATATATATATATGTATGTGTTCGTATAAATATTATATATTGTATATGTAAATATTTTTGAAGAAATACTCAAATGAATTTATTATATATTATAATTATATAATACTATATAAAATAATAATTTAAATTAAAATTTAAATCAAGATAAAAATAAAGTGATTTGTATAAAACAATTGTATATTATTTATATAACATTATAATTATTATTATATAAAGAAAAAAATAATTAAAATTATTATATTATTATTAAAATAAATTTCAATAATACGAATTAGTTTATTGAAAATTAAGAAAGAAGAAGAAAAAACAAACATTTTTTACATAAAATCGTAATAAACTTCTAAATAAAAAAAAAAAGAAAATTAGAAAAAAAAAGAAAAATTAATTAATTTAAATTATGTTCCAGAAAAAACAAAAAAAAAATTATTATTTTAAATAAATTAATTATATTGTAAAAATAATTTAGAAATAACAAAATTAAAATTCTTTGAAAAGGAAGAAACAAAAACAAAAAAAAAACAAATGCGAATATAAAAACAAAATATAATTTTTAAGTTTAGGTATCCTTAATAAAATTTGATATATAAATATATATATGTGTATATATATATATATAAATATGGATATATATACATATATATATATAAGTAAAATTATAAATATTATAGTTGAAAAGAAAAGTGTATAAATTTTATTAATTAAGTAACAAAAAAAAATTAATTTTAATTAAAAGCTAAATAAGTCGAAATTTGTAAAAAAAATTAAAAAAAAAAAACAAATATAAATATAAATAAAATATTAAAATAAAATTAAATTGTATGGTAATTTATTAAAACAAAAAAAGAGAAATAAGCAACACAAGTATAAGAACAAAATAAAATTTAGTTTACAAACAAAACAAAAAAAAAAACAATTAAGATTTTTAATTTAAAAATAATTTAATTAACATTAAAAATAAAAACAATGTATTATTCAAACAAAAAAAAAAACAAAAAAAAACAAATAAAATTGCACTAATTTTAGAATTATTGTATAGGCATTATAATTAAAAAAAAAAACTAATTAATAAATTAATAAAAATAAGAAAAATCTAAAGAAAAAAGAAACTGAAATATTATCGTAAGTAAAATGAAAAAAAAAACCTTT
Source organism: Condylostylus longicornis (assembly GCF_029603195.1). Classification (NCBI taxonomy): domain Eukaryota; kingdom Metazoa; phylum Arthropoda; class Insecta; order Diptera; family Dolichopodidae; genus Condylostylus; species Condylostylus longicornis. The sequence goes on from NW_026577984.1 coordinate 2,512,221, forward strand.
TTAAATTAAAAAAATAAAAACCAAAAAAAAAAACAAAAAAAAATTTAACCAACCCAAGAAAAAAAAATAGTGTGGGGCAAAATTTTAATCGGTAAAAAAAAAAAACAATTAATTAAATTAATTATAGTTGTTAGATTAAAAAAATATATTAAAAATTAATAAGTATGAAATATTTCAATTTAAAAATTCAAGAAGAAATGGAACAAATGAATTTTGTTGTTTAATTTTAATTTTTTTTATTTTTCGACTTGATTTCATTTTAAAATTTTTGTTTTTCCGTCTTCCCTTGGTTTGTAAAAAGCATTCTTTTAAATTAAAAATATTGTTATTGTTACCCTATGAATTAATTATTTTGAAAAAATTAAATTTTACATTTATTATTAATTTTTATATACGTTTGTAAGTAAAAAAAATTTATGGTTGTTGAATAACTTTTTTTTGTAACTTTTGTTTTACTTATTCAACCAAAAACAATCGAATTAATTCTTAAAAACTATTCTCTAAATTTCTCCCAATTTTGTTCTTAAAACGTGCTATTTTAAAAATAAAAAAAAAAATCATTAAATTTTATTTATTAAGTTTTTAATTTTTATATTTAAGTAATTGAAAGAAAAACAAAAAAAAAAAACAAAAAAAAAATGCCCAAAAATTATGTAAAAATAAAACAAAGAGAAAAAAAAACATTATATAAATATATAAAAACCAAAAAAGAAAACCAAAAAAAAAAAAAATTATTTTGCCGAAAAATTAAATATCGTCAAGAAAAAAAAAAAAAGTTAAAAAAAATATATAAATTTCCAAAAAAAAAAAAAAAGTTTCTGTTTTTATTTTAAAAAATTTCATTTTCGGTTTAATTTTATATTTTAAACGGTTGACAAAGTTGCTTACTAGTCCAAGCCATTTTTCAAAATTTGAAATCTGCAATTCGTGAACCGCAATTTAAACCCGAAAATCAGTCTGGGGTCAATTAATAATGGATGATTGCGCCACTGCTTATGTTCATTAGCGCTCTTTTCGATAATCCATACCAGTCTTAATTCGAAAGGTACACATATAACGGCTAAACCAATTCAGAGTTCGCTCTGAGCAAAAATTTGTTATTATACCAATATATATTTGACTGTTTTGAATATTCATTTCGGTCCTTAATATTAATGAAATTTAAATTATTTGGACATTTTTTATACTCTTCCTCTTAAATTTGATTTTGGTACTTATCTAACTTTTTAATTCTTGCATACTTTTGTTTTTGAATAAAAAAAATTGTAGTGACTAAATGGTATATGTGCATTCTTCTTTATTTATAACATTTAGACTATTTCTAATTGAAAATTTCATATGTATACAAATTAAGGTAAATAAGAAAATTAAAAGTAAGTCATAGGCTTAACTAAAAAATTTAATGAAAAAAATTTTAATAAAAATAACTGCTTATATATCAAAGGACAGTTATTTTTTATTTAACAGTCATAATTTTAAGTTCCCAAAAAAAAATTCAGCATAATAATTATTATTCACATTCCCACATTTTAAAAGGATTTGTTATTTAAAAATATTACGATATTTAATATGTAATTTACGATATGAGAATTCATATTTATTTTGTCCAGAATTTGGCGGAAAACTGAAAAAAGACTTTAAAGTGGTTTGTGTCTGTGATAAAAACAATTTTTACTAAAATTCTTAAAGTCCTACTAATATTGTTTTTCATAATAATTTAATAAATTAATTTAGCTTAGTTTGTTTTCAAATAAAATTCCTACATTCCTACCATGGTTCTCGTCTAAAATTATTTTTTTTTAAAGCGTAGTAAATTATTAGATTTTCATAATTTTGTTGTTTGCCTTGGCAAGTACGTTCCTACATAGGTTCGTTTAAAAAAATGTTCGTTAAATAGCCTTTGAAATACAAACATGCATATGTATAGGTTTAATAGAAATTGTCAAATATTAAAAACCGTTTTGAATTTAATTTTAAGATTTTAAATAATTTACTTTTATAAAACAAAATCGGAACAAGAAAATTTAAACGATCTTACGCAAATTACATTTTTTTTTTTAGGATTTTTATTAAATTAGAAAATAAAAATCAAACCTATTCAATAAAACCATTTTCACCTATGTGTATGTACATAATAATATATATAAATGTATGTATGTATATATTCACTGCTACAAAACAAAAGTATAATAAAATTCAAAAATTTAATAATAAAATGATTTCATAAAATAAAATAAATTTTTCTATTAAAGACAAATTTCGTAAAGACATAAGAAACGTTCATTCTTTAAGGCGAATTGTCTCATATTAAATTACTATAATTAAACGATTACAACGTTGATTGTATTTTGCTTTTTTAATGACCGAATTATAGAAGAAAATGAGTTAGTATTATGTGCTCATTCTCAAGGCCGGTGGGGGGATGACTAGTGATCCAAAATTTATGAGACCGATTATTCTATCGTCATTCATCATCAAAACGTTGAAGAAAGTTGTGGAGAGGGGCATTAGAAAAACTTCTCTAATTGCGGATCGTCTGTTTGCGTATCAGTACGTCTATTAGGCGGGCAAGTTCACCGACATGGTTCTGCTGAACATCACCTTTAAAATCGAGAAGTTCTTGGAGTCAAAAGAGATTGTACTCATATAGCTCAATTATAGTCGTCCCGAGGGGGAGAGGCATTGACGAACTGGTGTGTGGATGGATCTTGTGCATGCTTGGGAACAGGACTGTGCAAGTTACCCTTGACGATACTTGTGGCTTGAACCTCCAGCGACTGTCCTCATTGGGGGTTTCTTTCGCCATTAATTTGTTCCCAAGTAGTTGATGGGCTACTATGTCGTCTGCATGAACAAGGCTTTATTTGTTGGGTATTAATTGATCATCATAATCAGGGGAAATTTGGAAGAGTGCTATCGGATCTTCTACAGAAGCTTTGCAAAATATTGACGGTTGACCATTCCAAAACTAGAATTGCTTCCTTCACTAGTAGGAGGAAATTGGATAGACTGCAGTCGTCTTTTTGGACAGGAGAGTGGCTTCTCTCACAGTGTCAAGTTTTTGGGAGTCACGTTGGTGCTTACATGAAATATTCAACAATTCTACAAAAATAAAATATAAAAGTGAAAGATTTTAAAGTTTACTTAGTATTTAATAAAAAGGATAAAATTAAGAGCATAATATCAAATCTAAGCGATAGAGATAATTTTAAATTATGCGAGTTTTGGGACGCACAAGTTTTGGGAAAAAAATATATTAGCTTAAATCTTAAACATCAAAAAAATTTAATTTTCAAAAAAATGTTATTGAAACACCGCCATTCGCAAACAAAATATTTGACAACATATTTGGGAAAAGAAATTTGTCAAAAAATGCGCGTAACTGGCAATTAATAAGTTAGCAGAAAATTTGCTATTGGCGCTTATATGGTGGTCTTTCTAAACACGTGTGCAAATTTTCGAAAATAGCAATACATGGTAGATTTCCTGGTAAACTACCCTTTCCGTCAATACAGTCACCTTCCCGTTTTGTGAAGGAGAATCTATAACAATATGTGTGTAATCAATTACACTTAAAGTTTTGAGCATAGTTGAAAATTTAAATAAATTTTAAAAATTTATGCCTATGACATTCGGCAAGTCTGCTTTATTTATAAATAAAGTTATTTATTTCTTTATTAACTTAATGGAAATTTCTTCATACAACGGATGGAAGACGTAATCAAAAGAGCGAGTTAAAGGCAGACAAATTAAAAAATTTTTCTCCTCGAACTGGACTCGAACCAGTGACTCTACGCTCTACCAACTGAGCTACAGATGTATGAAAAAATTGCCGACGAAATGGTCATTTCTACCATGGTTCTTACGAAATGGTCATGGCTTTATACTGTAATTCACATGTCCAGTTCGAGTATAGTTCGAAGAGAAAATTTTTTTAATTTTTCTTGATATGAAAAAATTTATTTCTCTAATATGAAGAAATTTACATTAAGTTAATATTATTAGTGTAATAAGCACATTACTTATTAATTTAACAACTACACGTTGTATTAGTAAATTCATAATTATTTATTTCTCTTTTTCTTGTTTCGGTTGGCCATGTTATAATTTCAGGCGCAAGATTGCCTAGAAATACAATCGTCCTTTTAATGATGATATCGACAGTATATAAAGATAAAATAAATCTAACAGCAATATCTTTAGAACTTCAAACTTCATGCTCAGCAAACCATAAAAACGCTGCAATATGCTTTTCAAAATATACTCTGTCAATCTTTTGCACAAATTTGTAAACAAATTTCTGTTTAAGTGAAAGTGTCTTGTATACTTCTGCTCGTTGTACGTTGGCACTATTTCTTCTAAGTAATCTCTGTTGCAGTTTCTTTTTAGCACTTTTCCAAAAAATTTTTGAAAAAAAGTGCTTATTAGTTTCACTCTGTCCGTGTGCCTGTTTACAAAACTTCTACACCCTTGAAGATAAAGAGCTGAAATTTCATATGTACATAGACCTTTACTGTAAACTTATTTCCATAGAAGAAAATTTTGATCTATCTCCACCCTTTAAAGGTTATACCCACAATACCCTAACATTGCCATTTGTCGACTATTTCTTGCAGTAAAATCATAAGCATTTTCCAAATTTTGCAAACGCAGAAAAGCAGTAACTTGCTTCTTCTACCGTGGCATACCATATTTGAAACTTTGAAAAAGCAAAATGACCATTGAAATTTCCCGATATTTAAAATCCGTTTTTCCCAAATTTTTGATGTCGTTTTTCTTTCAGACCCCAGGTTTCAAAAGTCTGAAATTTTAAAAGCTTTTAATATAAATGGTTCATTTCGTTTGAAGAAAATTTTTTTCCATTCCGTCTCGAAAGACGTAAAACTCGAGATATTGGTACCTTGTATTTCCGAAGCTGCAAGCATTTTAAAATTTTCATAAATGCAGAAAGCTAACGGGAAATTCCATGCCATTAAAAAATAAAATTATTTTTCTTAACTCACACAACTGACCCTTAAAATCGAGCGTTATGTCAACACCTCTTTAAATTGTTTTTTACTTTGTTTTAAAGACTGCATCAATCGTTCATCTTGCAGGCAATCCTTGAAATAGTTTCGTTTATAAGTGAATGTAATGTTAATAGTGTAGTAGATATGCATAGATTGTTTTTAATAGCAGTATTTTCACTTGTTACAGGCAAAAGTGCTACGTTACAAACCATTGGTTTGACTCAACCTCTTCTCTTCGCAAATAGAGGATCCCATTATTTTCTACTAGGAAATACTTTATTTCTCCCGAACCCGTAATAGTCCAGTTGCCAATACCTGATTTTTTCGTAAAGTTAGGCTGTTTCTCGTACAGAGAAGCGTTTGTATAAAATCAAGTTAACCTGTTGAACAGTTTTTTAAAAGTGATTAAAAGGGTAAAATTGGGCCGTAAAACGGCCAAGTTTCCAAGTAGTGACATATCCCAAAAATTGATCACTGTGCCATAGTCAGAATGTAAATTTTTGTCTAAGTCGGTTCAGCCGAACTGGAGATACACGAGTTCATACAAGACCGACGCAATGCCATTTTGATAAAAATATTTTACTTACGCTTTCTTACCATAGAGAAGTGTGCTTCCACCGAATACTTGATATACAAAATTTGGTTCTATCATGCGTTATGCCATCAACTTCTTCCGAATAAAACCAATATGATATTAGCGTTTTGATGGTTTGCTCTGAGTAATGCAGTTTGGTGTTTCTTTTACAATCTATTCAAATTAATGAACTGATTGCTGAACTAAATGAAACACGGGGATTATAAGTGTGCACTCATATGCATTTGGGAAATTTTTAGGAATTTTAATGCAAAAATTTCCCGACAGAAACTTTTTTTTTGTTGTTGCGAGTTAAAGGGTTGTAGAAATGAAATGTTTGTTTTTACACGTTTTGGTCTTACTGGGATTTAAAAATTGCATTTTAGTATGTGCCCTCAAATGTCTTAATCTCGGCGGTTATACATATATTTATTTTCGCGTGAATATATTTATATAGAAGTTTAATTAATCAACTTATTGGGACAATTGTGCTTAACCTTTTCAGCTATTTCTTTGTATAGGTTGGTGAAGTTATGGGAGAGTTATTCATATACAGTTTTATATATAATGGCATATATGTATAAATGCTTTTAATTAGAATGTTATAAACACGTATATATAAGTACATAAGAACGGAAGGCGTTATATCATACTCGTAATTATGGCATAAGTAATACATATGCATGTGTTGTATCATTATTTCAATATAGTTAATATTATATCGGACAAGGATACCATAATTTATATTGTTAATGCAGTTATTTTCCAAAAAAAAAAAACAGTGTGGGCATACATAAAAATGCGTTACGAATTCAAAATTATAAACAACATCTTAATTGGCTGAATAAATGAAAAGAAAAGCAGAAAAAAGAAAAAAAGAAGTACAAAAGTAAATAAAATTTTTTCTTGTTTCCATCGTGATTTATTTCTTTAAGTCAGTTAATTTCATACTTATGCTTTAACACAATTACAAAATAATGATCATAAAATATTTAACGGTAATTTCCAAATAATTATATATACATACATATATTTTTATTATGAATTATTGTTCATCTTTTTTTTTTTCATTATTACTTCTACTAAGTTTACTACTAAATACAATGTAACTACGTACGTACATAGAACCTTACGTTTTCAATACGTTCTTCTTCATAAGGAATATACATAATATTGTAAGAGCTAAAGGAATAGGTATTTTCTTAAATTGAAATTATTTATAGCTAAAATATTCAAATTTAATAGAATTGAAAAAAATGTACATATATATTGTGGTGATCCTAGAACCGAAATTTATTTATGTTATTTTTTTTTTTTTTTTTCATTTTCTTTCTTATCATTATTATTGTTATTTTTGTTATTATTTGATATGAACTTTGTATCCCTTATAATATTGTAATATGGTACCGTAAGTGTACCTTAAAGTACAAGGAAAAGAAAAAATATCCTATAAAACAAATCACCGAACACTATTAAAATACAATAGGCAGATGTGTTTTTCTTAAGAAATTGAGAAAAGAAAAAAAAAAACTGGAATTAGAAAAATTAAATAAATTGTCCAAAATAGGAATACACGTGTCTCGTGTTTATTTAAAAAAAAATATAGTTTTAAGTGAAATAATAAATATGAAAACAATAAACAAAAAAACAAAAATAACAAAATTTTTGTCATAATATTCAAAATACTTAACATTTAAATAGAAAAATCTGTATCTGAATCTGAAATTTGTATTTTTCATCATAATTTTATATTTAGATTTCCCCACGTTTAGTTTTATTTCCACTTTTTGTTTGTTTTATTTATTTACTTATTCAATAAACAGGTAATACAATTTATTGTACAAGGATAAGTGTATACATAATATATTATATGTATATAAGGTATAAGTTTACATGACAATACAGATAATAATGAAGAGGAAGGACACAAAAAAAAATTTTTTTTTCGATATGAATAACGAAAAAAAAAAGGAATAATAGAATAGTGGCACATAGTTCAAAATTATGAAAATATTATCGTTTCATATTTATGTTTAGGTAAATGTGTAGAAATTATATAAAATTTTTTTTTTTAAATATATGAAATTATGAATCCGATTGTGAGAAAACATTATACAAAAATATTAATAGACAGGTCATTATTATAATCCTTTTATTCCTTTTTTATTTTGCATCTTATATTTTTATATTGTATTTACAGGATGCAATATGAATTTATAATTTTTTTAATTTTTTGCTCCTTTCACAGTTAAAATTGAAAATTATCACATGATCACACCCTTTTCTTAAAATATGCCTTTATAAAATAAATATTCTATGTATACAGTACGAGTGTATTTGATAATAATTATTGTATTCAATATATAAAATAAAACGAATAAAAAAATCATAAAAAATTAAAAAGAGTCCTGCTGCAGGATATTTTTTCATTTCTTAACTGTTAAAATTATCAGACAAAATCAAGATTTCATATTTAATACGATTTGATAGCTTTCCGTTTTCTTTTTTTATATTCTTGTTTTTTGAATGTCCAGTTTAAGGAATAAAAATTCAAGAAAGAAAACTTAAAACTATATAAGATATTTAATAATCACAATAAATAGGATAGTAAGGATTAAAAATAAAACTGCATGCCCTTTTGAGAAAAAAAAAATACTATAACACTAAAATAGATAAATGAACTAGAAATTGAATTATGCTGAACCGAAAAGAAGGCAAGCAAAGCAAGTAATGCAGTAAAACGGACAATTTATTCAAAAAAAATTTTTTTTTAATTTTTGAATGAAAATTCAGAGAAAATGAGTTCTTCATATTCAAGAATGACATTCAGTTTTTTTTTAAACCAACGTCTTTTCTTTTGTTTTGTTTTATAGTGATGAAAAAAATTTGAATCTATGATCCAAATGTTTAAATTTACTTGAAACAATTTAAATTTCAAAAAAAAATCCGAACAGATGTTAAAAATAAAATGCTCTTGTTGTAATTTTTGGTTATTCTCAGGTTTTTTTGCGTCGCAACACAATTTGTTTTACGTAAGCAGCTACAATTTTATTTTGAATCTCAATTTGAATTTGTAAGAATAAATGAGCAATTTGTTATCAATAATGCAATAAAAAGAAATTTTACAAAAAGTTGATTAAGATGAAGTTTCGTTTTTATGGGCGATCGGATTTAATATTTGTTCTTAAAAATATTTTTTTTTTAACACGGGCTTTTAAAAATGTTTTTAATTTGGCCAATACACTCACATTAATACACTAACGTTTTTAATAATTTTAACTTGTTGTCATTACATACAATGCAGATGGAGTAGGAAAAGATTTCATTCGCTCTTGAGATTAATTTAGTGGCTTAATAATGTAATTGATATTTAAGTAAAACATTTCATAAATTTTTCAAATCAATGCTGCTGTCTCAATGATTTAATATAAGTTATATTACATTGTATTAATATATAAGTTATGTTATACAAGATGTACGTTATTGAGGTAACACCGCTATCATGCATTAAGCTTGATATTACAACGTTTCTTGTTAATTTTTGATTTAAAACCGCGTTAAAATAAATATGTACTTAGAAACTTTTGTTATTTTATTATTATTATTAAATTTTTAAGTTTTACAATAATATTTGCCAATCACATCATGAAATTTTTAGCACTTTTCCAAAAAAATTTTTTGGAAAAAAGTGCTTATAAGATAGAAAGCTGAAATTTTATATGTACATAGATCTTTACTAGAAACTTATTTCCGTAGAACAAAATTTTTACCTATCTCCTCCCCTCTAAAAGTTATACCACCACAAAACCCTAAAAATGACATTTTTCAACTATTTATTGTAGTAGAACCATGAGCATTTTTCAAATATTGCACACGTAGAAAAGCAGTGGGTTGCTTTTTTTATCGCGGCATACTATACTTGAGCTTTAAAAAAACAAAATTGCTAAAATTTACCGTTAGCTAGAACCCGTTTTTTCCAAATTTTTGATGCCGTTTTTCTTCTAAACTCCAGGTCGTAAATGTCTGAAATTTTAAAAGCTTTCAGGCATCAATAAATAGTTCATTTCGTTAGATCGTTAGAAGAAAATTTCTTTCCACCTCCAATCCCTTTCAAGTTATCGGCTCTTGAAATTTGTAAAATTTCAATATCACCTTATACTTGAGAGACCGCAAGCTTTTTCAAATTTCTGTAAACTCAGAAAGCTAACGGTAAATTCCATGTCATTAAAAATATAATTATTTTTCTTAAGTCACACAATTAACCCTTAAAATCGAGCATTATGTTAACCTCTCTTTAAATTAATTTTTGCTTTATTTCAAAGACTGCATAAATCGTTCATCCTAAATATATGCAATCCTTAATAAAATAGTTTCGTTAATGAATGAAAATAATTTTAATATAGTGAAGTAGGTATACCTAGTTTGTTTTTAAAAGCAGTATTTTCACTTGTTGAAGGGAAAAGTGCTACAATAACACAAATCATTGGTGTGACCCAATTTAACGTAACCAAAATCTCTGTGTTTCCTTCAACTTAATATTACTAGTATGTCCGGAAAAATAATTTAGTCTTGATGATATTGAAAAAAAAATACGTACATAACTATGTATATGAAAAGCTTGTTATTTCCTTGCAATTAAAATAATTTAAGCAAAACAGAAGAATAAGAAAATGACTCTATAAGTAGCAAAATTTATATAAATACAATGTTCAGCGTTTTACGCTTTGGAGTACTCCGGACAAAATACATATGTAATTTTGTCAATTCTTAAATATTCTTACTTTTAAAGTACATATTATGTTTTCGAAAGCCATCTAGATTATTGTCATTATTTTTCCTAAATCAAAAAGAAAACAATTAAAATTGCTTTAATTTTTTTTTAATTTTTGAACTGAATATTTTCGTTCAAAATTAAAAGCGTACTGAATTACAAAAAATTTTGGAAAGGTCGGGTGCGTTCAAATTTGTAATAAATTTTTGGCCAACCGATTTTTTTCAAATTCGAAAGTTAAATATTCCAATACGAGGGCTGTCCCAGAATTAAGTAGCCTAACCAAGAAAACACAAAAATTTTGGAAAAAAAAAGCCTGGCAGAAAGCCAGATTAACTGTCACACTTTTATTTTTTTTTTTCTTTTCAGATAACCGACTATTAATAGCGAAGCTTTTCAGTAAATTTTTAATATGAATGAAATTGGTCATCGTTATGTCATTCAATATTTTTATTTGAAAGGTCTTAATCCAGCCGGTATCAAAAGTGAACTAGACTCTACACTAGGGAAGGTTGCTCCTTCATATGCAATGATTAAAAATTGGATAGCGGAGTTTAAACGTGGCCATACGAGCTGTGGTCGTTCAAATGAGGTCACCACGCCAGAAACGGTTAAAAAACTCCACAAAATTATACTAGACGACCGTCTATTGAAAGTGCGAGAGTTAGCTGATATAGCAGGCTTATCAAAATGTGCTGTACATCTGTAATTGACCAAAAATTTGGACATGAAATAGCTTTGCGCAAAATGGGTACCGCGTTTATTCACAATCGACTACAAACAACATCGTGAGTATGTTTCAATGAACTGTTTGGCCATGTTTACAAAAATTAAGACCGAATTTTTGCGTCTATTTATAACAATGGATGAAACATGGGTTCGGGTTGCAAAGGGGGTAGCACAGCGTAACGCAGAGGGTGGTATCCAGATAACTCTCCAAGCTTCTTGCTACTCAATTCCAATTCTCAGCCTTCACGTGGCGCAACCTGCTAAGCTGAGTAACTCTTACAAAAGATCGGGTAACCAACCCCGGTGGAGTAGTTCGAGTCAGTGAACAAATGAGAATGGGAGATCGCTTTGATGAAGCTACTTCAACATGGGTGATTTAAAGGTTCATCAAGGGTTACAAGGTCAGGTAGGATCTTGTAATAGGAAGTGACGTTGGTGGCGGCAGCGTTATTCCACAGCTTTTGAAGTTACTACCTTGGCGTCAGGTGGCAACCGGCCGTAAAAATTTTTAGCCGAAAAAAAACACAAACTCCATGATGAAAATGAGGTCAAACAGAAGGAAAGATTACACTAGGGCGTTCCCCAGAAGCGACGAACCAAGAAAAGTAAACAATCCAAGCATTAAGAAAGTAAAAGCAAAAATCAAAATCAGAATCGGAACATGGAACATTGGCAGTCTTACAGGACGAAGCAAGGAACTTGCTGAGATACTAAAAAGAAGAAATATAGATATATGCTGTATTCAGGAGTTGAAATGGAAAGGTGCAAAAGCACGAAAAATTGGTGAAGGTTATACAGTATTGTACAACGGTTTCAACGCAAAAAATGGTATTGGAATAGTACTCAACGAAAACATGTGTGATAAGATTATTGAAGTTAAGCGCATAAGTGACAGGCTCATGTACGTCAAAATGGTCATAGAAAATAAGATATATAATATTATGAGTGCATATGCTCCTCAAACGGGATGCGACAGTCAAACAAAGCTACTATTTTTTGAATCTTTAGAAGAAACAATGCAGGCGATATCATTAAATGAGGCTATTATTTTGTGTGGTGATCTAAATGGTCATATAGGTAGAACAAATGGTACTAATAGCCCTTGCCACGGAGGTTTTGGCTACGGACAAATTAATGAGCAGGGTGAATGGATCCTTGACATAGCCAGCGCATATGATTTGAAAATAATAAATAGTTGTTTCCAGAAAAAAGATGAGCATCTCATATCGTATAGTAGTGGGGGCTCATGCACGCAAATAGATTATATTATGTGTAAAACTTCAAATGCACGTCAGTTTCTGGATTGTAAAATCATACCAGGTGAATCTCTTACTAGTCAACACAGACTCTTGCTAGCGACTTTCGAGGTGGACTCGTCGAACTTAAGAAATGTAAACTATCACTCGAAGAAAACAAAGTGGAACAATATATATAAAGATGAGGGAAATGCATTTATTCAACAAGTTAACCGAAATTGCGAGAGTCTAGTCAATGCAGCACAATTTATATTAGACGATGGCTGGAAAGAATTTCATAATAAGGTAAACCGTTTGGCAAGGGAATATCTTGGTACTACAAAAGGCAAATCCTATGGCAAGAAAGAAACTTGGTGGTGGAGCGGCGATGTTCAAGAGGTGCTTAAACAAAAGAAAATCGCTTTTAAACAGTGGAAAAAAGGGCCAACATATGAAAATCATGCTATCTACAAACAAACTTGTAAAATTGCGAAAAGGACCGTTGCCATTGCTAGAAACAACGCGTATCAAAAGTTCTATGAAAATCTGGAAACACCTGAAGGGCAAAACCAAATTTATAAAATCGCCAAAAGCAGAGATTTTGCAACAAAAGATCCAATATCAACCAGGTTCATTTGTAGTAAAACTCAAGAGCTACTGACAACCAACGAAAATGCTAATAAAAGATGGAAAGAGTACTATAGTGAATTGATGAACGAGGAATTTGAACATGATACTCCCGAAAACTTACCAGCTACATACGGACCGTTAAATATGGTAGCTACCGAGGAAATAGAAATGGCCCTCAAAAGTATGAAAAATAATAAGGCGGTAGGTCCGGACAATATTCCATCTGATCTTTGGAAAAGAATGGGCTCTCAGGGGAAAGTATTACTTCAGCACATCTTCAGCAAATTAATAAAAGGCGACAAAATACCAGCTGATTGGAGAAATAGTTTCCTTGTGCCTTTATATAAAAACAAGGGCAACGTGCAACAGTGTGAAAATTACAGAGGCATAAAGTTGACATCGCATACTTTAAAAATCTGGGAAAGAGTTGTTGAGAGCAGATTGAGATCAATTATAAGGATTAGCAGCAATCAATTTGGTTTTGTAAAAAATAGTTCAACTACTGACGCAATACAAACGATGAGAATTGTCATAGAAAAATTTAAATCGAGAAAAGAAGATCTACATGTTGTATTTATGGACTTGGAGAAAGCCTTCGACCGATTACCCAGAGAAATTATATGGCAAGCCCTTCGTTATCATAGGGTTCCTGAACATTACATTGAGATAATCAAGGACATGTATGCAAACACAACAACGCAGGTGAAGAGCGGGAGCGGCTTGTCGGAAAAATTCGGGGTGGGTGTTGGCGTCCACCAAGGATCAGCTTTAAGTCCACTTCTTTTTATCACCGCTTTGGATTATCTTGCCAGAAATATCCAGGACCCGTTACCATGGACAATAATATATGCCGACGATATTGCAATTATTGCCGAATCTCTGGAAGGGCTGCAAACCAAAGTCGAGCAGTGGGCTGACGCGCTGGAAAAGAATGGTCTAAAAATAAGTCGAACGAAAACAGAATATATGCACTTGTCATTCTCGAACGAATCTTTTATAGGCCCGACGAATACAATTAAAATAAAAAGTGTACCAATACCGATAACGAATGCTTTCAAATATCTTGGTTCAACTATAACATCTAAAGGCAAAATCGATGATGACGTCACAAGTCGTGTAAATGCTGGCTGGCTAAAGTGGAGGTCGCTAACAGGAGTCTTATGCGACAAAAAGTTTCCAGTCAAATTAAAAGGAAAAATTTATAAGACGGCAGTTAGACCGGCTCTTATGTATGGAACAGAGTGTTGGGCGGCAAATAAGAAACACGAACAAAAATTACATGTCGCCGAAATGCGAATGTTAAGGTGGTCCGCGGGCGTGACGAAATTTGATAAAATAAGAAATAAGTATCTCAGAGGCACATTTAAGGTAGCCGACATTAAAGAAAAATTAGCCGAAAAACGACTGAGATGGTATGGTCACGTCATGCGTAGAGACGAGGAGCACCCTGTTAGAAAAGCACTTAACTTGCCAATACCTAAGAGAGGACCAGGTAGGCCACCATCAACATGGCTTGGCACAATCAACAAAGATATGAGTAAAGCAGGATTGAACGCGGAGACAACCCAAGACAGGAGTTCTTGGCGCCTCAGATCAAGGAGGGCCGACCCCAAATAAGGGAAAAGGTCATGAAGAAGAAGAAGAAGAAGAGGATGAAACATTGGTTCATCATTACACTCCTGAAACAAAAGAGCAGTCGGAACAATGGACCATTAGGGGAGAACCGGCTCCGAAGAAGGCAAAAACAACTTTATCGGCTGGAAAAGTTATGGCGTCCGTTTTTTGGGATGCGCTTGGGATAATTTTTATTGATTATCTTCAGAAGGGAAAAACAATCACTATTATATTTGTATTATGCAAACTTATTGCAGCGTTTGAGTGAAGAAATCAAAGTAAAACGTCCACATTTGTTGAAGAAAAAAGTGTTGTTTCATCAAGACAATGCACCAGTTCACACATCTGCAATCGCCATGGAAAAAATTAATGAATTGAAATTTGAATTGCTTCCTCACGCACCCCATTCAACAGATTTAGCGCCCTCAGATTACTTTCTATTTTCATACTTGAAAAAATGGCTTGGTAGAAGAAGATTTTTTACAAATGAAGAGGTAGAGTCTGGCGTTGATGGCTATTTTGCAGAGTTTCCCAGTTCTTAGTATAAAAATGGTATCGAAGCAATTCAACACCGATGGCAAAAGTGTATCAACCTAAACCGGGACTATGTTGAGAAATAAAAATAAATTTTGTCAATATTTTTGTGTTCTCTTGGTTAGGCTACTTAATTCTGTGACAGCACTCGTAACATGTGCAACTAGCATAGTCAAAATATTAATAGTAGAATTTGCTTGACACACAATGCAGATGTATGTATATACAATTCTTAATGATTTTCATATAAATTTGGAAATTACTTGTGATTTAATCTCTCAGCCTAATGGACAGATGGTGTACGATTTTGTGTTTCGAAATTTGAAATGAAATTAATATTAGTTTTAATAAGTTCTTTTAAATACAAAATTTAAAATTGAGTTAATCCGCTTGTCATTGAGTATATAACTTTGTTATTACATATATAAATAATAAACCAAAGCATTTTAAAATAAAATAAAAAAAAATATAGTTGAAATGTCAAAAATAGCAATAATCTTGTACAATCCACATTCACATTGCTCATTTCCGTCGGTATTTCGAAATTTTTTTTTAAATAAAAAAAAAACAAAACACATTTTATTCTTGTAATAGTCACTTCTAGCACTGTATACTACGGTACTATCAAACCCGTTTTGTAATAAATAACGAAAAACTATTCATATGAACATGTAAACGTTACGTACATATAAAAAATTTCAATTATTTCTTACATTTTTTTAAAAATATAAAAATAAATGAATTGTTCTAAACCTATATTTTTGTAATTATGAATGTTACGTGTATAAAATATTCGACTAAGATTAGATTAAATAAAAACCATAAGCAAATTGAAACAAGAAAACAAAATTCGAAATCTTAAAATTCAAATTAAGGTTGATTCTGCAGTTACAGTAGAAATTCAGTGATTATGTTATAGCCATGGTCCTGTATGTAAAATATTTCCATTTTAAGTATTGTCAACAATGTATAACTTATATTGCATGAATTACCTGTATTCAAAATGAAAGGTTAAAATTAATAATAATTAGGTATGTAAATTATTTGAAGGTTTTTAATAATCAATAATAATTTAATCAACAAAATATTCACTCACACAATAAACTTACAATTTACTGATTTTATAAAATTTAAAATCACAATTATTTTTAATAAAATAAAAATTGCATATTTCCTAACTATGATAACAGTTGAATTACTTAAAAATTGTAAAACAATTTCAATACCAAATTTATGAAAATATTTCATAAAAGGAAGATTTTAATTTCTATATACGTTCATAACATGAGTTATACAAAACGTTGGTTGGCTTATAAAGTATTTTGTTGCAACAATAAATTATGAAACTCTTAGCGAAGCAAGAAAATTATCTAAATCACGGGTTCAACATACAACAGCTGAAGAATATAAGGTTAAAAATATAGCAGTAATAAAATCATTTAATTATTATTTTTCTTTAATTTTTTTTTTTATATTTTTTAATTTTTGTTAGATTTTGTATTTCTTTTTGGCATCAATTCATAATAATAAATGTGTATCAAAACAAAGGTAACTATGTGTGTGTATACGTATAGAAAAAAGGAAGACTTAAAAAACCAGTAAAAAAAATATAAGAAATTTCAAATCATGCAAAACATGTACAACAGTAACACGCGAATATTGCACAATTGTCATCAAGATTTTAATTTGAAGGTATTTCAAATTCTTTCCTCTATATACCTTTATTTTTTCATTAACCTTCTTTCCTATCTCTTTTTATGCTTCTCTCTCCTATTTTCTTTTCTCACTTTACCATAGGTTTTCCTTCTCTTTATCACTATTTTTTTTTTGTTCTTCTCTTTTTAATTCACACTTTTCACTGTTGTCCATATTATGCAGTACGTATGAACTAATTTTTGTTGGATTTCTGTTCCGTCTATAACCATTCTTCATAACATCATTTAATATGCTGTACACTGAATTAAACATACATTTTTGTTTTGAATTGCATTTAATTGTGTGTATGTGTACTATAAAGTATGAGTAAATATAGTGATTTCGTTTCAATTCATAAGATCGTAACATCTGAACTGGCATCAACCATAAATTATAATTTCCTATTTGGATTCTAACTTTAATTTTTTTTTTGTTTAAATTTTTTCTTATGCTTACGTTCTTTACTTTTTTTTTTGTTTTGGTTTTTTAAAAAAAAAGGTAATATTAAAACGAAAAAGATTAATTTTCGCATGTTTCATTGGGCAGACATGCCACCGAACGCGTTTAACATTCATTTTTTGGATTATTTCGCCGATAGTGATGGGTGATTTCAGTTGTCCAACATTCTTTTATTTTTTTCCTTTTTTTGATTTTAGTATTCGTTCGTTTTTTGTTCTTTTTTTTCTTGGCTGTTATTATTATTTATTCGCCAATATTCCATCTATTTTCATCGTCAATACATCATTCGTTTATTTTTAACCATATAAAAAAAAAGTTATCTTTTGAAAATAAAAATCACAAACAATAAGAGGAAAGAAAAACTGATTCAGGAAAAAATTAAAAAATCAAAATATCTTACAGTAAAGTATGTACCTAAAGCAATATTTTTTTTAGAGGGAATAGAGAGGATCAAAGAAGAATCGGGTCCATTCTGTCATATCATCATGCAAGAGGTAATTCACGCGAATGTTACTACAAATATGCCACCGTACCCAAAATGATGTCCACTAAATGTATTTCATATTATGTGCATACAATATATTATACGACTGTGTAATATATGTACATACATAATATTATATTTTCATGTAATACTTATATTAATGTTACTATACATACGTATGTGTATAAATTCACATGAGTTAGGTTACCATTATTCAAAAATAATATTCCTGTAATGAAGCATTACAGTAAAATCAGCATGTAGTAAAATTAGAGTTTATTATTACCTTCTAACATTCTGTAATAAGACTACGTATTATCGCGTGATTTGCGAAATTCTTTAAAATTAAGAGCTTTTCTATAATAAATCTTTAACAATCAAATCTGATTTCGGTATTTAAAATAATAATTATAAACACTTCCTTCAATTATTTCAGTCTAAACCTTATTCTATTGAAATAATTCTTTTGTTATCTTTATACTTTTAGGAGAAAGTTTAATTAATCTCAATAGAGAACACTAAATAAAATTGCAATCAAATTCAATCATAATATAAAAATTGAATTAGACTTCTTATTAAATTAGTTAAATTGGTTCACCCAAGTAACAATACAAGAGAGAAATAACTACAAAGCCGATTTTATGACGGTTAATTTTAAGATTAACCCAACTTCCTGTAGTATATTTCAACATTTTTTATGAAAAAAATCAGTATTCATTTTCAAATCCATACAGCGGCATTGCTTTGTTCCAGAGAAATAATTTCCCCACTTAAACCTTTATTAGTTTTCCCATTTAATTTTTGCTTTTTGTCGAAGTGAACAGAACATTTGAAAACTGCCAAACCCTTTCGAACAAACAGAAAATTCATAATTGCTTTTTTCAAAAATAGAAATTGTGCATGTATTAAAGATTTTCTCTTCCATTCATACATGTACAGACGGGAACACTAATAATAATAATATGTAATAAAAAACATTGTCATTTTTCTGCTTTTTGCAGTAATTTAGGTTTTTAACCGCTTTTGTTTCCTACTTTATACAGAAACCAAACTGAAAATACAACAAAACTAAGAGTTAAACGTTTTTTATGTTAGTACTTTCCTGTGGCAGTGATCGGCTTGTAAATATTTAAAAAATTACCGCAGCAACAGCAGCAAATAAAATTAACAACAACAGTATAGAAAACAGCATAGGCTAGAAATGAAGTAACAATTTGAGTAGAAAATGCACAAAAAGAAAAAAAAACCATGTAATCTGAACTTTTTTTTTTTGTCCAAACATCTTTGAAAAGAAATTTTCAAAAAGAAAAATGCAAAAGTAACAAAAAGTTAAAACACATGTGTGAATTGTGTATATTGCACACAAAGTCATACATACGTTTAAAAGAAATTAAAAAGCATTTATGTTCCTGCTCTAGGCATTTATCGCGCGTCCAAAAAAGGATTTTAATATTGATTAGCCACACGTAATGCTTCCTGACTGTTATGGAATCTCATTCTTGACTTGAATTTTTTTCTTTTTTTTTTGTATATTTTGGTGGTTGTTGTTTTCATATCTTTAACGTTTTGATGTTCACCTATTTTATATTATGAAAAATGTTGAAAAAATAAAGAATATATACGTAAATACATTTTATATGTACGTAGATGCATAAATAAAGTTCATACTTTTGTTTTTCAGTTTTCATAATATAGAATAATAATATTTTAAAAAGTTGAACCAAAGGCGTATAAACCTGATGTGATGTTTGGACTTACTTAAAATTTGATTATTGATGAGTTGAAGTTTATATTTTCGAACAATATTGAACATTAAATTGGATATGATATAATATTAATAATACACCCGGGACAAATATTTTTTATATAATAAATTATTTTTGAAAGTATAATTTATTAAAAGCGGTCCCCTAGTTGAAAGATTCAATGGCGGGAGCCAGAGTAGCATGAAAAAGTTAGCAACTCTTATTTTAAACACAAAAATCGTTAGATGAGAATTGCATACACATATGTAGGTACTTCTACTTTTGATTTAAAAACGGGGTGATTAAAATTTCTTAATATTCTCAGACAACGAAATATTAATGAATGTCTCATAAAATTTACAAATGATAAGTTATGAGTGGAAAACTAAATTTGCAACAATCTAGTGAAGTTTTACCCTAAAGAAGAAAAAAAAAAATAGAGTAATAAATTGAGTAATATTTGTAAAAAATCAGTGTGCAATTTTAAGAGGAAAGATTTATATGAATAGGGTGATTTGACTAGTATTGGAATGTTAGATAAGTAATGGTCGTTAATTTAAAAATTCTTCTTCCGTTAATATTTTGAATTTATTAATTAACCACTCAAATTATCGTCGGTCTAATGAATAGCAAGAGAAAGATTTTTTTGTTAAAAATATAACGTACCCTTATTATGTGTATTAAATTATCCCTTAATAGGAAATTAAAGAACGCATATTCAAACACCACATAAGAAATTATATTTTACTTTAGTAAGCGTTTTACTATAGATTTCACTTAAATTCTTAATTGAATTAAATTAATTTTTTAAAATTATGAACAGCATAGAAGAATGTAAGGTAAATGAAGCACTATTAACCTATGCTAAATGTAAATGCTAAATCAAATAAAATATAATTCATATTTGTAGCAAAACTCCTAATCCTTTTTTTTTAATTATTGTAATTCGAAAACCGTTTTGCCTCAATTTTGACCACCTTTCGATATAAGAGCAAGAAGAGCAATATTTATTTGCTTGTCAATTCTCAATGAGCTTACCCTATTGAACAATTGATGAAAAACTTTAATATTATTATTTTTATTTTTTTAACTTAATTTTAAAAATTTTCTTTTTTGTTTTTTTTAGTAATTTTTCGTCTTTTTTACAGTAAAAATAAAAAATCTGCAAAAAGTAAAAGAAAAAAGAAATTTTTTTTTTTTGTAAAATTGCGTGTCTTACCAATTGAACTTCATCTTTTACAAAAATAATACAAAAAATTAAATTTTGTTCTTGCTTTAATTTTTTTTATTTAAAGGTATTTAAGTAATTATAAAGTTAAAAGTAAAAAAAAATTTAAACCAATTGAAAATTCCGAGAAAAACTCTTTTGTTTTTCTTTGTTGTTTTTGTATTTTTTTGTTTTTTGACATTACAATATCTTGATTGTGAGCTGATTCTAATTTTCAATAAACCACTCTAAAAATTACTTTTTATTTCCAATAATTGCCATTAAAACATTTTTAAGTGACTGTAATTATTATTTTTTTTGAAATAGCCAGAAAAGAAATTTAAAATTGAACAAAAAAAAACAAAGAAAAAAAAATTTCTTAATTTTTTAATACCAAGATTGCATTCGCTGTGAAAGTTTTACGTGCATACAATGCAACCTTTTAAATACACATAAAAATCATACAATGTAAGAAGTGTAGAAGAATTCAAGATAAAAACTAAAATAAAAATTAATGCCTTTATGAATAATTTATTAAATTTATATTTTGATATTTTTTTTTTTTTTTGTAAAATGACCATTTGAAAAATTATGCAGTACTCGTATAATATTTGTGAATTCGTTTACTCATTTCTTTAATAGAAACGAGTATAATTTAACGTAACTGTGGCAAGAAATCCTCATTATTTTCTAATGAATTAATGATTCTTTAAAAACTTGAAATATTCCTAAAAGGGACTGACCATTTCTTATGAATTCGAAATTTTATTAGCGAGTATATTATGATTAAATCCTTTATTTCTTGCCGACCCTTAATTTCAGTATACATATATTTTGTATATTTATAAACAGTTAACATTTACATGTACAAATGTATTATTTAAATTAAAATTTCCGAAATATCATTATTATATGCCATGTTTGTTTTCTTTTCTCATCAAGGATGATTGAATCACAAAAGAAAAATTTAAAATAATGAAATTTTTTTTTTTACTACAAATTTAGAACTTTTTTTTACTCTTATCCTTTTGCTGTTTGATAATGCGTTCTAAGAAAGATATAACTGGTCATCTTCAAAAATTTTCTTTAAATACAATGTTTTATATTCAATATGCCATATATTACATAATGCTATTCTATTTGGGTCCAAGAATAGAATGATTTAAAGAAAATGTTAATGAAGAAAACTACATATATGGCATATCTAAAAAAATGTAAGAATATCTTAAAAAATAAAATAAGACCAAAAAGAAACGGGGTAAAATTATTTTTGGATTATTTTCACATCAATATGTAAGATTATATTATATAGATTGTTTTTAACGGTATATTATATGTGTATATGAGGATCTAATAATTTGTAATTTTAGTTTATCATATTGTTATTATAGTTAGAATATTCATTTATTTATCATGTAATCATTTACATGCGTAATAGTATAATATACAAATAAATAGTATGGAAAAATAAAATTGGATTTCTTAGCAAAAAAACAAAAAACTAAAGATTCTTTACACTACATTTATAATCATATATGAATATTCATGCTAATTTTGTAAGGCTCATTCTTTTTTCTGTACCCATCATTATATTATATAATATTTTAGAAGATAAAATAGAAAACAAAGTAAAACTAAGAAAAATTAACCTTCGGTCCTACAATGACACCAATAAATTTCACACAAGAAAACTGAAAAAAAAAAATAAAAAATCATTTATTATAAATTCAATTCAATTTATTTGCAAATGTATTAGAAAACTACTACTTAAGCATTATACTAATAATATAAACTGATAGATGTGCAAGAAAACTTGAATTATACAACCGGATAAAATCCTTGAATAAATGTATGATTTCTTAAAAAAACAAGAAACAAAAAAATAAGGCAAAAAATTCAAAGATAAAATTGTTTTACTCTTTTTTTTTTTTAATATGTAGTAGCACCAAGAAAAATTTTTACTGTACGATATAAGAATATTTTGAATTATACTAAATCAAACGGACCATCAAACTTGAAATGACACAAAATTATAGCAAGGAAACAAAAAAAAAAAAATTCACCAAAGAAATTTTTTTTTTATTTTGTTTTTTGGAACCGAATATAATAATAATGAAAACGACAAAAATATAAGAAAGAAGAGAAAAGTAAAAAAAAAAAGAGTTCGAAAGGTTATATGCCCATTTCTTCCAAATAAGATCCTTTGTCCCCCTTTGAAAACAAAAATGTATATGTGTATTCTATATTATGCATAAATACAGAATGATAGCATATAAAACTATTAATAATGCATATATTATAATGTCCTTAGAAATTCAAATATATTATGTAAGCAATATTTTTCAGTTTTACGTAATATTCATACATAATAATAGTCTTATATTATAAGAATATTGTATATAAATGTTGAAAAGGAGTAAGTGCGTACCAATATAATACTAGATATCTAAAAAAGACAAGAAAGAAAAAAAAAAAGAAAAGAAAAGGAAAACAAATCAAATTGCCATATAATATTTTATACGCAATCTTACGCAAATATGTCAATGCCGGTCTATCAGAGAATTAAGCCTCAAATTAATGATTCGTGGAATTTTAATGTCAAACTCTTTAAGTTGTGTTTGTTTTATTTTGCATTTGTTTTGTTTTTGCTTTTTGTTTTTATTTTAAATGTCCTTTATTTTTGATATTCTTGTTCTTATTTCAAATTTTCCCATTAAATATTACAGCAAGGACCTCGTTACTTTGTATAATATCTGAGTATAGGGATTTAAGAATAAGTTGAAGAAAATTGTTTTTCTCATATGAGTTGTTTATCCTTTTGTTCTTGATTTTAATATTAGAATATTGTTTTATTATACACATACATATATGAATACCGAACAAAAAAAAAAAAAAAAAATATAAAAAAAATTTAAGCAAAATTGAAAAAAAAATTGGCGGTTTACACAATAAGAATTTGTCAAATGACTTGAGGACAAGATTAACGGTATTTTATTTTTGTTTATTACTCTGTTTCTTTCATTTTTTATACTACATAAATCTATAAACCAAAACTAATGCATATAATTGTTGTATGTAACTATATACTGTATTGGTTTATAAAAATTTTGATTGGAGAATGAATGTGAACATGAATATTTATTAGCGGGAGAATAAAAAAGAAAAATTCTGCTTTTTTTTGGAAGAAGAAACACCATTTTCATTTCTCATCATTCAAAAATCCACAATATATGTGTATATACACGTTTATGTAGGTAATCGTGTGCGAATACTATTAAAAGTTTATTTAAACACATATTATATAAGCGACATAAATGTGAGAGCTGTCAAAACACTGAAATTTGACAATTTGTTAAAGGATTTAAGTTTCATTTAGGTTTACATTTTGGATTTTCGAATACAAATCAGTCAAATAAATATTTTGTGTCGTATATTAACAAAATGTACTGTACCATATTTAAATGAGTATTTGATGAGTGATTCTATTGAGTAGCTATCTATATACATACTCGTATATGTATGTTAAAATTAAAGTATTCCATTAATTACACTTAAGTGATAAGAAAATGTTAACGTTTTATTTTTATTATTGGTATACGTGATGAGCGTCATAGGAAGATTATTAAAAATAATTAATCTTTATTACCAAATTCGAAAAAAAATGTATACATAGCTTTTTATTAAATACTTAAAATAAATTAATGAAATGGAAAAGAATATTAAGTTGATTTAAGGTGAAGTATTGAAGTTGCTTTAGTAATTTGTTTTCTATATATTGAAAATATGCATTATAATCGGAATGGAGACGAAATCATAAAATTAATTTTATATGAAAATAAGAATATTAAAGAAAATTAATTTTCAGAAGTTCTAAACTGTATTTTACATGAATTCATCAATGTTCTTAATCTTAATACAATATTTGCTTTAATTTTATTATTTTACTTACGTAAATTCAAAATTAATACAGAGACTCAGTTCATATAATAACTTGAAATATAATAACTATTATAGATATAATAACTTCAAACTTATGATTTAATCTTTAATCATAAACAAAAAAAATTAAGCTTAAAATTTTGATGACAATGATCAAATTATGTATAAACGAGTTTGACAAACAATTTTAGAATTTATTTACATGTCCTTCAAAAATGATAACAGTGGTAATGCTCAAATTTCATTATAGAAAGTTTAGCAACAGCGCTAACATTCTACTTAAGTTTCAATTGACATAACGTATTAACTATGTAATAATTATTACAAAACTTTCCTATGAGAATCAAAGTTCTGAAACCGGCGAATGCTATATTATTTCGTTTTATTTTAAAAATATCCCGTTAGCTGTGTTCAGCCCTGGTACGTCTGTACGAATGATTCTATGAAAACCGGGAATATTTTAAAAATATTAAGAATACATATTTAAAATAAAAATTTAATTAAAGTATATTTAGTTATTCCAATTGTCTGAATAAATACTAGGTAGTCAATTTGAACCTAGTACTATTTTATACTAATTTTTATTTATGCGAAAATTATTTAAAATCACACTATTTTATAGATCTTACGAAAAAAAATAAAAACAATCATTTCTCTATTGGTAAGCTACCAGGAGGAATTATTGCATAAATACTATTACGAACGTAAATAGAAAGTTGTAGAATAAATTTCGAAAAACAACATTATTGATGGAAAAAATTTTTGATTTCAGAAGTTTATGTTGACATGAATCTTTATATTAGCGTAGCTCATGTTATAGAAAACAGTAACTTTCAAACATTTGTACCAGGTATAGTACTCCCAATTTTGAAAAATCCAAAAACTTGTTTTTAGCAAAAAACTCATTTCATATGGAAATATAGAAAAATACGAATAATCAATTGTTTTATACTTGCTTTGTATAAGTATTTAATAAATTTAATAAATTGAAATTAAAATTTCTATCGAATATTTTTAAATATCGTTCGAATATAGCCTATTTACAACTACTCGTAATTAGAAATTTGTTTCTAAAGAACAACATAAGATTAATTGAAAACTTTATTTAATATTAGATTAAATAGAGTCAAAATTAACAATGGTAAATGGATTGAACCCTTTGCTCAAGTACGGCCGTTTTTATCGATATAAATTATCGATAAATTAAACAAGACTTAACCTAATAGTAGAATTATTTCTATTCTCACTTCAACGTATTGTAAAAGTTTTCTTTAAATTTAATTGTAGTTTCAATTGTAGCTATAATTACTTCCCGGTCCACAATAAATTGAAAATATGTATGTATTAAAAGAAATTCATAAACTTATTAAATTTTTTTAAAAAATTGGAATGGTTGTAGTACACATTAAAAAAATTTCTTAAATTTAATAAATTTCTGTCATCTGTGCAATTATATTAAAATATTTCGGAAAGTGCGGTATGAATAGTTGTAAAAAAAAAAACATTCAACCGTATTTTGGTTCAAAAATTACAATAACAATTTTAACAAATTTTCATACACATAAGGAATGAATAACCAATTTTTCGAAGATAATTCTTTCACATAAAATTTTCTTAAAATTTTCAAAATAAAAAACAAACTAAAAGATTTATTTTAACATTCTTTAAGATTTATAATTTTATTTTTTAATTTAAAAAATTTTACCCCTAGATACAGCCTTATGTTTCATAACGACCACATAGTCGAAATTCTTTCCCTTAAAATAAAAATAATAAAAATTAAGAAAATCAGTTAAATTTTTTGTTTTTATTGAATAATTTAAGAATACATACTTAATTCAAATAAAACATAAAAAATAACAAGAACAAAAAAAAAAACAAATTTTTTGTATAATTCTCTTAAGTCACTCGAATAGTTTCTTTAAAATGTCTAAAAGTGGTTGTGAGCGCAAAAAAAAAAATAAAAATATTGTAGAAGAAAAACTACTTGGGAAATAAAAAAAAATTCTGAAAAACTTAAAATTTCCAAATTTTACAACATCACTGGTTCGTACAATAAAACAAAAAAAATAACAAAATAATAAAAACAACTTCTGTGACCACAAATTTTGAATATCTTAAGGTTTAACTCAATTTATTCCCACAGTATATATAGTTTTTCTTAAAGTTTCGGTTAGAAGATGTTGCCAGTTATTTATTTGTTTTATATTTGTGCCGCTTTTCTTATTAATTTTTCATTCTTTTTTTTTTTTAATTTAAAGTCCACACTTTTATTCGAAAACGACATGAATTACAAGGAAAAACTAACTAATGAGAAGAAGAGGGGAGGAGGGCTAAAAAAAAAGGTCCTATATTTAAGTTGATGTTGGCGATTTTATTTTAAGTGTATCTGCAAAGATTTTTTGGTCAACTTATCTTTTGACCAACACACAAAACAAAAAACAAAAAAATAAAAATAACATTTGATAGAAGAAGAAGAAGAAGAAAAAGAAGAAGAAATTATAAGTAAATATCTTGTTGTCAGAAAATTTTATCTTTTGCATAAGCTTACATACATCAATCTGCGTATATTTACATATGTGTATATATATATGCAAGATATTATATTATAGGGAAACAGTTTCACTTATACTTATTTGCACTTAAGTTTGAAAAAAGGAACCAACCAAGAGAAAGGATATGGATTCCTTTAAGTTAAACAGAAAAGAAACAACAAAAACTCTTTTCAGTTTTGTTTTAAAATTTTTGTTTAAATTTTTGAAAAAATATTATAATATAGATTGTCGTTTACACATCTATGTATGTACATAAATTGGGTATATACCTAAATTCTTAAGAGTATATATGCAAAAGCAGATATGTGTATGTGCTTTATTAAATGAAAAATAAAAGATGGAGATATAAAATTTAGCTTAGCCCCTCAGTTCTAACCGGAAGATATTATCTTTTTTTTTTATGTTATTTATTTTTACATGCATATACATATATACATACATATTCACATACATATGCGTACAAATAAGAAATCATGTATCCTGTTCAAATATTCTATATTTTTATATTATTGTACACATATATGTAAGAAAATTTTTCAGATGAGGTTTTCTAAAAATTTTTGCTTAAAATTTTCTTTTTTCTTTGTTCTTTTAATTTTTTATTTTCATCTCAGAAGATACAACCATGATGATCATTATATTTAAATGACCAGAGAATCCTTCCAGTAATATATCAAAAGAATAGTTTTGTATATTATTCAAATATCTAATATGTGCATACATATACTCTATATACATATAAACATATGGATATACACTAATGTGTTCAAATATGTGAGTATGCAAATTATTTATGTATTATATAGAAATAATATAATTGAGAAAGGATATGAAAATTTTGTGTCTTGGAAATAAAATATAAAACTGTCAAAAACTATCGCTAAAACTTTCTGCTAGTTTTAATGGGTTTCAGATATAAAATTTTAACATACATACATACATACGTTATGTATATTCAGAAATAATATGTTGATAATGTATTATGTATTATTTTGTAGCAGAAGAAAATGAATACAATAGAATATTATAATATTTACTTGCAAATATAATTTTGACTAAATACATATATGTAATAAGTATTCACGTAATGGACACAATAACATAGGGGTAAAGATATTTCTGTAATAATAATTTTTAAATACCTATACAACAATATTAATATTTTTCTTACAGTTTAAATAAAGATAAGAATAAGATTGTATTGAATATAAAAAATAATAAAATAAAGAAATAAAATAATAATAAATATAAAGCTCTAAATATTTCGTTATTTCTGGACATTGTACAATAAATATCTGTTGGTATTGTACACTTGTATGTTTCTATTATACATACATAAATAGGTACATTAAGTATGTGCGAATATTAAATTTACATTTTATAATAAAATATAAAAAAGTATGTAAAACTTCTGGATAATGAAATTTTCATCTTAAATTTTCATCTTAATTTATGTAAGAATATGTATATATGTAGATATATATGTATGTGGTTACAGAAGAGCATCGAAGTTAATGAACCAAGAAAATAATAAGCTATACCTATATTTATGAATACTTGGAATGTTCTTTATCGTCAATTTTACATAAAATGTATTTAAAGTAGTGGCAATTTTAGAATTAATTTTGGTAAAAATTGAATTTTTTCTTAAAATTATTTTA
This sequence comes from Condylostylus longicornis, assembly GCF_029603195.1. Lineage (NCBI taxonomy): Eukaryota > Metazoa > Arthropoda > Insecta > Diptera > Dolichopodidae > Condylostylus > Condylostylus longicornis. Next base: position 2,541,062 of record NW_026577984.1, read on the forward strand.
GTTTGCTTTTAAATTTTTGACGAAATATTTGTACATTATCGTGATTTTTTTATTCTTAAAACATTAAAAACGACATTGAAACTTAAAAGTTAGAATTAGAATTAATTTAAATAATTTTAAATTAAATTTTTTGAGAATGACGCCTAAATTTGATACGAAAATATTATTTTTCAATTTTTGTCTACTAAAAAATTTCTTAGATTTAAATTGTTAAAAGTTGCAACTTTTCGATTTCATCTTTGTTCGATGACATTTCTATAACAACAGTGATCCCAAATTGCGTGCAGTAATAATCTAGGAACAGAAAACACAATTTGGTGAGTAAAATTTTAGGTATTTTTTGAAATATAAGTATATGTACGCTATTAACTGAGAAAAAGGGTTGCATATTACACACTGCGCTAGCTTCAATAACCTCGAGACTGTTGACAAATATCCATATGACATAAAAGCTTCGAAACTGTGGTGAATTTAATCAGACAGGATTTTTTTAATTTTTTTTCCTAAGAAATCCCAATATGAATCATTCACCGATATGAATCGAATATGAATCATTAGTCAAGACACTAGTTTCAGATTAACCTGCATAGTTTTAAGAGTTTATAAAATATTATATATATTATTTTTGAAATTGCAAGGCAAACACCCCAACACCTCGTTTGGTTCTACAAACAAATAAATAAATTGGATATGTTTATGTTCAAAGTATTACTTCTCTGCGTTTCAAAGTAGGTAGTATTCTAATACTGCTTTAACATAGTTCAAACGAATGTTAATATAATCATATGTAAACTTGTCTTTGGGGAATTGTATATGGGCAGCTTTATTCACAGCAAAGTTGTAAAACGGTTTTAAAGAGTAAACAATCAAAATTGCTAGAAAAAAAAGAAGGTTAAATTGAGTTCCTGGTTTACAAAATGCTTGAGAATGTTCTTCTGATATTCTGTATATAGAAATACTGTTATAGTTTGTTTTCAAATAAATTACAATTAACGGTTCATGTTTTCTTCAAGTTGTAACTGTAACTGAATATAAGTTTTCTTTTCTTTCTTATTATTTAATCTATATATTGTGTATATGTATATTATTACTTAATAATATAAATTTGAAAAATTTCCTTGGACATTTTACTAACATCAAAAAAACATAAATTTTCTATATGCAATATGCACACATACTTATATACTTAAAGTTTAAAACAGAAAAATAACAAATATGAAGAATAAATAAAATAAAAAAAGAAAAACAGAAAAAAACAAAAAAACAAGATATGAAAATGAAAAATATTATCAAAAGCCTAAGATAACGTGTTCACCCGACGCAAGAATTATTTTCTATAAAACAATCAAGAAAATATCACAAAACAAAACCGAAATAGCAATATAAAAAAACAAAGAAAAAATAACAAGAAAAAAGAAAAAGGATGTACACTCAACTTGACCATTTTCTTTTCTCATCACATGTGTATCCTTATGCTATGTATAGCAGTTGTACTATATGAACCCTATACATCTGTATGATTGTCTATATACAAATTAATTTTTTTTTTGATAATTTTCTATTGCAGAAAATATCCTTTAAAAATATTTACTCTTTCTTACAATAAACCATGTTCATAATAACCAAAAACATAAGAAATTGAACAAGAAAAATAAAGAAAAACACAAAACATTTTAAAAATAAAGTATACAATACAATAATTTACGTTAAAAAAACACAAAGATTCATAAGTATATGCAATTGAAACATATACAAAAACATACACATATACTGCCATTTAATTTATATATATGCATAATATGCGTATACATACTTATTTACATTAGAAAAATAGTAAGAACCTACATGATTTTCATCGTGTTTTTTTTTTCTTTTTATTAATTTTCCCTTTAGTTTTTCCATAGTTTTCTAATAAGTACTTACTTCTATATTGTCAGATATTGTTGTTATTATTGCTATTATTTTCTTTCTCATATTTTTAAGATGGATTTTAAATTTTCTTTTTCTGGTACATTCATTTATAATTACATAAGTATAAACGGTATACTTATATATTATGTATATATAAAATACGTACATATATGAAATTTAAATATCAAAAAATTATTTTCTGTTTTTTTTTTGTATTTTTGCCTTTTTTCACTAAATATTTTTTGTTTCTCTTACTCCTATTTTATTTCTATATTAATTTATGTTCAAATAGAATCATTACTTTCTTTCTTTTTCTTCTCATTTCCATACAAAATTTAACACACTTACTTATATAAGAATAAAGAAAAAGAAATTTTCATTATTTGGACTTTAGATTTTGTTGCTTTTTATTAAATATTTAATTGATGTATGGGTCTACCATATTGTCTTAACAAAATAGAAAAATTTTAATAGTAAAAAGAAAAAAAATTGGGTTAAATTTTGGTTGTTAAACAGAATAGGATGATAATAGGGAAAGTTTTGAAAATGCAGACTGCGTTTACACTTCTAACTTAAAACTCGTGTAGCTTTAGCAGCAGCGGGAAAACTACTCTTTTATACCCAGTTGTAAAGTTTTCGTAAGCTTTTTGTCAACTAAATTATATCTATTTTGTTTTATGACGGAACAAAAAAAATTTTGTTTGATGAACACTGGAAAATCTTCTTCCATGTGAGATATGGAAGAAATGAGAGATTCACATAAATGCTTATGAGATTCAAAAAATGATAAGATGATAAAAAAGATTCCAAAAAATGAAAATTTATTGCGAGAAGCAACAGAAGTTATGATTTCAAGCTATCAAGGCATTTCTTTCTGTAGCTTTTGTAAATAACCATATTTCACCCTATAAATTTGATATACGTAACAACTCCTTAATGCCGTTATTTTCATTAAGTTTTATTTGGTGAAATTTAAAGTTTTAAAAGCACTTGTTATTTTTAATTTTCAGATTACGTTTCCACTTTGTAAATACGTTTTAATAAAATATTCACTTTAATTGTTACATTGTGCATTTTATTCCAAATTATTTAAAACATATTTAAATTATTAATAAACTTTGTAATTTTTCCTCATTTTATAACTTTTGCTTTAAATTCCTGGTGAAATTATTTCATAAAACAAAACTAAAAAGTTTATGATAACTGGCAACACTATTTTATACATGTCTTTTACACATACATATACATAGCATAAATTTGGATGACCATTATTGAAAGTTAAATTTTTCCTTAAAAATTTCTCTATTCAAAATAACGGTAAATGTATTCCTTATTACGTATAAGAAAAATGTCCTGCTGATGAGTACATTTTGAGAGTTAAGATATACATTTATGTATGTAATAATGTGTGTTTATATTTATATGCACAAATATCCTTTTATTTTTAGTAAATGTCCATATAAATATATTTGAAGTATATATACTATAAAATATATATCTACAATTATATTTACCATTATAATATCGTATGTTTAAATATGTGTTATAAGTTATAGGTTTCTACAATATTATTTTCTCTTTCTTTCTTTTTTTCTCTCTGATTACATTTTCTTTTCTATCATTTTTTATTTGTATTTTCTTTTTCCATTTTTGTTGTTTTTTTTTTCATGTGTATATCCTTAAAAACTTGACCGCCCGTTGACCATTGGTCAAGCTCTATAGAAAAATATTGATCGTAGTGCCTTGCGGCATTTGAGATTTTTAGAAATTGTGTATAAGAAAACGTGTTGTATAAGGCGAGTGGAAGATATGCTGAACAAAATGTGCACAAAACTAGGTGCATATACACGAAAATATGAAAGAATATAACATGTATTTAAGTATGTATTTATGTGTAACGTGTATATATACCTTAGAATATATTGTGTTCAAAGGAAAAAAAGAGCTTTGAACCGTTGGTTTTGTACATGTGGGTTCATATATTAAAATATACTTATTTCGATGTATATATTTTTATGTAAACGTGAATATGTGTACATATTGATATATTATAATAAAATTGTACATAATTATTGTACACATGTATTAAAGAAATATCTGGAAATGGTTTTGTACTTATGCTTGTGGACACATCTCAGAGATGGTTGCTAAGCTAATGAAAAAAGGGAGATGTTTGTTTTTTGTTTTATTCTCCTTCTGTTGTTATTTTTTTTAATTCGCAGATCTAGAAACTTTTTCCCTTTTTTCAAAGGAACATGAAAAGTATAGATACAGGATTTTTATAATAATATTATTATGCATAGATATACAATTTGAAATGTCAACCTATATATAGTCAAAAATTCAGAGGATATGTTATTATCATTATAACATGTATACTTCTGGATATAAAAGTTTAGATATGTATGTATGCCGATTTTATAGAAATTTAAATTAATTAAATTTAATAAGTCATATGAAAATAGAAGAAATAATAATAGATTTGCTTGGGTCACACTGGCTCTTGAATATTTTTGTTGTGATATAATTTGAAAACTTTATTGACTTTCTTCCTACATTTATATATTCGTCTATATATATATAAAATATCCGGGCGATAACTTCTAATATAGCGCCTATTGTAGGCTTCTCAAGCAAAGGCCCAGTTTTTGAGTTGAGTTTTTCTGGTTCTAATTGAATTATAAAAACTTTTAAGTGGATGTAATTTCACTATTTTAACTGAAAAATTATCTAGTTTTACACATAAATTATTATTTTTGTAATTTTGTAAGGCCACTGTATTTCAAGTTCCAAAAAAAAAGTATGAACAAAAGTAGCACAAATTTTGTTGCTTTTATCCGGTTCTGCTTATTAAGAAGTTCAGTTAAAAACACAAACTTTGCTTCTTAATGAGTTTTCTACTAATGTACAAAATAAAGATATGTTCAAATGAAAGTTCCAGCAAATAATTTTGTTTAAGCTTATTGTAGAACAATTTGAGCTTATTGAACACCACTGTAATGTCAGAATTAAGTTTTGGATGAAATTAAAATAATTTTCTCGCTAAAATTGTTTTCTTGCTTATAGAACAAGCTGTAAATGCTGATAGGCGTGTAAATTGTTAGAATGCAAAAAAGGGAAAATGAAAAATTTGCTAAACTATGGGTTCAATGTAAGCATATTTTATTGCTTAGAATTGATTTTTCATTCGTCTATTTTTATATTTGTTTCTGAATCGCTTATGTGGAAGCGAAAAACATGAGAGACTAAAATTTGGTTCATATTATATATGCTTATTTTTCTCCCTCGCAGACAGGTTTTGTTAATGGACAAGTTCGGGTGGATGCTCTTTTAAAGCTACAAGTATTTTTAAGTGACATAATATAAAAATTGTCTCGGAAATCCCTAAAAATTTCGTTTGAATTAAAAAGGAACTTTGCACGGTCTTAGGTTCCAAAAAAAACCCTCAAAACGATATTTTAAAATTAATTGAACATAATTTTGTAGCATACTACTACAGAAAACTCCCGAAAAGTTCTAACTTTTTTTTTCCTTGATTTGTTCTAAAACTAGTTTCATTGCAACTCGGTTTTTCAAAAAAGTATTGAAATCTTTTACATATTTTATTTTGATAAAATTATTTCAGTAAAGGAAGGTGCTTTTTTCAACTTTGGTAAAAAATAAAAATTAATATTTTTTGACAGCTCGCTCCTTCATCAAAAATCTTCTCAAATAGTGTATACGGTTTATTTTTTCATAGGGTCATTTAAAAATTTTCGTAACAGCCTAAAGCTTTCTTTAGACTTTTTCTCATTCTTATATTCGTAGGTTTTTCGAAAAGTGGACGAAAGTATAACTGAAACAATTGATTGAATGCATCAAAATTGAGAAATACCAAAAACCGTGTTTTGTTAAGTATGCAGATTTGGTCATATACTCATAAATTAGAACATGAAATTACTGATGGTTATCATAGTAAAAGAATGTGAAAATCACATTAAAAGAACGCGCGAAAGTTTAAGCTAAAAATGAAAGACCAATTTAATGTTACACCATTGAAAAGGTTTCTATCCAGCTGTATAAAATAGCAATAGTACGACTTCTTTCCACTAAATACATTACTTTACATTGATACTTGCAATAATTTCGATTAACATTCCTAAAATGTTTTGCATCATTACAACATTTTTTGTCCCTAACAACTATGCGTTAAAGTTTTTGAGCAGAATTGCGTATAATTTATGGAACATTTGATTCATTCAATTGACATTTTTAATGTAAGTACGTCAGGAATTGAATAACAACCAAAAATTGCATTTTGTCATTTTATAGAAAATTACTAATTTTTCCTTTGCCTTTTCTTCCTCTTAAATTATTTTTTCTTTTGCACATTATATATTGAGATTAATTCGTTGCTTCAATAATTTTATATTAAAAGAGTTTTGATCATCATAAGAACAGAAATTGTTTGATTTTTCCTAAAAATTGTAGAAAATTTTCTAAACTCTAAATCTACATTTTTTTACAAACTAACATATCTAAATAGTTAAATAATATTGTATATATATTTATAATTTCATATAAATAGCTATTCAATAAATATAATATGTACATGTGCATGTATGTAGATATGTATGTATAAAGGTTATTTTCTTCTAGGAAAATGTAAAAAAGAGAATTACCTAAGCAAACAAGGTAAAGGATTTTCAAAAACTTTTCAGTTTTTCTCCTTTTTTTTTTTTTGAAAAACAATAAAATAACAAAAATAAAGTAATAATAAAAAAACGTAAAAATTCTCTAATGGTAGGTAGATACATTCTTAATATAAAATCTAACTTGAGTCTTTACATATATTTATGCACATACATACGAATGAAAACTGGACATTATGTTGTATATTCATACATATGTATATATAGACGGTCCAATTCAATGTACACTCAACTAGAAAATGTACACTTCTATGGTCTTAAAATTTTTGTTGGGAAAAAGGAAAAAAGGAAAGACTTAATATGTATATATCATATATATTATAAGTATATATATGCGAACGTATATAGTATTATTTAATGTTGTATAAGGATCTTTATATTAAGGAAATACAGAACATCAGAAAACTTCTTGCGAGATTAGATGAATGAGGATATGTAAATTTTTACCGTATTTGACTTATAACTATATACTAAATTGTATATATATATATATAATATATATACGAACACATAGTATGTATAAATGTTACGGGATCAATACATATGTAAATATAATACATAATGATATAGGTATATACACCAAATTTTGTTGGGAAACTAATCAAGTTAGAAATGTTTTTCATATATAGAAATATAGAAATTGAAGATGAAGGATACTTTTCTTTCTAAATTTTATCGCATAGAAATTTGTAAAGCGAAAGCAAATAGACCATTTTGAATTTCTTTTCGAGTAGAAATTCTAAATTTATTTGCGGATTAGAAAATGGTTCTCATGAAAACAATTCAATTAAGTTTTTGAAACAGGGCTTTTGAAATTATATACTCGCAAAATTAGTAATTCAATTGATTTTTTATAATATAAAATTGAAGTTAAAATGAAATAAAATAAAATGTGCACTTACCAAAAATGCAATTACTTGTACGACGCCACTTGAGAATGTAGAATATATGAAAGTCGAAATTCTTTGAGCTTAGTTTATACATAAACAAAGAACAATTATTGTTCACAATAAATTTTAAAAAAATTTTAGTCACTATTTTCTCCTTTACGCTTTACTCTTAATATTATAATCCCTTTTAACTATTTGCCAAAAAAAAATTTCATACCTATAACATATTAAAAGGATATTCGAAATATTACGTTGGATACGAATTTCCGTTTATGTTTAAATGTCCAACTGTATAACGGACATTTGTGTGTATGAACATTTTATACATATGTACATATATAATATAACATGTAGATTTTTATTCATTTGTTTTTAATATCAGCATATATGTACATAGGTATACTTAAGAATTTAGAAAAGGAATGAAGATACCTTAGCGCTTAAGGCACTCAGTTTAACGTTTCTATGACGAAAGAAGATGTGGGTGGTCATGTGTATGGTATGGACTGTGTCCACTTTAATATATTTAGTATATATGTATATAGTAATACATAAAAATAATAGCATAATATATGTATAAATATAACAAAATAAAGCTTTTTACTTATTTACCTTTTTCTGTGAAATACAACTTGCGGTATACAATTTGAATTCATAATATGTAAATTTGTTTATATATATATACTTATATACGGATGATAATATTATGATGGTTGTGCAAGTATAATATAATATTTAAGACACGATGTGTGTATGTAAATGAATTTATCTTTATGAAAAATAATATATACATATATGTGCATGTGAATATTATATAAAAATAAAATGATGAAAACCATTGCTTATAGTCCAATTTATATAATATATATATATACTTATATTTCAAGATTTATTCATAATAATTGTTCCAGCGGAAAGAGAACGAATGATACTTGAGTTAAATAGAATAATAATAATAATATATAGATAATATATTATAGAATACATATTATATAATTTATAGATTCAAATATAATATTGTTATTATATAATGTATGCATATATATATAAACTGGCACATCATATATGTACAATATAAATTTTAAGCTTAATAATGATTGTAAGTGGACATCATGTACATACGTCACTTATTCTTACATAAAAAGTAAATATTGTATTGTGTACTTCTTCTAAGAAAATATAAGCATATAAATGTAGATATTCGTTGTAAAATTACACTATCCTAAATGAAAATACTAAGATCGAAAATTTTGTGTACAATTTTCACTACTTTCTAACGAAAAGTTCAAATATATCTCATTTTGTCGAAAGTATTTTGTAATAATTAATATTATACTTTGTTAAAAAAAAACATTCTTCCATTTTTTTGCGTATAGTTTCATTAAAATTATTCAGTAGAACAAAAAAAAAAAATTGATGTAAGAATTAGAATAACGTTTGAAAACAATTCCATTTTTCGAATAAGTGATTGTATCATCTTTTTGGATTATTGTGAATTGACCTATTGTGAACCGCACTATTAATGATAATTTATAATTTAGCAATACCTATTGTTTAGAAGGTATATTAAATGCAATTATCTAATAACTATTTAATAGAAGTTAGAAAATGCTCATTACGAAAAACCTGTATTTATACCGAAATTCAAATGCGTAGTGCAAAAATTATTATATGTAAAAACGAGTATTTAAATTATATAAGTAAGAATTCTCATTTTTATACACTCAGCATTAAACCTGGGCTAGCTAAAACTGAATTAGTTAGTGAGATGAATTCATACACTGGGATACCTGTTAGTATCTTAAAGAATTTGACCTATTATCAAATGCGAACGTTATATGCTTAAGTCAGTACCAATAGTTTACACACTCGTATATGTTCATCTAACTAAAGAAATAATCAAATTTCAGAAAAAAGGAATATAATTTTCAAAAATATAATAACAAAATATGTATGTATATGCACAAAAATTGAAAAAAAAAAAAAAAATAAAAAGAAAGAATAAAGAAAAACAAAAGAAAAATTAGAAAACTAAAAAACTTAAATTTTGAATGACGGTCCTCAGGGCAGAATGTTGGATGAGTGGCAGGCGAAATGGTTTTTGATTAATTTGGGTTTCAATTCATTTTCCATAGAATTTATCTTGTATAAAATTATGTATATATAATCATTTATACAAAACTCATAAAATGTATATTCTCATATATGTATGTGTTTGTACACATTTATATATAAAAATTTTAATGTTTTATATACACACATTTGAATAATTTTGCAACAACTATTGTTAAATATATGTACATACATATGTATATCTTCAAATATGTTTACATTAAAAATTTTTCTTCAAATTGTAAGTATAAAGACCATTCTTTGTTAATAAGAACTAGCAATAATTATGTATACATACGTATAAATACAAAAAATACTAGTACAAAAAATTTTATGATCGAAATAAGGAAATATGAATTTTTTCCCAAAAAATTTTCAAAAATTTTATTGTCAAATAAAATGTTTTTGATATTTTACATCAAGCTATTACTTTTTCTTACGTATTTATGTGTATATGTAAGTGTACATTATGTAATTGACTATGTATAAATTTATATGATTATGTAAATATATTCGTATAAAGTTCTTCCAATAAAAATGTAGTGCATTTGTTTAAAAAATAATTGCATTCAATGAAACTAATTTAATTTTCTTATGTTAAAATTGTAGAAAATTTCTGACCATCTTTTATTTGTTTCAGTTATAGGAACATACATTCGTACACATGTAAGAGTGTAAAGAAAAATTAGTTTTTCTTATTGTTTTTTTAAATTAAAATTTTCTTAGCTCCAATACAATATAATAGTTTTTCTTTCTTATATATGAAATGAAAATTAGATTGAGTTTATTGGAATAAAATGCACAGTACACCTAATTACATACAAATATCGTAAATGACTTATGCAATCTAAAATATCTATATATATGTATTTATGTAGAAATTCAAGTAAATTTTTAAAAGCAGCAAAAAAACAGTATATATATACATGAGCAGTAAGCTCTTACCATCATACTATACCAAACATAATATTTTATTCTCAAATTAATGTATCTACTTATATACATACATACATATGTAATAAAATCTTAGAAAATAAATACCATCAAAATTTTTTATTAGATATTATTATGCCGTTCATATACATACATACACATAATGTAAATTTGTCTGCAAATACAATAAAATTGTAATCAATAGTTGGATATACGGTTTCAAGATGACTTTTCTTTCTTAATAAATTTGTTACATGCACATTGTACGCACCATGAACCATACATTATATTATACATGTTAAGGTCTACTATTGTAACATAACATAAAAATAATTTATTAAAAATTTGGTATTCAATTTGATTTGAAAAATATGCCTTGAGATACGGATAAAATTTTTGTATTGAGAAAGGACTTTCTTCGTATGCGGTTTTTTACTTAACATATTATGCATATTAAACTAAAAAATATTTTTTGAAATTTTCAATTTATACTTATTTTTAAGTAATGTTATTAGAATATAACATGAATCTATAGCCACTCTATAAATTTCTCTATGCCTATACATAATATAACTTGTATTGGAGAAGAATCATCGATTTGAAATGTCCTGAAAAATTTAAGAAATAAGTTATTGTCGTACGTATGGTACATTATAGTAAAATATAATATTAGGAACTCTCATAATTTTTACTTTTATATATTTTTCGAAGAAAAATATGTGCAAGTTGCAATTAATATATTCAATAAAATTATAAAAACATTACGAGGTCTAAAGTGTTTCATAAACATAAATAAACAAAATTTCTAAGGGAAATAATAAAATACTTGATTGGTTTGGCCAATATATAAAAATATTGCGTCAATAAATATAATATATGTACATATAAAATGTAAAGCAATAAGATAAAAAATATCATAAATACTTTTTGCAAAAGTTGTCAAACATTTAAATCAAACGCGAACAAAAATACATATGAAATTTCGGATTTATTCCTTAATGTAAGCCCAATCTCCTATAAACTTTCAACGTAATAATATAACTTAAATATTTTATAATTTAGTATTTAAGTAAAAATAAACAAAAAACACTCTAAGTTAATTTTTCGCCATGTTATTGTTAAGCCAGGGTATTTCTGACAAAATATATGCAATTACTTATTGCTGTTTCTTTAATTTCAGATTCTAATTAATTTGTTCTTCTTGGTAAAATTTTCAAAAGTAATTGAAAAAAAAATGTAATTGAAGTGAAGTAAAAATTTTTTTATTTAAAATGGATAACAAAAATAGTTTAAATACTTTAAAATTAAGAGAAGATTTATTAAATTTTTACAATGGATTGATCGTTACTGATCCCAATAAATTTGAAAAACAAGAAGAATTAAAAAAATTATTAGTTGATGGTAAGTAGAAAAAAAATATTTTGCTTATTGTTATTAGAATCTTCAAAAATTATAATTTTTATGCTTAAAATTCTGCTGAAATTTTTTAAAAATTTTAAATTTTTCGTTCTCAAATTACGTTTTTTTTTATGAAATAAAAAATATTTGTGTGGTTTTTGTTGGTCTAGGCATAGACTAGAACTCGAAATAAAAGTTCGCATTCCGACAGACCCATTGGGCCGGTCTGAAGGAAAAGTTGTTTTAAGGTAACTTGGCATCCTTATGATAAAAAACTTAATAGGTAATATTAATATTATTTTATGTTTTTTTACCTCATTTACGAGTTATTACATTATTATAAAAATTATCAAAACTTTAAAGCAAGAGTTTATATAGAATTTAGGCAACCATAGTGATAACGACAATAAAACTTTATATAATTTAAGAAGTGGATGCGTAACCTTGTATTGCATTATTAAATTTTCCAATTTGAACATGTCATTTGTAAAGTTTTGATATGATGGTACGACAATTATGTTTTTTTCAGAAACCATAATATATGCAATATTCGGGCATATTCCATCAACTTCCTGGAATCTTCTCATTTGTTTTTCAACTAAAATAATGAGTAGACGAACAGTTTCTTCATTTGTATTTTTTTTCCCCTGGAAGCATTTTTTATAGTTCTGCATGTTTTTCTTGACAACCGGCAATTAAGCTAGTTTTAAAATATTTAAAAATTGTTTAATTGTCGGTTGTCATGATTAACTTTACTCACAGACATTTTTGTAATACAGATTTCATATAGAATTAAAAGTCAACTCAGTGACTTTTAATGACCCGTGAGGGAATACTCAGTGAGTTTCGTTGTCTATAATTTTGAAAAAACGCATAATTTTTTGCAAAAATACCATCAATGAAAATTCCAAATTTCATTGGTTGTTTCTTTGACAATGTTTGTGACACGGGTTTTACTTAGCCTAAATACCTATTGAAACCATTGATCGTTCGATTTCAAATATCAACATATGTTTAACCATATCAGATAAACACGAATTTTAATATTCGATTCTCACCATTATTAATTGGAACAGGCAAATATTTTAACTAAATTGATACTTTCGTCTCATATTAGGTTTATTCTAGAACAATTCATCATAAGCCATAGCACTCTTTTCAGATACTTTTTCATAGTAGGTGTTTTTTCTTCGAAAGGGGTTGTCAAACTAACTTTCGTAGATGGCAAAATAAAAGTACAAGAGTACATTACCATTTTGGGACGCAGCTCATTATTTTATTTACAAAACTTAGCACACAATGAATTTACTTTTCAAGAAAATTGCTGTCTTTTACCGCACCGCCAAAGCTATCAAAAACTATTTTAAAAATAACTATAAATATAATAATGTTTTATGCAACTATTGGCAGTTATGAAATGTTTATTAAAAAAATTTTCCGCAGTCTACGGCGCCTGACTTAAAACTAAAAAAACAAAATATCTAGGAGTCTATCATACCAGATGAATACCAAAACTAATTGCTAAAATACCTGTTACAATGGAAGCTTTTATAAAGGCTAAGGATGATGTAACTCAACATTAAAAGATTTTTAAGTCGTTGTACTAATTATTTAGTTAATTAATTATGGTCAATATTTTTAATTAATTGCGGTGAATGGTTCAATTTCATCAAAGTGATTTATTACGAAATAGTTATAAAATTTTTTCGTTGTCCTCTGCTGCTGCCTTTCATTCCTCTTCATTGATTGCTGGATTTAGTTAGAACAAGCTCCTTTAGATTTTCTCGCTTTATACAATATGAGCATAAACTTTTCGGAAAAATAGTTTTTCTCATACTTCCTTAAAAATTTTGGTTAGTTATGTCTTATTTCATATAAACTTAATTATTTGATATTAAAAATTTGTGTGAAATTTGCCATTTTCAGTTAAAGAAACTGATTAATTTATATCCACAGAAAACTCCGCTTATCAGTTTATATTTGTAAAAGGTACGTACTTTTATATGAATATGAAAGTCTGAATATTTCTTTATAAAAGTCTTCAAATTTATCGGTAATGGAAAGTACTATAGCCATATGATTGTAAAATTGTAATCGTAATTTTTGTAAAGTTATAATTACAAAATGTACTATTTAATATTTAAATTCTTCGTATTAAAACAATGAACATCAAAAACTTGAAAACTGATCTGCGGGCCGATTTTGCATTTCTCACCAAATCTACGGAACAAATTGATGGAATTTATTGAAATTTGATTTTTGGGTTCTGGTTGTTACCCAAACTGTCTGGCGAGCATTTCAGGGAATTCGGATAGCACAAAGCGGAACTCTACTATGAGCCAAATTTACATTTTTGTAGGAGTGTTAACTATAAGCTTACTAATGTCCTACAAATTGGAAAGAAGTATTTAACAGACATTTTTATAATATTCTGTAACACTTTCATTTAACTAGATAACTCACATTGCGGTCGGTTGTGTGCTGACCATATCAGATTTTTTTTTATAATTTGCGCAAAGAGAGCACCTTGAAAACAGTAAAAAATTTAGATTCAAACGGACAGGTCAAAATTTTATTGTTGATTGCAAAATTGAACGATACTGGCCAAAGGGAATCTAAAAGGGATTAACAGTGAGTGTTTGAAACAAAACATCCCACAAACTTTGTAAATACCCTTAAGCATTTTTTTTTAATTATTAAATGAACGTACAAATAATTTTCAACTTTTCTCTTATATTTCGTTATATAAACACAATATTGAATATTTTTTATAACATTGTCTGCTTTAACATTATAACAAGAAGAACTCTTATTTGATTTAATTAAAATTTTGATTTAAAATATTGGAAATTATACACAACTAGATGATTTACATTAATATGAAGACATTGTCGTGCATGAATGCAATTATACGCATAAAGAAAACCTTTAGTTTTCTTATATATAATTTTCTTTATTTTACGTTTTTTTTGAAAATTAAATAAAATATTTTTTTGGGATTAAAAAATATTTTTATGAAAGAAGAATAATAAAACCATCTTGAGAATATTATTTTATAAATAAAAATTTTAAGTTTACTTTGATTATATTTTCTATTAAAATATAATAATATTAAAAATTTATTTTCTGAAAACTTTTTGATTTTCATGCACGCAGTAAAAAATTCTTGCATGTAATAATTTTGATTTCCCATTTGTAATACTCACAAGAATGCAAAATAATTAAAGGCATAGATGTTCAAATTTAAATACACAATAAAGTTAAAAAATGAGTTTTTGGACAGTTTTCGGTTCAGTGTTTTCTCAGACTTCAAATGGCGCAGAGATGGTGTCCTGATGAGTAACTTTAATTCAACCCGGCCAAGGCCACTATGGTACTTTTCAAGCGAAAAGTAAATCTTGAACTTTTTTTCCATACAAAATTACTGAATGAAGAAACCATTGAACGAAAGAAAGAAATTAAATATTTGAATAAATACATTGACAAGAGACACATAAAAGGTTATGACGGACTGGACCTACTAATTTTAATTCTTTCGTTTTCTTACATTATTTTACTAAAATCTTTCTTATATCTAAAACTATACAATTTTTTATTATATTTTAAGATGAAGATGATTGATATTTACGCAATATTGTAGATATCTTCTTAGAAAAAAATTTGAATAAATGATAAGAACTTACGATATGGTTGTATGAATGCTTGTATATTGACTTGCAGTTTTTGCAGTGCGTATATTTTGTATGTGTTAGTAACATTTATTTATTGAATTTTTCATTTTTATTTCCTTATTTTTCAAATATCACATCAAGCATTTGAATAAACATAAATGCATATAAGCATATGTGAAGAATAAGAGTATAGATTTTAGAATCTATAGAGAATACAGATATTAATAGAATATAGTTTACTTGCCTAACTATAGTATTGTGTATAAAATGCTAAAATTTTTAATAATACTTAAGATTTTGTATGCATGATGCATATATCAAAATGTTGAATAATTTCTTAAACTTATATTTTATTTTTTATAAGTAAAAATGTTGGACGTTTGTGTAAATATATAAATCCTCCTATTTCATCTATTTAATGCATACAATCAAAGATAAATATGTACACACACATATACAAAATAAATAAAAAATTTTGAACTTTCTTAAAATATTATGAAAAGGCCATTTTTAAAATATTAATTTTCTACTTTACATTTTCTTATGTTCTTTATTTTCAACAATTTTTCAAAATTCTTATAGGTACTCTTAGAAAATTTTCGGTATAAAATGTATTTTGTGTATAAAATGTTGTGTAACACGTAATTGCACTTTAAAATAAATTTAATATATTATGAAAATTTATTAAAAATGGAATATAAGATTTCATTTATACAAATTAAAAAGGGAAACCACATTTTATAAACATGTATTGTTGAGGTAAAATAAGTCAAGAATTCACTAGTTCTTTATTATTTTTATAATATTTATTAATAGTAATATTGAAAATTAATCACTAAAATGATATTAATTAAAAATTGGATTAAAAATAAATATTTAGCTGAAAATTTTAGTCTACAATAAATATAAACACAAAAGTTGAATTAATTATTATAAAATTAATCCTTATTAGTAGAGAATATTAAGCAGATGCAGAAGTTTAAATTTACTGAACACAAAATTCTGTTTACGAATTTCTTTTTTTTCAGCCGGACATGCTTAATTCTACTCCGAAATTTTCTACGATTTTTCAAATAAATTAATTTCAGAAAGGCATATTTACAAATTCCATTAATTTTTCATTTATATTATGTTCCAGCAGGCATATTTTTACATTCTGCTATTATAAAAAAAAGTTTCGCGTGTATTTTACTCACCGAGTGCTTATGGGGAAAAAGTTCTATACTTATAACATTTTTGCTCAAAAATTTTTTTTTTCTTTCCAAATGAATTGGAAGTTAAAACTTCATAATCTAATAATGGGATTGCTGATATTTCTTCTTATATAACTTTGAACAGCAAATTAAATTAACGTTAGGTTGTGAAAATATTATAAATCAATCAAAGATCAATCAAAAGGACAAATTTCGAATAAACAAAGAAGCCCTTGAAAAAAAAGCAGGTATAAAAAATAAATAATAAATTTTAATAACTCCTGAATCGTCATAAAAGTACGAAGTTTGTTTCAAAATCAACTCATTGTGATACCGATTCAGAATTCATTAACGAATGTACACACATATGCATACTATACTTGGAGATCTGACCATTGAAGCAGTGGTTATGGCACCGATCCTTTAACCCAAGGGTCTCAGGTTCAAACTCCTTTCAGGTCATTATAAAAATTATATTTAATATTAATTATATTTAATTAATTAATTAATATTAATTATATTTAATACAAGTAATTTTCAAATATTCATAATATTCGATACTAAAAACTAAGAAAATAAGCAGTAAATACACTGAGGGGAAAAAAAAGTTGAAAAATTAAAATTTTGCGTACTTAATTTAAGATTTTTTAACAAAAATGTTATTTTTACTATGAAAAATTTTAAATATAAAGAGAAATAACTTAATTTAACTTTTAGAGTTTTAATTTAACATTTTCAAAATTTAATATAAAAATTTTGTTTTAACTTTGAATTCTAAAAATTTTGTTTTAACATTAACAATGTTAAATTTAAAATTTTCTATTCTTAAAATCAAATCAAAATTTTAATTGTTAATTTAAATTTGCTTTATTTTCATTTTAATAGTTATTGCAAACTTAAATTAATATTTTCCAAATTTATTTCAACTCGAAACCAGACTTAAAATAAGTATTTCCAAACTTAGAATAAAATTAAAATTTAAAAATCTTGCTTTGAAATTGTAGTTATTGAAATGGGTTTGACGTGATGTTATTTCAATATCAAAATTTAAAAATCAAATTTTTAAATTTTAAATTTACATTTATATTATTTATTTTGACAAGCTTAAAATGAAATCAATCAATTTTAAATTAAGATTTTTCAAACTTAATACACAATGTTTTCACATATTTCACAACATTTTCTCTCATATTTTAACGGGACGAATTCGAGAAGAATTTTTTCTTTCTCATAATTCGTTCAGTTTGACTTTATGCTTGGTGCCGCAAATACGTACATTGTGTTTATAAACGTGTTTTGACTTGTTTAAACGAAAAAATTGATTACATATTAAATATAATAATTTTAAAATGTTTTTAAAAAGTAAATAATAAAAAAAAAGTTTTAAATAATAATAAAAGTGAATTTGATAAAATGAGTGAAGAAAATCCGGTAATTATTTTAGACGATTATTTAAGTGGACAACCCAAATCAACAAAAGAAAAATATGGCAATGAACAAATTCACGAATCCGTAATATTAATAAGCGAAAATAAGGATGACAAACGTTTACTCGATTTTTTAGAAAAAAAGATATAACAGAGGATTTTACATATCTAAAGCGTAAGTATTTCAATGAATTCTAATGCATTTTTGGTTTAAAAATTAGACGCATTTTAAAATGTTTAAACTACGAAGTATATTTGTAGGTATAGATATATATACATATATATACATCTATATATCTACATATAATACTACACTACATTTTGTATATTTACGTGTAAGTAAAATATAGACTGTAAAGTTAAAAATTTACATTTTGTAAACTGCAAATTTTAACAATTTTTTATAGTGATCACGCCAAAGGTTCAATTTTTTAAAAGTTTAAATTTTAAACCATTTGAATTGAAAATTATTATTTCTAAACTTTTTTATGCAAAATCAAAACTATATATGCATACTTTAAGTGCATCTCTTTATTTAAGAATGTAACTACATTTCAGGCTCTGACATAACTTTTAGAAGCTTGCAATATACCTCGAAAGACGAAATACGAGAAACATATAATATATTGGTATCAGAGCTGAGTCTTTCGAAAAACTACTTCGTGGGCGAAAACAAGAAGTACGTAGCACGAATTAACAAAAAAAATTTTTAATTTAGATTTTTATTCACGGATTTTAGTTTGGAAAGGACGATACTGTTACTATTACGAATTCTATTACAGAGTGGGTCAGTGAAAGTTCGGGTTGATCAAACAGTGTTTCAGAAAGCTAACAAAAAAAGTGAATCTGATGCATTAAACGGAAGTATTTAGTCATAGTATTTTATATTAAAAATAAATAATATTTAAAAAATTTTTTTTTAGCATTTCTCTAAAAAAATTCCATCCACAAGTAGAGAAAAATATTTAATTTTGCAATATCAATGCAATCAAAAGATGAACAATCGTATTAGTAATAAATTAGTTAATCTAATTGTGGAAGAATTAGTAGCAAACGACGTTAATTTGAAAATTAACGATTTTCCAAGTTCCAAATGAAATAACATTTCATTTTTCATTTCATACATTATTTTTTCTATTTATTTCTAGGAATATTATTTTATTCCTCGCACTCATAAGAAATTGTGGACCTCTTAAATATCTTTAGCCAATGCGAATCGAAGATAAACATAAAGAAGCAATAATTTACTTTAGTAATATAACGTCAGGAATGAATCCGTCTCATACATTAGCAAAAAAGTCTGGTCTAGTTTTTGTTGACTTATGAAAAGGGCCTAACTTTCCATATCCAATACGGTAAATTTAGTACGATTAATTTAGAAAAAACAAGTTTTTTTCTGCCATAGTGAAAGACATTAACTTTCTACAAATTATGCAGGAATATAATTTGAATTTACAATCAATGATGCAGTTGGAAATACTGATTTATAACCACTTACAAAATTGAATATTATTTAATATATAACGATGAAAATACTGTTACCGGAACTGTTAAAGATGGAAAAATTTTTTATTGTAAATGAAAGAAAAATAATCATTTATGTTACTAAAAAACAAGGGGCCGCACTGTCACCTCCTAGTGGTGGGCCCCGGTAATGGCGGAGGATAAAGGGGTGATTGAAACGATCAAAGTTACGTTCGTGTCGTGGTCATGTCTCGCGGCGAGCCTCTTGCTTTGTGAGTTTCAGCCCTATATCTATACGTCAGCTGACGACAGGCGTCCCAAGTCAAGGTGGAACAGCATATGCCGATGACTGCGTGGCTAAGGGGGAGCTTAGTCGTTAGTATGCGGACTCTGGATACCAGGCGCCCTCCAGTTTGAATGAGCCTTCCCATGGTATGCCGGGCTCTGCCATGGGTGACTTTACTTTCCCGCGCTACTCGTGGGACAGAAATGGAAAACAACAACAACAACAACAAGACAAATAACAACAGTGACAACAACAACAACGACACTAAGGACAACATACAACCACTTAGTGCTCAAGGGTCTTCGGAACCAGAGCTTCTCTCAACTGACGCAGAGGAGGAACTCCTACTCACGCCAGTGGAGGAAAAGGCTTCGCCTCCGATGGAGACGGATAATCAGGATCCTCTTGGACCTATTATCCAAAAAACTGAGGAGGACCTGAAAAGGTTGGACATCAGGGGAAAAAAACAATATTTCTCTGGTGCATCCAAGCGGCGTATCGCGGCTTATATCAGGGATGGCATGTCCCCAGAGGAAGCTCGCAGATACGAGAAGGAAAGGCTGGAAAAGCTGAAGGCCTGCGGATCGGTTGTTGTGGCCGACCATCCCCAAAAGAGGGAAAGGTCGGAAAGCAACACCCCTGATGCAGGGCCCTCAAAGAAGAGGTCGATGAAGGGCAATGTTGAGGAAAAGGTCCCTGGGAACATTCCTCAACAAAACCCGAAAATGACTTCTTATCGGGATGCAGTAGCACAGGTCAAGGTGGCCATCACTCATAGACTGCATCCAGAGGAAAGGCTATCCGAAGTCCAGATGGGGAAAATCAAAGTAGCCATCATGGATGAAATGGATAGGATTGTGGACTCTCATCCACAATTCACTGCAGCGTTGCAAAGGGACGGATGGATATCCGTAACATGCAACAATCAAGACACCAGGGAGTGGATAACCAGTGTCTGCAGGAAGATAAAGCCTTGGGACGGTTGCGATGTCGTGGTACTGGATGGCGACAGCATGCCCAAACAGCATGTCTGCGTCACCTACGTACCAAAGGACGAGACAACCGTCAGTCTCTCCAGGGACAAATTTCTAAGTAGGATAGGGAAGCAAAATCCCAGCCTCAAGATAAGTTCCTGGAGGGTGCTGAGGATGGATAAGGAAAAGGACGGGGGCTGCTCCATCACCTTTTCCGTGGATGATTCCGGATTGGAAGATCTACGGAAAGCGGAGTTCCGACTTTTCCTGAATTTCTTCCGTGTTACCGTTCGGGTTAAAGGAAGGAAATCCTCTCAAGGTGCTGGCGGCAGGGCAGGACAAAATAAAAAACCAGTGCCCACCGCGACAACGACAACGACGAGCACTTCAGGCCAACCAAAAGAGCCAAAACTCATTGGAAAGCCTGAAGTCGCTCCGAAAATGGCGGCAAGGGAAACGGAAGGACCATCGACCAGCACGCCAAATACAAGCGTCCCGGGGGAACCAAAAGGGCTCAAGCCCATTGGGAAGCCCGGAAATGCTTCGGTATTTGCTGTTGCAGGGGCTAGCGTGGCACCTGGGGCGGCAAAAGAGGCTGTGGCAGGGCAGGCGCCCACCAAGAAGTGTAAAAAGGCGAAAATGGGAGGTAAGGCTCATGTAAAGCCTTTGTCTAAAGGGCCAAAGCCCATAGACAAGAGCCGGAGGAAATAATATGGCTGTGAGGTGCATCCAAATAAATCTACAGCATGCTAGGGCATCTACTGATGTTCTGGCTCATAGATTTATGAAGGATCACCTCGATATCGCCCTTATCCAAGAGCCTTACATAGTGAAGGATCAGGTTAAGGGCCTAACAGGTGAGCTATTGTATGATAATACAACTGGGGGCAGGCCTAGGGCTTGCATCTTGTTTAGTAAAAAGCTAACGTATTTTCCCATTCCAGATTACTGTTCTAAGGATCAGGTAGCTGCGTTGGTGAAGGTGAAGTCCTGCGGGGGCTGGACAGAGTTCATTGTTTGCTCATCCTACCTCCCGGGGGACTGTGCCCACCCGGACGAGCAACTGAAGGATCTAGTGGACTTTTGTGGAAGGAGGAACTTCCAACTTATAATAGGAAGTGATGCCAATGCCCACCACACCGTCTGGGGAAGCAGCAATATAAACAAAAGAGGTGAGTGCCTACTTGAATTTATATATAGCAATAAATTAATGATTATGAATGAAGGCAATAGGCCGACATTCATAAATGCAATTAGGGAAGAGGTCCTTGACATCACCCTTTGCACTGAATTTATCGGCAGTAGGGTTGGTGGATGGCATGTCTCAAATGAGACATCCATGTCCGATCATAGGCAGATTAGGTTTGATATCATGGTCTCCGGGGGCCTGGCAGAAGAAATATATCGGGTGCCCCAATCCACAGATTGGAGTCAATTCGAAACGCTCCTCATGGATGGGATTAGATCCGTTCCTGCTTCTCTCAGAACGGTGATGGATATCGAACTGGCCAGCGAGGCCCTGACGGCGGCTATTACTAATGCCTATCACGGGAGCTGCCGTGCTAAGCCGAGGCGGAGCAATAGGAAGTGCCCGTGGTGGAATGAGGAGCTTTCAAGGCTTAGACTAAAGACCAGGAAGCTATTCAATAGGGCCAAAGCGTCAGGTTCGTGGGAAGAGTATAAGGACTCACTCACAAAATACAATAAAGAAATTAGGAAAGCGAAGAGAATCTCGTGGAGGGCGTTCTGCAAGGGCATTGATGAACTCCCCAGCAGTGCGCGTCTTCACAGGGTGCTTTCCAAAAAGTATGCTAGTAGGTTGGGCCTAATGGAACGTCCTGATGGCTCCATGACTGAGAACGGAAGGCAGACGTTGGAGCTTATGGCGTCAACGCACTTTCCTGACTCGGAGATTCTTCGGAATCACTCAAATGCAGTCATCGAACCGGGGGCACCCTGGCCCAGGAGGGATGACTGGCAACGATCCCGTCTAGTCTTCACGATGGGCAGGATTAGATGGGCTGTTTTCTCTTTCAGGCCCTTCAAATCTCCTGGTGATGACGGGATATATCCTGCATTTTTGCAGAGGGGTTTCCAACATATCGCTAGAGCACTGTTGGGAATTTTTCGCGCCAGCTATGCGTGGGGTTACATCCCTCAGGCATGGAGGGTGGCTAAAGTGACGTATATTCCGAAGGTGGGTAAGCGACCAAGCAACCACCCAAGGTCTTTCCGTCCAATCAGCCTTACTTCTTTTCTATTGAAAGCAATGGAAAAAGTGATTGATAGATTTATACGGGACGGTGCACTGGGAAGCAATCCCTTGCATGAATCTCAATACGCCTATCAGTCGGGAAGGTCTACTGTACTCGCTCTGCAGAGTCTGGTGGGGGTCCTTGAAAACTCACTGGAAGTGCGGGAGGTAGCAGTTGGCTGCTTCCTTGATATAGAGGGAGCTTTTGACAACACCCCATATCATGTCATCTGTGAGTCGTTGCACAAACGAGGGATTGATGCGACGACTAGCAGATGGGTCAATCGGATGCTACAGGATAGGATTATTAAGTCCACCATAGCTGACGATATACTCTTCATCTCCGCTGCAAAAGGATGTCCGCAGGGCGGGGTTCTTTCGCCCCTCCTGTGGTCCATTGTAGTGGATGATCTAATAGCTGCTCTCAGGGGCTCCGGGGCGCGTGTCTGGGGATACGCTGACGATGTGGCCTTCGTCGTGCGGGGAAAATTTGAGAGCACTATTTCTGATCTTCTACAGCAAAATTTACGTGTTGTGGAAAGGTGGTGCAAAGGCGTTGAGTTAAATATAAATCCAAGCAAGAGCACTTTGGTCGCCTTCACCAGACGCAGAAGCAGGGACAGATTAACGAGCCCAATTCTGTTTGGTGAACGTATTAGTTACTCGAGGGAGGTGAAGTATCTGGGGGTAACCCTGGATGATCGTCTCTCTTGGAATACCCATATCGATAGAGTTATCGGGAGAGCTACGGCGGCCTTGTGGACGTGTAGGAGCTTCATCGGGGGGACCTGGGGAATTAGTCCCAGAATAGCACTGTGGCTATATACGGCCCTTGCTAGGCCCATCGTCACCTATGCGTCGATTGTATGGTGCCGTAAAGCTCAGCAGGCGGGTGTGCGGGCCAAGCTGGAAAAGCTACAGAGGCTGGCCTGCCTGGGAGTGACCGGGGCGATGCGGACGGCTCCCACCGCTGCATTGGAGGTGATGATCGGATTGCCGCCACTGCACCTCCATATATTGAAGGAAGCTCGGCTGGTGACTTACCGACTTCTCTCTGGCGAGGACGGGGCAGGGCTAAAGTTGGCCCACAGAACTCACAGAGACTTCATTGAGGGCGATCCGATTCTAAGGATAACCATGTCAGATACCTGTCTGCCGCGGTACAACTTCGACCACAAGTACAGGGTTCTGTTTCCTGATCGATGGACGTGGGATCGGGGTGGTCCGGTACTTAGGTCGGGTTCGAGCGTGTGGTATGCGGACGGATCCAAAACGGAGTCGGGTGTGGGCTCGGGCGTATACGGTGTCCGCCCGGACACGCGTGTATATGCAACCCTTGACCCGTATTGCACAGTGTTCCAGGCCGAAATACATGCAATAGAGATCTGTCTGAGAATCAATTTGGAAAGGGGGTATAGAAACCGCACCATCTATGTGTTCTCAGACAGCAGGGCTGCACTGCTGGCGCTCCGTTCAGCTCAGGTTACATCCAAGCTGGTCTGGAGCTGCCTTGCTGCACTTGTGGAATTGGCATCGGAAAACAGAGTGATGCTCATTTGGGTGCCGGGCCATAGTGGCCATGCGGGCAACGAAGTTGCCGATGAGTTGGCGCGGAGGGGATCTGGGGCTGCCTTTGTGCAGCCGCTGCCTTTCTGTGGTCTGCCTTCTTCCGCCGTGGGGGCCAGGCTTGCCTGCCTACTCGCGGCGGAATGCAGTCGTCACTGGCGGGACACGAAAGGGTGCCGTCATGCGAAGGTGTTTGTTCCGGCGTGCTCCGGCGGATTCGCTGCGGAGTTGCTGGGGATGAGCAGGAGCCGGGTTCGCACTATTGCGAATTTCTTCACGGGGCACTGCCCGGTGAAATACCACCTGCACAGGCTGGGGAAGTCGGGCTCCCCCCTGTGCAGATTTTGTGGGGGTGGCGATGAGACCGCCGTGCACATTCTCTGCGACTGTCCGGCACTGGCTGTTCGGCGCCGCAATTGTCTTGGACATGGGTCCCTAAGTGTTCGGGAACTATTGTCCAACTCCCTTAGGGATATCTCCGGCTTTGTGATTGGGACGGGGATATTATAGACGGGAGAGTGGGGTGGCTACAATAAGTCAAAAATGGCTGCGGTGGCTTGGGGGATGCTCCTGTCCCCACTCAGTTCCCTTAGAATCTACAATCTACAATCTACTAAAAAACAAATAATTTATGTTAATAAAATGTAAAAATCTTTAAGTTTCCATTTTGTTAATTATACATATTTTCTTTTTCAGATCGCAAAAAGTTAGCAACTCAGAACAGTATACGAAATTTACCTAAAAAAAGAGAGTTCTGTAAAATTTCAGATCGAATTTGCAAATAAACTTCTTTTCATTATCAAATTGAGATTTTGAACACTTTCCCCATTATTTTAAGGTAACTTACATATTAATTGCTTAAATTTGAATAATAATTGTTGTTTCAATTGATTTAAATTTGATTGAAAAATTGGGAGTTTTGAAAAAAGTAACTTCATATCACAAAATATCAATATGATATTCAAAACTACGAAATATGGTATTCAAAGAGCGAAAAATATCCAATTTTTAAAAAAGTAATACAAAAATAAATTAAAACCATGTTTTTCAATCCTTGAAAGTTTAAAAATTTTTTTGCGCACCATAGTTTGATTTTTTTTTAAAGCACGTTCTCTTTTCAAAATTTCCAATCTTTTAATTAAATTTTTGAATTGAACTGTTGAAATAAAAATTATTTAAATTTAAATTAATATGTAAGTAAACTTAAATTTATAGACCCTACTCTCAATTTAAATTTTAACAAAATTCGAATTGAGTTTACTCAAACTTAAATTAATATCTTAAATAAGTTAAAACAATCATGAAAAATCTTAAATCAAGTGTAAGTCATTTCATTTTAGTAAATAAATATTTAAGTTTAGGCATATTTATTTTAAATTTGTTTAAACTTATTTTAAGTTCGTTTCAGTGTTGGTCGATAATCATCGTGATTTATACTTGATTTAAGATTTTTTTTACTTAATTTTACATTTTTTTCCCCTCAGTGTATTAATAAACTTAAATATTTAATACGAAAAGAAAAGACTACGGCAGGCTAGTCACCTAACTAGTTAAACGCAATGAAACCTCCATGACGTAATGAAAGTAGAGCATGATATTATGCACTAGCTCTATGCTCCTCACTAGGAGTGAAAAAGGAAAAAAAAATACTTGTAGGTCATGAATGTCACAAATCTTTTAAAGTTTTTAAGCTATGTCCTACTATTACGAGCCCAAGTCATGGAGGGTGATCTTCAAATAAAAACGAAGAAGAAGACGCCGTGTAAATCCAAAACATTTTAGAGCAATTGACCGTTTTTGTTTTCGAAAGATTTTTTCAGTTGAGGCCAAGAGACAGATTGAAGGATTCGAAATTTGTTGATGTCAAAATATTGAAAATTAGTGAAAAGTTTGTGCTCCCTTTCCGCGGTCAGTGGAAAAGGGAGACCTGTCTTGTCCAACAGAGTTCTATAGAGTTGCGGAACTGTAAGGAAAATGTTAAAATAAATATATTTCCATTTACGAATTACATATTGTTAAGATTCATTTTATTAATTAGTTCGCTTTTTACATAGTTATTTAACACGTTCTTATACAACATTTTTATAGTTGCCAACAGTTTAAGAAAACGTAGTTACAAATTAAAATTCAAGGTTTATTTTATTCAAATATTACAACAAATATTCCAAAAAAAGAGATAAGCTTCTGTTACGTTGTTCATGCATGATTGTATTTAAATCTGTATTTTATTCAAATTCGTTGTGTAAGAAAAAACGAACCAATGGTTGAAATATTTCTGACATTCCGCACAATATTGTTGATGGTTTGCACTATCAGACTGATAGAATGACAAATACGTCGAATTACATATGAATGGGGAATGTACTTTTTAATGAGTACTTTGCTTGAAAATCATTGTCTCGTCTCGTTATTAACCGCAAATGCTATCAAGTTTAAATTTTTTTTTCTTCCATAGGTCTTCCACATATTCTCTCCACCGTATATTCAAGGCTTTTGAATCGACTCATCATTCCCTTCAGTAGGTATGTATATAATTCTCTATAGTTGTAGTTTCTTTCATTATTTCTTCTAAGACTACAGTAAACAGGAACGGATAAATGAGGTATCTTAGACCTGTACTTATATTTATGGGCTCACTTTTCCGTTGTAGAGTATTCTGCTTTTGTTATCGCTGCATAGTGAATATTTTCGTAGGTATTCTTTTTTTTGGAACGCTTTATAAATAGCTTCTCTGTATAATATGTCGAAGACATTTCAAAGATTATTTTAATTTCTCACTCCTACTTTGGCATTTAGATTTCCCTTTAGTATAATATTGCTCATCAAATTTATTAGAAGTATATTATCTCTATTTTATAGAGAAAAATCTATCATACTTTAAAAACGGTCTTTAACTATTCGAAAAATGCTTTTCTCAAAATATCTCACTACTAAGGTTCAACATTTATTTGTAGTAATATCCGCTGTTTCATCTATTATAAAAAAAAATGTTGTTTTCGAAATAAAAGGAGTAATTGAATGAATTGAACGGTTATGAATATACGGTTATGAATACGAGTATGATGAATGAAAATACAATAATTGTTTTCGGCAATTTCAGCAGTGCTTTTCAGTTAGTTTGAAATTTTGTTTGCTTCCTACTTACTTGCTGTAGTTTTTGAAGGATATTATTACATTTTGTTACCGTCGGAATATTCATACCTTTTTATGTTGCAAATGTTATTTGCTAAGTTGAACAAAATTTTCTTTTAATTTTACAAACCTTGTTTGGAGGCTCATCTGCAATCAGATACTCCATGAAAACCGGCTGGTCACGGGATGGTGATAGCAAAATGTTTGTGTTACTTGCAATGAATCCAGCATTGTTGCACCAACCACTTCAATCAATCTATCAATACATTGTATTGTTTACGACACGTGAATAAATTGGTTTTGAAATTTCGTGATAGCTGTTCAGCTTTGTGTTGACATCTAAATCCGTATACTGATTTCGTACACCCAACGACCTGAAAAATGGTGTAGTGGTTATTTAACAAAAGGGTCCCAGATTCAGAGCCCAGGTAGGTTACTATAAAAATTATATTCAATATTATTTAGCTTTATACACATTATATTAAACGTATTATACATGTTAACTAATTGCCATTTTTCAATAAAATCCAATATTAAAAATACCTGCAAAATAAAATAGTAAATATCAATAACCTTAAATCTTTAATATAAAACTACATTAGGTTCGTCACCTACCTAGCAAACTCAATGACGTAAGAAACTGGTGTTCATGGTTATCTACAATATCGTGTATCAGCCCTATGCTTCTCCCAGGTGCGAAGTAAGAATAAAAAAAAAAGTACCCGTGTAAGCATGAATGTTCTCTAAGGAAATATGGAAGTGTGAATAATATCTGCAGGTAAAAAGGGGAAACAGAAATAAAAATAATAATTTAATAAAAATAAATTATTAATTTCGCAAAAATATTGTATTTCATAATATTTCTAATAATCTTTTACTTCCATTTTCCGAAACGTTTCCTGGTAGAACGACGTTTTGAGCATAAATAGCTAATTACTTTGTGTGGAAATATACCAGATCCATACTTATCGCGTAAAATGATTAGTTCAAATCGAAAATCATTTCCCGGTTTTTGTGGAAATGTTTCTATTATAATGAATCACTGACAGAAAAAATATCATTTCTTTTTGGAGCATATGAGAAAATTGTAACATCTTTATTAAAAGCAATTATTTTAGGCTCAACTTCTTTTAAGAACATTTCATGAACCACCTCCCACAATTATAATCACTTTTATAGCAACAGTATAAGAGAACAATGATTCCGACCCGAAGTAGGCCGAGAAGCAATTTTAGAAGAAGTAGGACGGTCCTGGTTATATGTGAAAAAATCAGAAATATCATGTAGATATTCTATAAAGTATAACTAAATTTACGGTAATGGCTCAGGTAACCGTTGATTTTTCAGTGTGAAGTTGATTATTGGCACACCTGTACCTGTGTAATCGTTATTGTCTATAGCAATTGTATCTTAAAATTTATAACAGAAAGATTCGAAAATTTTCATTTAAATGTTTTAGTTCTCACTGAAAAAAGTTACTGTAAATTTCAAATTTATTTCCGGAACAATTTAAATTCTATTTAAATTGTTTTGAAATAAAAAACAATAAGAATATAAATAATATTAAGCTAAATATTTCAAATAATTTCGAATCTATTTATATAAACATACAAAAATAACATTTCCCTTTAGGTATGAATCTATATGCAAAGAAAATGCATTTAATATAATCTAATTATCATAATACAATTATAAACAATTATATATTATCCTTAAATAATAATTATATTCTAGTATTTCAATTCATTATGAAAATCACCTTAATTTATAACTAATTTAATTTTCATTTTAAAATCTCACCCATAATTGAACATTTTAACACCACATCTTCATATCATTAATTATTCCAATCTCATTACAATAACTTGTTGATTTAATAATTTCCAAAAATTAAATACATTCCTTTAAAGTACATATATGTATATATACATATGTATATGTACATAATATGCTTAGATATGTATTTATAATATGAATGTAATCTCATAATGTTTAATCACATATTATTATTATTATTACAATAGTGAAAGTGAATTCCTTCTACGTAATATCCTGAATATATATCAAGTATAGACTCATAACATATAATTACATATATATAAATATATCATATATATATATATATATATTAGAACCTATACTGCAAAACACTTTTATAAAATAATTATAAAGAAGAATATTATAATATTGAAAAGAAAAAAAAATAATAAGGAATTTCTAATTAATAATTGAATATTCTTAAGAAGCCGACGGCATTGCAACATTATTATAATAATAATTATTGTATCAAAATAACCTACTTAAAATTATATAATATTTGCTATATATTTGTATATATACGGACATAATTTAATACATAATTACGCAAAATTTGTGTTATCATACATACTTTGTACATTTGTATACATATGTATATATATTATGTGTGATGAATGATGATAATAAGGATATTATTAAAAATTAAATTATTTGTATGTACTTAAACATATTGAAAACATTTAGGTATGTAATATACATTATTATAAGGTGAAAACAAGAAAATTATATTAAAGAACATTAACCTTAACATTCAAATTAAAGGTTATATTTTGTATAAATATATAAATATACATATTATGCGAATATGTTTAAATATATATACTTTTATAATTTTATTCAAGTACAGAAATTGCAATTGTACCTACATATTATATAATATATATTTTATATAATAAACAAAATATTATTGAAATTTAATTTTAATCTAATTATACATATGTAATTTTGATTAAACACTTGAAAATTATAAATTAAAATTTATAAATAATATGTAGTAACAATAATAACAGTAAATATAATTACATATATATACATATATTATAATATAGGTTAGAGTGCGTATAAATATAATAATAGTATTTACTACGAATTTTATAAATAATACTATATATATTTAAATGCATACCCTTAACTTACATAAATTTATATTATAGTTGATATAAAATAACTGTTACAAAGTGTTATTTGTTAATAATATGTTATTTATGCACAAATATTCACATTCACGTATATAATATATAGTCATATATATATATATAGAGTAAATGTATATACTAAGAGGAAATTTAATATCGTTTATTGAATTAATTTATTGACCAAGGACATTCTTAACCAATATTATAATCTAATAATACATTATAATAATTGCATTAAGATTACCATATGACTACAAAATATTATAAAAGAATATGTACATACATACGTAGCGAATGTTATAAAGGACTGCTTTTTATTACTTCTCTTCTACAATTCTAAATGCTACATGTAAATTTATTTGTCACAGTTTTTTAAGTTAATAAATTATTTAAGTCCATTCGTTTATGCGTGTCTTTGCAGAAATTCCACACTTTTTACCATAATACTTTATACAAAAAGGAGTCTTTGCGAGAAAACTCAAATAGAAGAAAATTTTCAACTTCCTCTCCCTTCTTATTCCAGTAAAATTCCAGTTCTGTTCAATTTATTATTTCAGAAACACAATTAATGTTAAAGACAGAAAAGTATTAACTTCGTTCTTTATTTTCTTATGACTTAAGCTAATATTTTAGCAGGTACTAGATATTAATAAATAGTTTACTTGTCAGGAAGAAAATTTTATTTTTACATCTCTCCCTTGCAAGCTATTACTTCAAGGTTAGGAAAGTTCATATTCTAAAAATATTATAATTTTTAATTCAACTAAATTCGGTCATTATATTAAAACTTTTTTTAATTTGTTTTACCTCTTACTATAAAAGAACACAGTAATTGCGACATATTTCAGCACAATAATGCTAACAATTCAAAAAATAACTTTTTTTAAAGTATATTTTTCCAAAGTATTGGTTTGTTTCAAATTCATTTTGGTTAAATTATTGTGTAACAACTTATCAGCGCTTATAAATCCATTTCAAAAATCATGCTTTTAAAAGTGTTCATAAATCTCGATGAAATATATCTTACAAAAATAGAGATATCTCCTTATCATAACTTTTTATTATGAATTTACAATACGTATAACGCGAAATGTTGTACAAATAAAATAATGATAGGGAATATAAATATTATTTAATGAATGCTACAACCTACTCTGTTGTTTTCTGTACAATTAGGATAAAATATAGATACGGCAATCTTAATCTAATTATTTATATAATGTGCACTTTGTAAACAATAATAATGTATGAATAAATTATATTATAATTTTTATATATGTATATGTTATATATGTTATATAATATAAAGACTTGTACATATTTTAATAATGATAATTATTTTATATTATCATAGAACATATGAATAATGTTTTTATTAATTTTTTTACATAATGTTCATAATATTATAGTTATTTGTATATATTTATATATATATAGCGACTAGACTTAAGAAAAACATTATTATAATAAATTTATATTATATTAAATATAAATTTATATTGCACTATATATATGTACATATATTTGTATATGATTTTTATACTGATAATATCAATATACGCGTGCATTACATACAATAAAATAATTCATTTCACCTAAAGAGAAGTAAGAAAAAAAAACCAAAAAGATACAAAAATAATAAGTTAATGCCAGACATCATCATGTAATATTTATTATATTATTACTGCCCTATTATTGTAAAATTATGTATGTGATATGTTAATATATATATCTATACATATGTACATACATAAACGAACACAAACACATATTCCTTATATTTAAGTATACCTATAGAAAAAAGTTTAATATATTCAGTCTATAAAAAAAAAACGTCAATTATATACAAATATACATACATATTTTATTATATTATAATAATATTAAAGTCAAATGATTATAATTTCATTGAAAGTTTAACGACCTTCCATAATAACAATCATATATGAATTGGAACTAAACAAAAAAGAAAAAGAAAATTAAAGAAACTTTCCCTTTCGAAAAAGTCTCCTTCATTTCAGCAGACTAACAAAATACAAACCACATTTATAAATCCATGTATATTCGTATATGTATATGTGATGTTTAGAAAAAAAAAATAATGTTTTATAACTATATTTATATAAAAATATTTAAGAAACTGATAAATCTAAAAAAAAAAATTATTATATAAAAAAAAAATCTAGAAAAAAACTTAAAGAAACTAAAAAAAAAAAAACCAAAAGAAAATTTTTATTTTATTTTTTTTTTCAATAAAAGCTATAAAAATGTGCATATAGAAGAAAAACAAATTGTACACAAACAATTTGTTTTGCTCTTCCGAATAAAAATAAATAAAAATGAGGAAAAAAATTTACTAAAATACTAGCAAAACAAACTAAAATAAAAAATAAAACAAAAAAAAATATAAACATAAAAAAAAAACTGATGAAATAAAAAGCGAAAATGCAGAATGAAAGAAAAGTATGAACAAAAAAGTAGAAAAGAAATGAAAAAGAAGAAAAAAAAAAAAACAACAAGCATAAAAAACAATAATTATTTCAGGTCAGACTAGCCAGATTCTGAAATCAAAGTATAAACTGCAAAAATTTTCTCTTCTTGTCCTAACTCTCCTTTCCAAAACAAAAAGAAAAAAATTCATCTCTTAACCATTGCTCATCTATAGTTCAGAATTTTTTTTCTTTACATCATTTTCCATTTTTCTTTGAAACTATAAGAGTTAAGGCAAAAATATATTTACATACATATACAGTTATAGAAGAAAAAAAAAATCGTATATAGACAACAAGTAAACCCCACTAGCCCAGTTCACTATCCCACTCCTATAAACTACCACAATATTTTTTCACCAACATTAAAAAAAAATATATATATATGTATATAAAAAGTGGAAAAAAAATCCTTTCCTTATTTTTTATTTTTGCTTTTTTTTCTTTTTTGCTCATATAAGTATTAAAAGCTAACTGAATTATATATCGTCCTTATTTTCAAATTCATTTCTTTTTCCATTACTATATTATAACAAGATACCTACTTATATTTGTATGTGTTTATTTTTTCATAGTTTTTCCTTAAGAAAATTTTCTTTAAGACGTTAAAAAAAAAACCAAAACAAATCCAATTTGAAAGGAAACAAAATGGAAAAAAAGAAAAAAAAAAAACATTTTTAGTTGCATGACTTTAACTTACTTATTTTATATGTGTATATATGTATACATACATGATTTGTGTTATTATGAACATGGAAGTCCTGCATTTAGTAGCCATATGAAATATAATTCATATACACTTGATATAACACAAACCCATATGTAATTATATGGAAAGTTATAATTATATAGATCAAATAGTTTAGGCATAAATATGGGTTTAAATGTAGGTTAGTGTATGCCCAAAGAGCTGCTATATAGCAAGAAAAAAATTGGGAAACTCAATTTTCAAAATTTTTTTACTTTATTTTTTTTTTTTATAATATTATTCATTCATTCACATTATAAATACATTATTATGTATTCAATCTAAATACATTATACATCTTTATATTAATTCTTTTATATAGCTATACATTATGCATATAATGTACACACTATGAATGAAATATACCAATATGAATGAAATAAAGAATGTTTATTTCTGAAAGTCGAAACAAGAAAAGAAAATTTAAAAAAATAAATTAGAGGAATGGGGTGAATTGTAAAACTCGGACAGTAGATTGTTTATTTTTTAATATAAGTCAAGGCAATAATGCTTAGAATTGGAATATACACCAACCTAAATATTATAAAGATCAAAGTTAATAGAAATTTGAAAGGAATATAAAACAAAAATAAAACACATGAAAGATACTAAGGTATAATATAAAATAAGAATACAGAAATATCGGTCATATCCAATGAATTGTAACATTGAAATTTTGAATTAGAAAAAGAGTAAAGTTGGATCAAACCAATGGTTTGTAAAAGAGCACTTTTCCCTTGAGCAACTAGTGGATATACAAACTTTTTAAATTAAACGATCGTCTGCGTTAATTATTTTCAATAATATGAAAAAAATTATAATTATTGTGAGAACGAAATATTGCATACTTTTCGGAGAAAAAAAAAAGTTGAAAAAAATTGCAAGTTCAATGGTTAATTGCGTGAAATAAGATGAAAGATTATAACTCCCAAAAAGAAAGGTTTTATAAAAATTTTTTTCTATAGGAAAATAGATTTCTTACAAAGATCGTTTTTAGTATAAAATTTTAGCCTTCTGTCTCGAGGGATGTAGAAATTTCGTTAACAAATTTGCGATTAAAACAGACGAACAGAACGAAATTAATAAGCATTTTTTTTCAATTTTGTTGTAATTTTTTATTTTAATTGTGCATTATTGCACATAAATTTTTTGCAAGTCACTGTGCATTACAGGGTTCAACTTTTGTCATTTTCAACACATTTCAGAGGAATTTTGGCAAAAATTCGCCTATTAATCTTATTTCTGTCCATTTCAAAAGATAAGACGAAGTAACATGTAATGGATCTAGATGAATTTAAAACTGATTCTGAGGAAGAATAGCTCCTATAATTTGTATGGTCGGAAATGTTTCATTTTTTGTGTTAAATAGGCCGTTATATATTGAATAGAATATTATATATACGCGGGTATAAAAAAATTAATAAATTCCTCCTGAATTTATGTAAAATTATACAGTAATATAAGAGCTACTCAGATCTAAAACTATATATATCAGTGAGTTCTAGAATCAACCTGTTTAAAATAAATGCTAAATTTTGCAAACAACGGGTTTGGACGGCAACATATTTTTTACTATAATTTAAACCTTAAGGCATTAATAATATCATGTGTCTTTAATAAAAAAATGGATATACAATCCATATATTGGATAATTTCCGTTTCAAATATTGCGTATGTGTAAATCAAGGTATCTGTAAAGATTTTGTGTAATCTTAGTAGTTAATTTTTGAATGTACTTTTTTCCATTGCAATTACAAATTTTTGACAATTTTATAATTTTGAAAAAGTATGTGAAATTTTGCAGACCTGATTTCATAAAATTAATCGTTGTTTTTATCTGATTAAAATGAAAATTTATAAAATTTTAAATTTGAAATATTTGAAAATGACAAAATTGCAATGTTTAACTGGAATTCCGTTCTCAGACTTCAATTTTAATAATTTTAAATATAGAAATATTATAAAAATATTTATAAAGCTGCGAGAATTTTTTACATAAATTACATTTTATCGCATCTAATAATTACTACAGCGATTTAGTTTGTTGTTCAAACATTTAATTCAAAAATTCATTTACTTCAATTTGAAGTTGGATGGCTTATAATATAATGATTGTATAAATTCAAAACTGAATATGAAATAATTAATGTATCATAATAATTATCATCATTATCGTAATTATTTTAATTAGCAAGTAAAGCTACCGAATATTCAATATAATTTAGGAAATAAATATTAAATATCTTTTAAAAAAATAATATAGTTTATATATAAATTGTATAATAAAACTAATAATAATACATATAATAGGGTAATATGAAAGAAAACACATGTGAAAGCAAATGCTATACTTAAAGAACATACAAACTATAAAAAGGAAACGAAGACAATATTTTGTTTTTTTTTTATTTGACATTGACCTACAGAGAGTACAAACAAAAGCAAAAAAAATGTTGTAAAAAATAATGTGAAAAAAAAGTCCCGACAAAATAAATTTTTCTCTCCTTACTCTTTCTCTATATGGAAGCCGCAAACGATAAAAAAAAAGCATTGGTCCTTTAGAAGCATAAGCGTATGTTCGGAACATATATATGTATGTACTTATATATACATATGCATGCAATAAAATGAAAGTATAAAAATATAATGAAATAAAATAAAATAAAAAAAAAAAACAGTATAAATAAAATAAAACAAAAAAATTAGAGAATGAAAAAAGCAACATTTTTTTTTCAAACTTTTACTTTCTATAGAAAATAAAAATAAAACAAAGTTAAAAAAAAAATTTTTTTTTTCCATTCCATTCTTGAACTCTTCTTCTATATTTTTCATTCCCTTTACATCCTATAAGGATTTAATCAAAAGTCAAAAAAAAAAAAACTTATTTTTAGCTTTATTTTTTATTTTATCAATTTTTTTTTCTATCAAAAACTTGCAAGAAAAAAAAATCTTTTGTTTTCTTCTTTTTCTTTATTATTCTTCATTCTTTTTTCTTTTATTCTTCATCGTTTTTTTTCAACTCTTATCTCATTGCAAAGCTTAAAAAATACCATTATAGTTGCATTTATGTGTAAAGGAATGTAAACAAATTGCTCAGATATCGTGAAAATTTTATTTTCTTTATTTTTGTTAGAAAATTTTAAAAACAAATTAAATTTTTTTTTTCTTAGTGTTGTTAAATGTGTTCTTTAAATATACTTGTACTAGTGCTTTTAAATTTATGAATTGAATTTTAGTTTCCTTGTTTAACTTCTAACCGTGATGCATTCAAAATATTATTAATAGAGTATATGGAAAGTGAAATCTCGTATAATAGAAAAATTAGTAAATGAATGCGAAAATTTTGTTTGATTATCAGTAAATATACAAAAAAAAATTATTTATGAGCTAGCTAAAATGCATATGCGAATAATATTAAAAAAAAATTAAATTTTATTTGATATAAAATTAAAATTTTCTTTTCGCAAATTGAAAATTAAATTATGATTGCATCTTTTTCAATTATATGAAGTATATTTGGAATTATACATGTATATATGTATGTAAATAAAATATAAAAATGTAAATATTAAAAGAAATCTGGAATAAAACAGCATCAAAAATGTAAAATTTAAAAATGATAAAATAAAAAGAAAAACAAAAACTGAAAACTAAAAATAATTATTGTGCATCCTTTTTATTGAAATTCATGAACCTACACATGTTAGCTTATAAAATAAATAAATACATAATATTATATACTACATATACTTATATAGTAATACATATACATTGTATATAGTTATATATCACGAATCAGTCATTATCTTGCATTTATTTTAAATGCTCTTGCATATCTAAAATAATATTCTGAGTAAATTTTATATTTACATTATATACATACATTTTTTATTTAATTTTTTAATATTATTTTATTTTTGATTTTCTTTTATGTTTTTTTGTTGTAATTTTAAATACGTATGTCCTTACATTTCTCTCTCACTAATACATTAACAAATCAATTTTAAAAAATAACATTTTATAAAATAAAATTAAAATAAAGGAAAAAAAATATTTTATTTTTATATAACCACCCCCCTATCAGTTCCCGTTTTGCGGTTTTATAAGACAAAATAATAAAAAGAAAAAAGTTGGAGAACATAAAGCATTATTCTTTATTCACAATAAGAAATTTTTCAATGTATTAGTTTATCTTAATAAACGTTATGAAAATTAAAAACACACATATGTACTAATTTGAACTTATATATTGAATTATAAAATTATATAGCTATATACATATATATGTATACATAGCTATAGCAAAAATATTTAAAAATTTTCCAAAAATGTGTGCTCTTATTTTAAAAATACGATTTTTTAAATTCTCATTTTTTCTGTTTTTTTTTTTTTATTTATTTACATTATTAAATATGTATACATACATACATTATGAGTAAATTATTATATATTTAATAAATAAAATATTTTTATTCTAACAAAAATTATATATAAAAATTAGCTGAGCTCTCTTTCTCTTACACTCTCAAATCTCTCTCTCAATTATAGTATATATTTTATTGTTGGTTTACTAAAGAGAAATTTCAAAAATAATGTAAAAAATTGAAAAAGAAAGGAAGCAAAAATGAAAGGAAAATAATGAAAAAGAATTTTATAAAAATTTTTTTTTTTTACAGTTCGAGAAAAATTCTCTTAAAAAATTATTTTATCCTTTTCTTTTAAATATAAAATATTCTATTAATTTTATTAATATATTCGAATAGAATCTTATGTTATGAGTATATGTAGTGGTAGAACGAACCGTTATTTATTTTATTCTTGCTTTTGTTAATTTTTCTTTTTTATCTTCAAGTTTTCTTTCTCGCTTTCCCGTGTTATAATTTTTTTCCTTTCCCAAAAAGATTTTTATATTT
This sequence comes from Condylostylus longicornis, assembly GCF_029603195.1. Lineage (NCBI taxonomy): Eukaryota > Metazoa > Arthropoda > Insecta > Diptera > Dolichopodidae > Condylostylus > Condylostylus longicornis. Next base: position 2,580,068 of record NW_026577984.1, read on the forward strand.
TTGTTTGTTTCTCTTTGAAGAGATTGTGATTTAAAAAGCACATGGCTTTAAAGTGGGTGTCAACTTTTATTATAAATAATAATAACTGTTTTTTTTTTTGTACCGAAAATCTTTGTTATTGTATTTTATATGATGTGATGTGGTACGCATGTCAATAGGTTGCACCTGCGACTTTCATTGTTGTTGTTATAATTTATATTTGGAAAATTTTTGTTACTTTCTAATTTGTAGATTTAAATTAAAAAATAATTTTTTTTTTTTGGAAAGAAATTTTGTTGTTTTATTTTTATTTTGTTTTTTTTTTTTTAGTAATTAGTTTGTAACATAAAGGCCTACAATTTCAAATAATGAAAAATCAACAAATAAAAATGCTGAAAAAAAAAGTTTCTCCCTAATTTTAACGGCTCCAAACTTTCTCAATCCAAATTTACTCACAAAAAGAAAAAGTAAGGATATTTGTTTTTGTTTGTTTCATTTGCCTCTATTAAAATCAAAAATAGTTTAGAAAAATATACGCCTAAAAAGCGAAGACGTTCCAAATAGTATTTTTGATTATTTTAACATTAGTAAAATATTCTTTCTTAAGGTTGACAAGGATGTTTCAAGGATTTTCAAGATGGAATTTTTTTGTATCAACCAATGAGATTTTTGCAATTTGCAATAGAATAAAAGAAATAAATAAAAATAAACAATAATATTTTTTTTTCGATTTGACTTCAAATTAAAAATTTTTGATTTTTTGTCAAAGATGCTAATAAAAAAATTATTTTTCTTTTTGTTTTTTTTTTCTTATTTTAAATTATGTTAGTAGAGCATAAAAATTATGGTAAAAAAAGGTGTGAAGAAGGTGTTTAAAATTTTTGTTTCATTTCAATACGCACTCATATACATGTAAGTAATTCCAATACAAATTTTTTTTTACAAAATGATGATTTTCTGTTCTGCTAATTAACTTTTATTTTAGTAAAACACAAAAATCATCTAATATTTTCTTTTTTTAATTTTATTAAAAACCAAAATTCTGTATTATTATAATTAACAATTTTTAAAAATAGTTTTAATTCCCATATTACTTTAAAATACAGATCGAATGATGTTTGATTAGGGAAATTAATAGAATCCGAAATTGCGTTATTGCATAACATTTTGAAAACTTTTCCATTTGTGAAATATCAAAATTTTGCTTATTTGTGTAATTACTTTTCTATAAATAATTTGGAATCGTTCGTAAATTCTAAATATGTTTCAAATTTTAAGTATATGTTAAGGATCGTACAGTACGATCTTTAACATATTACCGGAATAATACATTTTTTAATTGAAAATGAAATCCAATCAAGTGATGAGAAATTATACATGTTTATTCAGTCATGTCATTAATTTAAAATAACACTGCAAAGCAGCAAAACAAAAATAGATTAGCATCAAAGTATCGGAGCATTTGTGTAAACTTTTCGCTGATATTGTTGTTGTTTCTCAATCTAAGCCTTGAATTGCATAATTAAAATATTTATTGGTGTATTATTTTTTTTAATTTTAATTTTCGTTTGATATTTTTTTAAGAAATATGTAACAGTAAATGTTTGTGGACATTTGAACTGTAATCAAAATTGCCGTCATGTGTAATTTTTTACTTTGTAATTTAAATTTTTCCTTAAGCCTTTCACATATGAGAGTAATTTTTGATTTTATGTTATACCGATGCAGAACTAAATGAAAACCCTTATAATATTTTGCATCACATCTATAAAATTCAAATATATCTGAGCTCTGAAAAATTTTCAATTTCACAAACTCTTAAAGTTCATTTTTACGTATATTATTTTTAAATAAATGATAATAATTAATTGCAGTTAAAAAAAAATTAACGATGTTTCAAGGATTTATTTTACTTGAGATTTGAAATTTCATCCAAATTCAAAAAGTCGCAATTTTCAGAAAAAATCATAAAAATTAGCAAATTCGTATAACGAGATGTTCTTTCCATAAATATACAATGAAGCAAAAATTAGTAACGGCATATTCTATAAATTAAAGTTAAATTAATTTTCCCGTGAAATCGCCTTAACTTATGTAGGCATTATGTATCTTCAATTAACATAATTAAAAATATTTTATCTTTTGTCATTAAGTTGACACTCGCAGTTTTTAATTTAAGATTCTCTGATTTTATAATTGTTTTATAAAAGTTAGAATTTCTACTCAGCTTGTAAAACTTAAAATTGAATTCCAATTGATTATAAATTAATTAATTTTGCTATTCATGCTAATTACTAATATAAATCAAGTAATTAGCAATTTTTTTGAATACTATTTTGACTGACATGAATAACATGTTATTTCTGAATGTACAACTCTCGCCATATAGACGAATAATGTAATTCTTATTTATTTTCATAATCATACTTTTTATAATTTTAAGCCTCCACTTAATCCAATTCGAAACTCCTCGGAGCACAAATAAACAATATACAAATGTAAAAATTTTAAATTTGTTGAAGTTCGATAAAATAAGGGAATGAAATTTGACATTCTGCAAAAGTAGAAAGTAAGAACTTCGGGAAAAAAGAATTTATACTAGCGAAATAAAACATTTTTTTATATTAAAAATTTGGGGTTTTTATGACTTGCCGTGTAGGAGCAAAACTACTCAGGAAATGACTGAAGTACGCATTTCAAATAACGATTTATTTCATAGAAGAAGTAATTTTTAACTTTTTTAAAAAATTTTTAACTTATATAATTTTTTTTATAGTTTTGACTGTGAGAAACTCAAATTAGGAGTAATAATTGAGCTTATTTTTTAGAATTTATTTGGTCACGTCATAACATCAAGAAGATCTCAATCCAATAAAGTATACATGTTATATTGTATTATAAAATCAAATTCTTAGTCGATATAGCCTTGCATTTTCATCTACTTATTGATTATTGAAGCACTCAACAATCATAAAGTAGATACACATAAAGACCTTGTAAATCTAAATGCTATATGGTAACAATCTGAAAAAAGTTCAACAAACCGGTCATATCTGTGAAAATATCTCAAAAATTTTAACAAAATTTTTTTCTTTTCCTTTGTAAATTTTTCATTTCAGAATTAAAATTTGAGGCAGTTCTTTCAATAAATGGTATGGGGTTCAAGTAAAATAGGTGAATATTTCAACTATTTCAAAGACTATGAAAACTATCTTCCCTATTTGTTATGCTTCTAATTCTTCTGACGAAACCTAAGACTTCCCTAAATCAATGGCTTACGATGCATTAAAGTTATTAAAATTAACATTAGACCGACTAGCCTAATCATGTACATTAAAAATTTACTTCTTGGTTATTAATTTATTAAATCAAGCAATTTTTTTCACCGGGCATTGGTGAATTTTAAAATTTTAAAGTAATATACTTCTTATATTATATACTACATACATACATACATATATCGCAGGCAATTGCAATTTTTGACTCAGTTTACTTCACATTTATTTTCAATTAGTCTTTATTATTTAGTATACAGTTTAGTTACTTATAAAGCAGAAATACTAAAAAAACAAAAAAAAAATTAAAAGAGGAAATCTTAAAATTTGTATTATACATACTCTGTTCGTTTTAACTCAAAATTGCAACTAATTAACATTTTTTAAATACTATTCTAACAGATTTCTATATTGTCGACCAATTAATTGTAACCCTCTTATATTTTTTTTCGTTGTATTTTATCAAGCAAATTTCTTCGCCAAACTGGCATTAAAAATTTTTTTTTCTTCTCATTTATTCTTTTCCTTTTTCTTAAATTTAGTTTTTCGCGTTTCAAACAATATGCTCACGATTTTGAAGTTATGTAACTTATATGTATATAATTGAAAAATGAGAAAAATGAAAACGTTACCATACTGAATTACAGTAAAACAAATCAAAACTGTTTAATCGTCATAGAATTTACTATACAAGATGTGAGTCGTTAATTATCCGCTAATTTCGTTTTAACTTGATTGGAATTTAATTAAAATTTTTGAAAATCCGTTCATTGCACAACGAAATTGTATTTTAATCCTTGTACATACTTTGATGTCAAATATTGTTATTTTAGATATTAACTTGATTTTCGTATAACGTTTATAACCATTTTGAAACTAATATGAAATACGAAGGGAAGTATTTTAAAAATTTGTAAAAGACAAAAATTTTAAATAATGTATGTGTAAATACATAGTCGGGTTCAAACCCTGGTCAGGTTTCTATAGCATTAAAAACCTCAATATACAATATTATGAAACAAAATTTTAATATAAAAATAAACGCCCACGTATCCATAAAATTCGATACTGCATACCAACAAAAATAAACAATAAATATCAATAAGCTTCAATATTTAATTATAACGAATAAACTACAACAGGCTGGTCCCCGTTAGTTAAATCAATGATCTGTAAAATTGAGGCTTGATTCCAAAGCCAAGTAGAAGGTCGAAGTACTCCCAAGTGGAGTAAGGGAATAAAAAAATGTATAAATGCGAATTGCTGTATAACAATGGTGAAACTTGAACGAAAACTTTCTGAATTCTTCAACAAAAAATTCAACTTGAATCCCTGACAAATTATATACATATATGGGTGTTATATACCCCTTATCACTTTAATTGTTTCTGATGTCGTGGATGTATGTAATTTAAACGGTATAGTTTAAATATCATTATTAATTAATTATTCCATACATATTATTAAAGAATAAATTTATTTGATTATCGAGTTTGTAACGACTTAACGTATTCGCTGCCGAGGACTTTTTTTCATTTTGTCCCCAGGTGCCATTGAAGTAAAATTCTAAAAAGAACTACAAAGGACCTGTAGAACTTATTCTAGAATGTAATCATCATCATCATCATCTAAAAAATCGTTGTCACTTGATGAGTTAACAGTATCAAAAAAATTTTCTAAATATTTTTCTTCTGTATCTTGATGGTTACCCATTTTTTTTATCAAAAACTCCATCAATTGAACACGAATAAATTTAATTTGCTTGAATAATATCTCAGTGTACACAAAATTTACAGAAAATTCCTTAAAAATAAATAAAAATAGAAATTCAAGTCTCAAACAACCTTTAATCTCGAAAAACAGCATTACTAAATTTTATAAAATTCCATTCCAGAACAAAATAAATTTTCGGGACTTTCCCTTTTTGTTCGAACTAAAAAAAATGTTCTTAAACTTAAATGAACAATGGCTTCGGGTGGATGCTATACAAAAATTACAGCTTAAAAATATTCTTTTAAATATTTTAAAAAATAAAAGACATACTTACTTGCGACTTAGTAGTTATGTCTAATTATAGGTCGAATAACATCCTAGAAATTTTTGTGGAATGACTTGACTGATTCGGGTCATAAAGCTACCATACAACCCTTAAAGTTACTTATTTTAGTGATGATGTAAGGTGTAAATCATTCGGTTAGGATCGACTGAAACCTTTTTAGTTATTGCCAATTCAATCTTAAGTTTATAAAAAGTTGTATACCTTACAGTTGTACCTTATAATTATTACAATGCGAACAATCGATTTCAACTTTTTTTTTTAAATATTTAATGACATATAAAGTAATACATACGTCGTTCGTAAAAGAAAAAACACGGTTGAACAACACTGATCCAATGGAATCTCAGAATGACAAAAAAGTTAAAAAAAAATAATTTTCATTTTCGCAGTATTCCCTTTCTTTTTTCATTTCATCTTTTCAGATAAAGATTTTTTTTTGTATAAGTTTTTGCTCTTTTTCGTTAATTTTCTCAAGATATCAGATTCAAAAGAGATAAAAATCATTAAGACTGTGCACAATATTATAATAAAATATAAAAATTCTTTATCCCAGTAAGGTATACAGAAATTCAAAAACAAAAAAAATAAGGTAAAAAAAAGATATCTAAAGATATCAACCGAAACTATACAAAAGCCTAGCTTAGGATTAAAATCTTATTGTAAAACTATTGCGCAAAGTAAACATTTAAAGAAAATTATAAAAGCATAAAAGCCAAAACATATAACCGGTATGGAAACAACAAGAAAAAGCACAATATAAACAAAAATGATATTACATCGCGATTGCGCGCGCACGTCTATGCAAACAAAGTGATTAATAAAACAGCAATTAATCATCTTAGCGGTTTCTTATATAGTCCGGCCTTTTTCCTTACTTTCCTTATTTCATTATACTTTTATCTTTAATTTCTTTTACGGTTCAATTCCTGCGATATTTACAGTAACAAATCAAAAAAGGAGTTGGAAAATAGATTTACGAATATAAAAATAAACTTTCAGGTAATTTATCAAAAAGGATTTTCAAAAAAAAAAAAAAATTAAAAACAAAAATCACATTTAAACGATGAAAATAATTTTCTTTGAAAATGTACGCCGTGATTCCTTTGTTTGTTTAACATTTAAATTGTAAAAATCGGCAGTCATTCAGGTAAACAAACGAAACAATTACCTCGGCGATATTACATAATTTACGTACGTATTACAATCACACAACTAAAGTTTAAATAGAAGAAAATTAGGGATAATGTAGGTATATACGACATAAGGAACAAAAGGGTTGAAATTAAGTCATGATAGTAATGAAAGCCTACAGAAAAACAAAAAAATGTACGGTTACAATGTGCATTCAAATGAAATCAAATTGAAAATAATGCGAGAGAGACAGAAACGCAATGACATGAAAAGTACAATAAAGAATAACAATATTAGAAATCCATAAAAGGGATGATTTTTTAATATTTTAAAATGCGTGTAACATGATTTAATTTCTTGTTTTAAAATTTAAGAAAAAAACGTGCAAGAAAACACCAACGAAGAAAACATGTTTTGAAATAGATCCTTCTTGTTTTACTTCATTCTTTGGTCTTATTTTTTAGGGATTCTATAATTGTTCACACATTCCAACGAATTAAGAGTGATAGATGGGATTCAGAAAACGCGATCATAGCTTGCCAATGATTTTATTATTGCCTTTTGATGAACTTTTTTCCTATTTGTTTTTTGTTTCAATTTATGGAAATTTTAGAGAGTTCTTTTGATTTATGTCGAAATTATGCACAATAAAAATTAAAAAAAAAACAAAGCTTCCAACAATATAATGGTGGTATGACAACACTAAACATAATTAGCGTTACAAACGAGTTATAGCGCTAAAGTAAACATAATTTTAATGATTGACATAATCGATAAGCGAATGTTATTAGTGGTGCTAAGGACTATTTAAGAGAATAAATAGTCTTTAGCACCACTTATTTCATTATCAAGGCCTTATTTAAGAAAAGTAAGGTTTAGACCTTAATTTTCTTAAATAAGAACTTGAAACATTCTTGTACCTATACATTACTTAAGTAATTCTTTTTCTATATATCTAATAATTAGGGTCTAAACCGCTATTAAATTTTTAGATATTTTCTATATTTCCTGATCAGTAAAACTTTCGGATTGCTTTTGTTAACTTCTATGCTGAACTGTCTTTTTATACCCGTACGAACGTATGTTCGAAGGGTATACTAAATATGCCTTACCTAACGCTAAGAAATAATCTCAAGTGTGTTTATGATCAGCGTCGAATTCTAAGTTGATTTAGCTTTGTCTGTCCGTCCGTCCATCCCAGCGATAACTCAAAAACTAATTGAGCTAATATCACCAAATTTTCACAAATGATTTATTGCAGTAAGTACCAGAACTCTATTTAAATTGGACAAGATTAGGGTACTGATTCGGGTAGCTGCAATAAAACTTCAAAATTTATTTGGCTATAGCTCAGAAACTATACAAGCTGAGGTATTACTAACTATACAAGCCAGTTATGACCTATTTATTCACACACAGGATTACTCACACACAAATTCGTACGGGTATCGCAGAGTTGACAGGGTCAACTCTATTTTCTCTTAAGCGCATTTAAGAAACCGTGAAAACACAAAAATTCTATGTGATGGAAAGCGACATTTGCATTATTTTTTAACAAACTTTAAGATTTTTATAAAATAAACTATAAGATTTTGCTTTCGAATGAATTTTACAATATAAACATTAATTATTAATTCGTTTATTTTACATTTATTTAGTATTATTTTACAAAAATCCTAATTTTACATTAAGCCTTCTCATTTGAATTTAATATTTTGCCTCTAAAGATTTTCCCAGAAATTAAATGTTAATAAGAAAACCTATTTTCATTAATCACAACGCAGAACATTATGTCTGCAGTTCTATAAAAAGATAAATTATTTTAATTTTTCAGGGTTACATAACATAAATCCTTAATAATTAGCGAGTCATTAGTTGATATCGTATTATATTCTGTCCTGTTCGTATAAGGTATACATATAAAGATGACGATCTGGTTCAAAATTAAATTTTTAAGAGTAACCCAACACGCATACTCACATAAATGCTATTAATTCGAATATCTTTAATGAACGATGACAAAAAAAGGTCCCATATCAGGGTCTTAAACAGATAAAGGTAAATATTTATTTTGGTCTTACGAAATTCTTTGTATAACTCGTCAAAAACAATTTATTTTTTTCTTTTTCATATGAAATTAAAATTTAAAAAACTTGTTTTCTAAATAACAAATTTTTTTTCTTAATCTAGAACAATTTTGTGAGGAGGTTACTTTTCACAAGATTTTAAGCATATATTTCTAGAAATGTTGATCCTATTTGCGTTCATTTTGAAAATAATTTTATTCCCATTAACGTTGAAATGTTTCTAAAAGGGAACTTTTTTCTGCGGTCACATACTTTTTTGGAAGCATAATATTTTCTCATACTATGAAATTATGAAGAAGTTAAGTGAGAATTTTAAGACAATACGAAATTAAATTTTCTTATTTAATTTAATTTGAACCAAGATTTAGTTTATATTTAGTAAATATTTAGTTATAGTTAAGTTGTGTACAAAAATTTTGAGTTCAAAATTATTTTCTCGAATTTTTGTTCATGGAAATCTATAAATAAATTCTTTGAATTATACTCAAAGAATTTGAATATTATATTGAATTATCTATTTTGTTGAATATTAATCAACAGTTCACTTAATATATGATCTAAATTTATTCGAAAAGTTCCATTTAAAAGTTTCTTGTTAATGTGCCATAAAAATTATTCTTCAACTTATAAAATTATAAGTTAATTTTATGTTTTTGCTCACTTTATAAATAATTATCTTATAATCCAAATAGTAGCTTAAAACAAAAATCTTCTTCCGCATTAAAATCTTAAATAAAATTAAAATTACCGGTTAAAATTTATCAAAATAAATATTTTCTTGTACTTCATTTTTGTTTCCTTGACCAGAAATTTGTTAAAATGGCTACATGCTGGATCAATTCTAGGATATAAAAAATAATTTAGTGTAATTAAATACATAGCTTTTACCTATACGACAGCGATTACGACGTGAACGTTACGTTACAGATAAACTAGTGGGAAAACAAAATAACCAATTACAACTAATAATAACATCAATAGTGAAACACGCATTTGCGCTAAATATACAGCAGTATTTTAACAAAATTGTTTTATATATTACTTAACTATTATTAATATTATTTAACTTCAGAACAGGAATTAAACGTATTATGTTACAATAACGGAAACTGACATTTACACGCGGTTCCAAACGCAGCCTATATTTCATGGCACAGTTCCTTATCTCCTCACTTACTTGGGGGACACCCAGATGCCTATGTATATCACTATTGCGCACATACCAGGGAGCATCCACCATATTACGAATTACCTTAGTCTGGAAAGCTAGTATTTGTTTGATGCGTTTTTGCTTAGCATAACCCCTTAGCTGCAAGTTATACGTCCATATAGGCTTTATCATTTGATTATATATCAACACCTTATTGTATGTTGACAATCCAGGCCCACGACCTAGAAGCAAATAGTTTAGTAATAGTTTATTCATTTCTATTCTCTTCTTCCCATCTGAGCTTGACATCCAAAGTCATACCTAGGTATTTCGCTGTGTTTTGGATTGATGCCATTCATGTATTTGTCCATTTACTTATATTGTTACTTTTTTGTCGATTATTCAACACTTGGTCTTACTGCCAATATTGCTGCATCGTCGGAAAATGAAGCCAAGGCTACTCCTTCTAAATCTGGCAAATAGCTTATATAAAGCACGTATAATATGGGACCCAGAATACGGCCTTCAGGGACGCCAACCCTAATTTCCCTAAGCCTAGAGTTTATTTTTATGTTGAATTTTTTTTTATTTTATGGAAGAATTTAAATGTATCGCAATAGAGAAATTAACGCAATATCGCATTTCGTTGTTTTTCATCTTAATTATAATATCCAATTATAATTGGATATAACAAGCAACATCTATAATAACCATAAACCATTATCCCATCAATAAACAACTTCCTTTTAAGAAGCAATCAATTTAAATCAGTTTTCTTGTAGCAAGAACATACATAATATGTTCAAAGGATAATCGAAACTTACCACTCCGTTTATAAAGCTGAAAAAAGTATTTCTGTAATAGTAGATTAATAGTCTGAGTATGGAAACGTTTATAATAATATTTCTGCTCAATTTCTATTTAATTTTGGTTCAGTAGAAACGTTACAACTTGAACCATAATTAACTTATATTATTTACAGAAGCTTTGGCTATAGGAGTATGATTTAGTCATATTTCAAAAAGTACAAGTGTGCTTATTATTCTAATCAAATTTTCTGGTATATTACCGACATATTATACTCTTCTTACACAGCATACAATAAAAGTGATTATGTGATGGCACCAAATTTCGAATGTGAACTGTTGGGATATATCAAACCTCGAGAAATGGACATTTTTGCAGGCCGATTTTAAATTTTTGCCTATATAAAGAGAAATTATCAACTAATGATTTACTTTTTTTATCATATCTACAAAATGAATTGATGGAATTTCTTGAAATTTGAAATTTGAGCTCTGCTTGCTACCAAAACGAACTGGTGAACTCTTTAGGGAATTAGGATGGCACAAAGCACAATTCTATTGGGAGACAAATTTGCTCCATTCTAGGTATGGTAACTAAAAACTTGCTAACTGCCGTAAAATTGAAAGGTGGTGTTCAAAAGGCATTGCCATAATCTTCTTTGACACTTTCACTAAACCAGGCAATACACATTGCGGTCGGTTATGCGCTAAAATGTAAATTTTAAATGAATTCCGAAATTTAATTTCATCCGCAATTACGAAAAAGTTGGTACGGGCTATACGAGTATAACACTTCTAAATACATGTGTATTCTGTCATTGTGAATGTTTGTGTGGGAATTTTTTCTCGTTTAAATTAAAAGTTGAATTAAATTGCTAAATGTTTATAATTATTATATTGTCCACTATTTAAAAAAAATATCAACGTATGTATAGAAGAGTTTTTAATTTTACTCTTTCGTATTTTTTGTCAACATTTATGACAATCTAAAGACATAATGTAGAGTACACCGTATATTATCTACACGACGCACTTATAAATATCAAACAAAAAAAATATTTTCTCTTCGCCAATAATATAATATTATATAATACTGTTATATACTATTTTAAAAGCCACAACATATGCTTGACATCTTTTGACATATCCTCTGCTGTTATTACTAATTTGCGAAAATGTTCCCATGAAAATAAAGTCGCGGTTTTTACCTGTTAAAATTATACTATTATACTATTTATCTCTTATGATTCTTTTATGTAAAACACAACAATACTTTCGATTCTTCTATATACAAGGTAATACAAAAGTTAAGTTATTTAATGTTTAATTGTTTTTCTTCATGAGCCACTTAGACAGTGTGCACAAATGTAAGCACCTATATGAATTGTTACCTGACCAATCGTGCAATGGTTATTGCACTGGTCCTTTAACTGAAGGGTCTCGGGTTCAAAGCCCAGTCAATCACTATAAAAATTATATTCAATATTATATAGCTTTATACACATTATATATAAAAAAAATCTGATGTGGTCAGCACATAACCGACCGCATTGTGTATTGTCTAGTTAAATGAAAGTGTTACAGAATATTATAAAAATGTCTGTTAAATACTTCTTTCCAATTTTTAGGACATTAGTAAGCTTATAGTTAACATACTTAGAAAAATGTAAATTTGGCTCTTAGTAGAGTTTCGCTTTGTGCCACTCGAATTCCCTGAAATGCTCGCCAGTTAGTTTCGGTAACAACCAGAACTCAAATATCAAATTTCAAGAAATTCCATCAATTTGTTCTGTGGATATGGTGAAAAATGTAAAATCGGCCCGCAAATCAGTTTTCGAGCCCTGATCTTTCCAAAAAATTTACATGTTCATTGTTTTAATACGGGGAATTCATATATTAAATTTCAATGAAATCGGTTGATTATTTCTCTTTATATACACAAAAATGTATATTTGGCCCGTAGTAAATGCCCAGTTGCTGATGCCTGATTTCTTCCAAAAGTTAGGAATTTTTGCGTATGATCGAGCAAAGCTGATATATGAAATTTCAAGTAAATAGGTTGAATACTTTCTTCAAAATGGTGAAAAATGTAAAATCGGCCCGCAAATCCGTTTTCGAGCCCTGATCTTTCCAAAAAATTTATATGTTCATTCTTTTAATACGAGGAGTTCATATATTAAATTTCAATGAAATCGGTTGATTATTTCTCTTTATATACACAAAAATGTATATTTGGCCCGTAGTAAACGTCTAGTTGCCGATGCCTGATTTTTTCCAAAACATACGAATTTTTGCGGACGGTCGAGCTGAGCTTATATATAAAATTTCAAGTAAATCTGTTGAATATTTTCTTCAAAATGTTCAAAAATGTAAAACAGGCCCGCTAAAAAGTACAGTTCCCGAGGCCTGATATATACCAAAAGTTGATCGATCCGTGCCATGGTGGAAACAAACTTACATATAAAATTTCATCAAAATCGGTTCAGCCGAACTTGAGATACACGCGTGCACACACAGACCGACAGACGGACAGTCCGACAGACCGACAGACCGACAGGTTGCTAAAAATAGTTTATTTACACTTCCCTACTATGGAGAAGTACGTTCCCACCTAAAACTCGATATGCAAAATTTGTTGCCATCACATAACCTACCTATTGTTTACTCAATACGGTCGGTAATAAAAAAATTAATATTAACTAATTGCCATATTTCAATAATACGAGTATTCAATATTAAAAAAAAAATATCAGCAAAGTAAAAATAGTAAATATAAATAACCTTAAATATCTAATATAAAGAAAAAAAACTAAGGTTGGTTCGTCACCTTAAACCCAATGACGTCAGAAACTGGTTTATGGTTATATACAATAATCATACACCAGCCCTATGCTCCTCCTAGGAGCGAAGTAAGATATAAATTAAAAGAGAAAAAATTTCATCTTTTTGATGTGTACCAATACAAATTTGATTTCAAATTACTGAAATGTTTCTGCAACATGTTTCGCTTAATTAAATAATATTTTGTCAGTATTCTACTCAACTTCTTACTTAAAAGGCTTAGTCTCACACAGTAATAATATTGGTATTAGAAATGTAGAATTGGTGAAATATTAATAGTTTTTAATCCCTGCTTATTTCCCAAATAAAATATAATTCAATCACTCATTTATTTGGTATCGAATAAAGCGCCGAATGCACAAAGGAATCCACACATTAACTTGTTTTTTTGTAAATTTTGAGGCGATATCCTTTATTAATTTCTTTTTAATTTCTTTCTTTACGCATTTATTTATTTATGTGAACATTATTTATGTGAAACACCTTGTAATAAAAAGATGACATAAAAAATGTTACTAAAAAATTGATACAATTGCATTCAGAAATGTTATGTACCTAAATGTACATATATACGTTTGTGTATACCTATTCATGTAGGATTGATAAGGCCAACTCCTTAAGGGAAAACAGAAGGTGAAAACAAAAGAAGTAAGAAGTTAAAAATAAAAACAAAAAAAATTAAATAATAACTTTACAATAACTAAATGAGTAACTGAATCCAAAATGAATATTTCAAGTTGGACGAACTCATTATTTGCACGATATCAATAACATAACAATAAAAGTAGTAAAAATGACCACTATACGCGACTTCTGTTCATTTGCAAAACTATTTCAAATTTACTCGTCACAGTGTAAAATAGAGTTTCTGAATCGGAAACCTTTCTATATGGTTGAGTATACTTAAGAACCTTCTTATTAAATTTCAATTATTACAGATATTAATGTATTGGTATAATAGCAGTTAACATTTGGTTTTATATTTAAAGACATATTATTTAGTCTTACACGCATATTTTCAAGTTCAAAGCGATGTTTATACAAAAGTAAGCGTTGTAGAATGAATCCGAAGAAAACACAAAAAATCAACGTATAAAGTAGCGTTTTAACCGCATGGATTGAATAAAATAAAATGAAAATTTTAAAAGCTGGTTATGGGACAGATTTATTTATAATAAAATAAAAAGAAGTTCATGTTAATTTTAATTATTATGTATGTATATATATGGAAATAAATACTTTATTCGCGATTTTACGAAAAAAGAATTAACAATAAAAAAATGTATATGAAGTAAAAGAAGGAAAAAAAAGAAAAATATTAAAAAAAGGCGGCGGATACTTGTGGTGATCCGCATGAATTAAATTTCGCTGTCGCTTAGAATATCACAATAATACAAAATAAGAAAAAGAGAGTTATTATAACAACAAAATAAAGTAAATGACGGAGTGGAAAAGAATTACTTGGTTGATAAACAGAAATTGTAAGAATTCATTGTTCACATATTTTCGCGTGCATTTTAAAATAAAGTTGTATTGAAATAAAACCTTGAAACAACGTTTATTAGGATTCTTACATGAATAACCTTAAAATGATAACGTTAAAATGAAGGAATAAAAAAATTCGATTGACTGGAAACCTGTTAGAAATGTAAACTGAAATCAAATAAAATTTACATTTAATACAGAATGCCGCCCTACCCGATTTGTAATTTTTGTAAAATACTTCTAATTAAATTACCAGCTTGCTAAAACTGTATTAATACGCATATAAGTTGCATCAAATTTTAAGCGCTTGTGCCATCATTTTAAGTTGTTAAAATTTAATTAGCTTACGCATGTACGTATGTTTTATTTTTTGATTAATATCAAAAAATTATTTTTATATTATGTAAGTAAATAAATAAGTTTTCCACAAACCTTATCTTTCGAGGTAGAAAATCAAATTTTATAGTCGACTCGACTGCAGAAACAAAATTAAATTCGATTAAGAATCGAATACCTTGTTTAGCACTCATTTTCTATTATTTTCTTTAGCAAATATCCAACAATGTTATCGGATTGTGCCGAATATGTAAGATTTTTCATATATTTACTTTTCAGTGAATAATATTTAAAAAAAAACATTCCCGCCATTAAAGCCAATTACAAGTATTTCCACATGAAATGAAGATAAAATTTATACTTAAGTAAATGTTGTTCAGCATTAATTTCTTACTTATTTTTTCCTTATTCGCTCATTACTTCGAGGAAATACAAAATTTGCTTCTTGAGCATTGTGAGTAAATTGTCAAGTTATAATTTAACATTAAGTTTAATTTTGTAAATTAAGTCATTTTGTAAATAACTTTTAATTTTTTAATACTTTTAATTTAGAAATTAAGGAAATTAAAAATTTAACTGAAAAAGACTTACAATTTATGTGTATAGTAGTATTTATTTTAGTGTTTTAAAAATTGTTTCAAAAGCCATCGCTGTTAGGCAACAATGAAAACGAAAAATAAATCTAAAGACAGGCAGCATCGTATATCCTTGAACTATTCTCCGTTTGTCCTTTCTATACTATCAATTTTATTTCCTTTAATTTTCAACGTCAAAGACATAAAGAAAAAATAAGAAAAGGTTTAATTTAATGACATTTTTGTTGGGTAAAAATTTCATATGCAAAGTAGTTTCCTCATCAAAATTTTCCCATATTATTAGAAATTATGGGTAATTGTGTTTGTACAGTCGACCCAGCTTTACATTAACTCTGTCTAAAACATTTTGTTTCAATAAATAGCTCCTTATACATGTTGATTAGAAAAATTTGTTAATATCGCTACTTCATTTTTTCGTAATGAGAAACTTAAATAGCAATGTAAAAGAAAGCTATTCTTTGATGAACCGCATTGCCTACTTATATGCAGTTCTGTAGTTCTATCTGTACCTTAATTGCAGTTTTAAATGATTCATTGAAATAATCACCTGCTGCTCGAAATAGTTGAAACCACTAGAATTTTTGGGTACTTTTGCAGTAGTACATAGACCTTTTCAAGGAACTTATTTTTAAAATCTAATTAAAATAATATGTCAACGAATTTAATTGAAATTTTATGTCAGTTTTATTGTTCTAACCGAATCAACTATTAAATTTTTTAAGAAAACCTTTAATGAGGAATAATTAAAAGTCTTCTTAAAAAACTTTTGCTTTTTAGAGATATCATAAATAAAAACCAATCAATCACGAGATTTTAAAAATTATTTTAAAAGAACTTTGTCATTTTTTAGAATAAATTTTGCATTAAACTAATACAAATAGAACCTTAGACCAAGAATTAACTATAATTTAAAGTAAAATTGAACGAAAAAGCAAAAAAAGTTATCGTTTAGACGCGCAAAATACGAATATCATATTTTTAAGCAAAATCGTTATCGTTTAATGAGGAACGGAAAGGAATGAGAATAACAAAAAAGGAATGAGTAACAAGGCAAACTACTTTTAAATAAACAATAGCAATATAAATTACGAGTTAGTACGGACTTAAGCACGCTTCATAAAATCAGATCAAAATAACCAGAATTGCAATTAGTGCAACGCATTATTCTAGTAATGGCTCATTTATACCATAATCCGTACCGTTATGAGAACCATTAAAAAGCTCTACTTATTTCATGTAAATTCGCATTCTTCGTAAAAGAGATGCGCACACAAGGGCGAAGATTGTTTCCCGAAACAAGTTGATGAATAAAAACTATGTCGGCACCAGATCGCAACCTAGACCACGCAATGCGGAGCGAAAAAAATTTTTCCGAATGGAATCAATCCTAAAAATATCAATAATATGATAAGGTAAGACGCTAAAACTAGATACACAATAGTTATAATAATAATAATAACAAACAATATGTTTCTTAAAGTAGGGGTCAGAAAACTCTTTTGCGAATTTTATAACGAAATTTAAGATTATTTGCATCAAATATTTTATTTTTTGTATGTGTGTGCTAATGATTTCAAATTATTTTTTAAGCTTTGACTGTACTGTAGAAAAATTTAAAAATATTTTTAGATGTATCTACGTGGTACCTACATCATTTGTTCGAAGACAATACCTTTGTTTTACATACAAACTTGATATTTGTTCATGAAAGAATTTAAAAACGGATCTCAGATTCGGCATTAAATTTTGCGAATTTTGTAAAATTTTTAATATAAAAACAGTATAAGTAGGTTGTACTGTATATTTTTCTACTTATTTACTATATCTACATACGTAATGTACATATTTATATGAAGACCCACCATTATCACTTTGACATAAGATGATCAATTAACATAATATCTTTATATGTAGAAAATATTATAACTAGAACTAATGATTAAGTGTGGGCACGAAAAATCATTAGTATCCTTCATTACTTTTTCCTTTGATTTTTTTTTTTTTATATTTTATTCAAGATAAAAGCTGAAGGTTGACATTTTCTATATCTCTGACACAATTAAATAGGAAAAAAACTTTTCGGTTCTTTTTTTTTTTTGCCTTTTAAGCTAAAAGTTTTTCACTGCCGTTTGAACGAATTCCGGTTTATCTCTAATTTGTTGTTTTTGTTTCAAAATTTTTGGATAAGTATATTTCATTTACTATGATAACATGTACTTATATATTATATGTTTTTTTATTATTATAATTTTTATATAATTATTATAATATTTTAGCATTTGTTATAATAGACTTTTGCAAAAATTGCAAATTGTTAAAACAAAACTATCAGGAATGAAAGAAGAACTTGATATTTAATATTTTGAGGTTAAATTTCAACATTAAACTTTAAAGTTAAAATAAATGTATGTATGTAGAGACAAAAAAAAATGATTTTTTCAGATAGGAAATTCTAAAAAATTGTAAAACGCACTAAAGCAAAATTAATCGATTTAAAGGTTTTCAAAATAATTTGTGTAACAATTTATATCTCGAATTTGTATTTCTCTCTATTTCAGTAAAGAGGTTTTATTTATGAAATTGTTCTATTGAAATTACAGTTTATTATTGCCATATAATAAATTCCACACAAATTAAGAGAATGTCATATTTTATTTATAATCAACCGCATCAGATGTAACGAGGTTATTTGATGGCACATGTCGAAGGAAATGCATTCTTCGTTGCAAGGGAAGCATAGATAATCTATTTTTAGAGAGATCTCTGTCTGTTTGTCAACCTATCTGTTTGTGCATTCCTGCATCTAAATTTCAACTAAACTGATTTTTAAAAATATTTATATTTGAGTTTATTTTGAGATCTTAATATTAAAAATTTAGATAAGAAAACCATTCTTTTAAAGTATTTCTCAAGGCGAATATACTTATATTAAATGAGCCATATATCGCATTGGCAACATCATATTTACATACATATTTATATTGCAAAAATATATAAATTCGGGGTATTCGTACACGTGTAATACAATAAAACAGAAAAGAAAACGTTTGTAACTAATTAAAAGTAAAGGACATAATTGACTGATAAAACTATTATAAGTGTGTGCGTATAAAATTTCCGAAAATCGATGTGAAAGAATCTATATCAATGTGGAAAATTTGAAGTGGAGGATGATTAATATTAATCTCATATAAAAGATTATATTGAAATTATATATTGTATAATCTATTATATTATATTATAGATATATTTTATATCTCCCTCTCATAAATTGAGGATGATAATATTTAGAATAAGTGCTTTTCCTTCAACAAGAAGATAAATTATTTTGGTTATACAATTATGACAATTGAAAAGTTCTGAAAAGTATTGAAGTTTTTGAATTGGTTTAAATTCATAATACGTACAATTCTCACAAATATTTTCACACCTAATAAACGTAGAAAACTATTGTTATACAGAACAAAATTGCATCTAGTTAAAATTTCATCAAATTTAATATCATCAATTCCAAGACTATAGTGTGCGTATTTGTATTAGCGCTTAAATATTAAAAAAATTTCTTTTGTTCCCGTGGGTGTCGTAGTTATTAAAATTCAAAATAATCATATCTAAATCCAACAACCAAAAAAATTTTTGCTCCTCTTAACGATATCATAGAATATTAACTCTGAAAAATGCCTTTTGAGAAACGTAATTTCATTCGTTAATTTTTAGAAAATGCTATATAATTTTTATATGAAACTTTTTAATTAAATTTCGTAAATACTATACTCACATAGGCGTCATGATGATACGAAATTAATAATTACACTTTTGAAATCAAATTTAGCACATAAAAAAATATAACATTTTTGGAAATTAAAAGTATTTACGTATAGTTTCAAAACTAAAAATACAAAAAAAAAAACAAAAATGTTATTAGATATGTGAAATGTTGCCACGTTCCTTTTAATTAACCTTAATTTGACTGAAGGGAATCTGTTAAAATATAAGTGAAAATCCTTTCAATAATAATTATAAAAATAATATATTAAATAAATTTTTTCAACAGCAACAAAAATAAATTTAACATTTCTAGTCAATTTTTCTGACATTACATTTTTTTTAATGTTGAAAATCAAGGTAACCAGGTTCTTTTTTTTTTTTTCGAATTATATTTCCTTTTTAAACCCTTAATTCAAGTTAATTAAGAGAAAAACAACAATGAATTAAAAAATATTTGTATATGCATTTATATATATATGTGTTTATTCTAAGTTTCTTTGGTTTTGTATGTTTTGATATTATTTCACACATTTTCCGTTCTCTGATTAATGTGGCCGTGCGTTATTTGTTAAGTTATATGTATATGTTCCTGCTTTCTTTTACTGACTGTATAATATTATTGTGTATAGTTTAATACATATATACCCTCTAAATATTTTTTATAATTAAAAACTTTCCTTTTTTCCGCTTTAAAATGTACAAAAAATAGAAAAATTTCCTATACCTTAAAAACTAATTCCAAATTTTATAAAAAAAAAATAAAAAATAATGTATAAATTTTTTTTTTATTAATTCAAAAAACTAAAATAAACTTTTCATTAGAAAGAAAAGCACAAAAAATAAAGTAGAACTGTAATTTTTTTTTTCTTTTTATTTTTGTGATCATTTTAGGTCTATTCCTTTTTTAAATTTAAAATACAACAGTTAAAATAGGATAAAATACCCCGTCGTATATTCATAATTACATATGGCCAACTATTATGTGTATTTTGTTTGGAAACTAAATCCACAGCACAGCGAAAGTCCAATTAACCACAAAAAAACAAAACAAAAGAATAATGTAAAAGTAAGATGATAAAAGAGTGGAATAGAAAGAGGGAGAGAGAAGAAAGTGAAAGAAAACAAAAACGAGATAATAAATAAAATAAAAAGGAAAACTAAATTTTTATTATTATGATTATTAAGATTATCCTTTACATATACGCAAATGATTGCGTATACAGATATGCTTAGGTTTATAATCACACGCACAAAACTTCTATAATAATTAATAAAAATCCTTTTTTCCCCCGGTAAAACTACGAGAGCAAAAAAAAAAAAGGAATGTGTGTTTTAAAAATTTGAGAGTTTGCTTTTCTCTTTTTTGTTTGGATAGTTTTTAGTTTTTTTTTTTTTGCTTTTTCTAATAATATTATAAGTTAAAAAACAACATAACCCTTTTTTTTTTGTTTTTTTTTTTATTTAACGCAAACATGAAATTTCTCTTTAAAACTATTAAAAATTGTGGACATGGGACAGGTCCAAAACTATACATGATATACACATTTATACGTTTTTATATATAAGAATGAAAAGGGTTTGAAAAATTATTTACAATATCAGTATTACTCTATACACATATATACATTATCAAATGTGTGGCTACGAGTAAAAATAAGCTAAAAATTAAAATTTGCTCTATTTTAATTCAACTATATTGTACGAATATAACTAAGTGTACGAACATGTTAGTACGAGCAAAATATTTAATTATTTAGTTGCTTGACATTTGATCAACAAATTTTATTTATATTTTTATAAATCTTTACCTTCATAATCAAAAGTAAATTACTGTTTTTACTAAGGGAGAATACTTTCAAAGAATTGCGATGCGTTGAACTTAAGTTAAGCATATTCATACATTGTTATGCTTTAGAGGTACTTTTTTAATATCAAATCAATAAAAATATAATGGAAAACTTTCGTATTTTGAGCTAAAAAGGCTAAAATTTCTTGTACTTCTAAAGTTCTTGTACTTCATTAAGTTTCGGCCTCAGTTTTATTATGTATCATACAGAAAATAAATTCTCATGCAATTTGATGTCATTAAATCATCAGTTGTTGTCAAAATAGTATGTATAAGGAAAATCCAAATAAATATTTTAAAATATCTGTTTAGTTTTTGTAAAATTGATGGCCCATCATTTGAATAATATAAGATAACTTTTTATTGCTAATTTTATTTTCGTTTTTACTAATGTACATTGAATTTTCCTCGAAATTTTCAATCAATCATTCATTTTCAATACAATGTTAATTTTTGCAATAATTTCTGCAACAATTAATTTGATATAAACTTATTAAAATTCGTACGAACACTCAATCTTTTAATTTTAATAAATTACTTTTTGTAACCACAGAAAAAAATACATGGTATTTAATGAGAGAAAGGACTTTTTGTTTACTTTTTTGTAACCGTCAAAATTATTTTTACTCCATTGCTTTCATCATATAAATGATAAAAAAATTTGTTATATAATAATATAATCGATTCAGGTTGCCAATTCCAAAAATTTTAGTGGCATATTTACATTTTCTTGAGTGTAAATTTAACTTAGCCTATCTTGCCTTTTAATTTATTTATGAACGATATATGCAAGAGAGGCTCATTTTAATATATAGTTTTAGGTCAGTATGATTGTTTTTAGACATTTGATTCTCAAATTTTCGATATCACAAACTATTATTGTTAAACTTAAAAAAATTTTTTTCAAAAATTTTGTTACTTAGACAGTTAATAACCATTAATTCGTATTTTTATTTCCAATGGGTTTGCATGGAAGTATGCCAGCAATGGGATTATGTATATGAGGAAGTAATATTGGAATTAAACAGCCCTTAGAATTTAAATTGCAATAACACTATTTTATAGAATATTTTGTGGAATTTAAATCTGAATTCCTACTTCCCTCAAAAAATTATTTTTCAAAAAGCATTGGTAATCCAAAGCAGATTAAAATCTTTATAAATAACACACATATACGTACATATCTGTATATATTTAAAAAAGAGAATGAGTGATAAAGTCTTATAATTTCAGTTCGGACATTGATAAATACAATTTAATGTTATCTAAAGTATAAATACATTTGTATAAATATATATACCTATTTATAAACACAGGCACGCTATTGCTTTGTAACAGAAAGGAAACTTTTTTTTGTCTATTCTTATTATTATAAAATAAGATATATAAAAGCCTAGGCCTTGGAGGCTAAGAAAAAGTATAGTTTTCGCAAAATTAACATTGCGTGTTTATTCTTTTTCCTTTAATAATACTTTATAATAGTATATGCATATACATACATTTATAGTGTATAGTCAAAAGTATCCGAAAAATTTCATGTAATTATGTATCTAAAATTCTTTTGTTGCTTTTATTTTTTAGCTAAATGTGCGAATAACAAAATGTGAGGAAACAAAAATGATGCGAGTATGTGAGAATATTGTGAATGAATTCTATTTAAAATAATGTATTCATTTGACCATTCACTTATAAAAGTCTCATATGGCATATGAATATCATTTTAATTTTTTGCTTTCTCTTCTTTTTATATATAGTACTGAATTTTAGGTAAAACAGAGTGATTATAAATTTTTTACCTTTAGTTTGAATTTAAATTATTAAATAGCTTTAATTTGATAATTTGTGATTAGTGATTCGGGAAATGAGCATATTAATAGTGAGTTAACATAAAAAATTTGCCAACCACATAAGTTCCGGTGCGTTCTTATTGCATAAACGCATTATTTAAAAATTGAAGTAGCTAAGAAATATACTAAACCAAAAGAACGGCATGCTACAGTTTTTAGAAAAATTTTATCTCCAAACGACCAAAGGAGAAGGTACCTTTAGCATAGGGTAGGGTTATCTATCTAAGAAAGGAGCCAATACAATTCGGCCCCTTTCTAAGATAGATCTTCGGGGGGACCGGAGTCCATTTGTGGAATTGTGCAGCAAAAAATCTGAGAGGTACTTGGAAAAAAGGCAGAATGGCTAAGATAGCTTTCTATATAAGCTATGGAAAACACTTCATGAGATGCAGTAGTCCATGGGGATTCTAAGTGACTTCGACCAGAAGCGGTATAGCAAATTAATACGAATAAGTAAAAATCAGACGAAAAGTCTCGCGGGTCATCTAAGGCGTGTGGTCATTTGTAAGCTTAACGGGAAGATGTGGAACGGTTGTGTTCTCGAAACAGAAGAACAGTGTTATCTTGCGGTACATTGCTAAGAATTATGAAATCAAATCGGTATCTGGCCAATAACATCACCGGTGCAGACTTCAGTGCTAAAATAAAGTATCCGATTTGTGACAGGAATTTTTTCATAGCTCACAATATAGACGCGCTGATAAAAGTACTAGGTTTACATAGTGCTAAAACTACAATATACACAATATGCATGTGCACTAACAATTCCCTTAGTTATAGTCAAAAATTTCCTGTCTTCCAATTATAATCTATCGCTACTTAAACTAAAATAATGTTAGCACAATATTGAGCTTAATTCAAATTATACTTGATAATAGTGAAGATTAGGCAAATAATATATTTGTCAAATTTTTAAAATATAACTGAATTTTTAAATTGTACATACATATTTCAAATCACATAGTATATTTTATTTCGAATACTCAAAACTTTACTACTCGTAATGTTTCATATTATATGTGAACAAAGAAGTCGGCAATAAAGAAGAAAATGGAGAAAAGAAATATTTTTAACTAGATATATAAATAACTAAGCAATAATGAAGCAGAAAATGAATGAAAGTTCCATGATGGACATTAAGATTTTCGGTTCCATTTAGTTTTAGCTCAAAACTAACTTTTTTTTTTTACTTAGAATGTTATTATTGCAATTTTCCTTCAATTCTTCGTAATTATATTTGTATATATGTGTAACATTTTCACAGATTAAGTTTTTCTTTTTTAATTTTTCCTTCCTAGCTATACGCTTTCTTTCATTTTTAATTTTTTTTTTTCTTCTTTTTGTTTTCTCTCATTTTCCTTTTCTGATATAAAGAAGAAAATGTTAAGATTAAGCGCAGGCATTTTCGTAAATGTTCTAATTTCCTTTTATAGAGACCACATCAGATCGTGTAGTGGTTAGAATATACTTTTTCTTCTACACTTGCTATATATATTGGATTCTATGTTTGTATATAATACATGCTAGAATTTATTTAAAGATATCTACACAAACAAGACTATTTATTCATGTAAGTTGATAAACATATCCATATTTATACTGGAATATTTAAAATATGAAAATCAAAATCATTTCTTTTACTTTAGTTTTCCACTTTTTAAAATAATATGTTGTTTCTTCTTCATTTGTATTATTTGTATAAATTTGAATAAAAATATACTTACTTGCATATATATATATATAAGCATAATGTAATTTACGTGTGCATTATAATATTCTTGTAATCCTGTACATATGCATGTATATATTATATGTATGTTGATATTTAAACAACCATTCATATTGAACGTGTATAAAAGCTTTTGGTCAAATACCATTTTATATTAGAGTATTTTCTCTTGAAGATGAAGAACATTCAATTTAAAATCAAATGTATGTTTCTTTTATATTTTAAATATAGAGATATCAGTGCCTGCGTATACAATATTAATACATTCCTTTACGCTTAACTTGAGTATTGTTCCTTAATGAATTCATTTACATAAAGTGTACAGAAAATACAACCATTTCATATTATATTCCTAATATAATTCTTATATCTATATGTATATTATATATAATGTATATGTACAAATAGTGTTGGCAAGAGGAAATTTAAAGAAATTCACATTATATAGATATCATTATTGAGCTATATTTCACATCCTAAAATATTGCGTACAGTGTATGATGCGTAAGTTGATCTTAGAAAATGTGTATAGGTATACATTAATGTATTTATGTAGATTGGCTCGTATGCGAAGAATAATAATTCCTAGAAGTATAATATATATATAAATATTTAACGTATGTATATATGTGTATAAATATAATATTATTGGATACATACATCGTCCTTATGCGTCTGAAAAATTTCTTTTTCGTTTTAATGGTCTTTTATTCGATATATCGTACGGCGTTATGGTTATTTTGCAAGAAGAATATAAAAAGAAAAATTAGAAAAAAAGAAAACATAGAAAAGGACCTTCTTTTCATATTCAAAGGACAAAAATCATTATAACCCCTTTTGTTTCATAATTTTTTTATTTTTTGCTTTGTTTTCCTTTTTATTTTTATTATTACTATTTCTGTTTTAAATACTGTTAGCTTTTGTAGATGTACGCTATTATATTATGGAATGTGATACGAATAAATTGCGTTTTGAGAAATTTTTTTCTTCTATACTAGTAAGTAAGTTTATATGTAAAACAAATTTCAATTAAAATATAATATACATATTACATACGTTACATATGAATTTATTTATAGGATATTCTACTTATCTACTATAAATGTACATACATAGTATGATTGCGTAAAAATATTCTAATATTATTTTGTGTTATGTGCACAATCTTCATAATATGTGCACATTAGAAGCTGAGTTTGTATTATTTTGTATGCATGTATGTATAGTTAGTAAAATACTTAATATTGTGCATTGTTGTTTTTTTTTTTTTTTTGTTATATAATTTTTGTAAGTTTTCTAAAATATTGGATACTTCTAAAGAAAAAAATTAAGAAGACTTGACTACACGTAATAGGAGAAAATTTTCATTTGAATATTACATGTTTATTTGTATGTAAATGTAACATATAAAAGTGTATGCATGTATTTTGATTATAGAAAGCGTGTTATTTTCCAGTTATATTTTAATTCGTTTGTTCTATTTTTTACTAATTGTGCATATATATATATATTACTCGTATAAGACCTAACAACTAAAATATTTTCTAATATATAAACATCTTGATATACTGAACAATTTGTATTTTGAATATAGTTTGTCGTTTAATAATACCAATATTCAGGATACATGGGCATGTACGCTTTATAAGAAAAATATCTAATTACAAAAATGTCTAGGATTTTCTTCTCTTATTTGCATCAATATGCATATAATAAGAGTTAAGATAAAGTGTTCATACATTCATACATATGTTACCATATCTTAAATAATTACAATTTGACTTCAAACTCTAAGGATTTACGAAAATTTGTTACAAAACAAAAATATATTTTCTTTTATGTCCTTTAATTTTTTTTTATTTTGTTTCGTATATCGTAAATAATTTGGCTTACATATACCAAATGTTACTTACTGATCCTGCAGAATATGAGATAAGACAGTATAAATTTTATGTTAAGGCAAAATTTTATGTATAATATGAAACAAAAATTTTATCTTTATTTTCTTGTTTATTAAAGATTATTCAAGAAAAATGTCAATAATTTTCTAATATGCAGCTAATGAATAAGAATTTGAAACTAAAAATAAAATTTGCATTGTAAAAGGTTTGACCGTTTTAATGCAAAAATTTAAAAAAAACATTAAACCGCAAGATTGTACTCGTATTTAAAATCAATATATGTAATTGTGTCTTTCGTAATTTGACGTGAATTTTTTTCTTGAGACTTTGTATGGAAAATTTTCTACCACATTCTGTAACATTTTTATTAAATTACTGGAACCAAAATTATTTAAATTAGTAAATATTATTTGAAAATGAGATCATTAGGCTGACCATATCAGAATTTTAATATTTCGAGCTACACAAAGTTCCATATAATAAAATCACAATACCATCTTTATCACCTATATATTTTTCAATATCCAACTAAAGTTTTGCACGCGTTCGAATCATTGTAAATATGTATGTATCTATATATAGCTTCATCGCTGTAATCGTAATATAGGTTTGGGTATAGGCGCCATTCAGTTTATTAATAAGTAGTAGTAAAATGTCTTTAGCAAAAACTAAAAACTATCACCAACGAATTCTCTAATTTGATCCTCAATTTCATTATGATCAAAAAGCCTTATTAAAATAATATGAGTTGTTTTTATAACGTATGATTTCAGAAAATATTTAAACACTTATATAAGAAAATTTAAAAAAATTAACCCATTCTTTGTTGTATAACCTTTATTTGTTGTATCAATTCAAACATAGTTCAAAAAAAATTTATAGAATTTTAATTTGCCTGCTACTCGTATATTACAGGAACTACTCAGTTGTATTTGCTTGTTGTGTATTACCGTAATATTAAGAGTTTTAAACAAGCTTAAAATCATTTAAATGTGCAAGATTGATAGATTTTGTAAAATGAAATTGATTAATGATTGTTACACGGCAGTATATATATGTATATACAGAAAAACTGTGTACTTGAACAGTCTGAACCTTTCAAAATTCAGAAATGTTCTGCATTATCAAACTAAATCATAACTACATATATTATAATAATCATAAATTACGCTATATAATAAGAATTTGTTACCTTTCTTAATGAAAAATTATTGTCCATTCAATAAACTGATCAAAAAATGTATAAAAGACTAATTTTTTCATACACAATATATTTGATGAGTATACAAAGTACAAATATTTTTTTATATATATACATATATGTTAGTAGATATATATAATATAATTCATTAGAAAATTAAGAAAAATATTTTTTTCTTATATTCCTTTATGACTATACAATAATAGTTATGATGATAATGGTCATTCAAATTATGGGTTGTACAATCAAGAAAAATGCATCTAACTACTATGCAATATCTGCTATACATGTTTTGGGAATATATACATAATATATATATAAAATAATTTATATACTATGGTGCTGTACCGTACATAATGCATAGATTATAGTTTTATGTTTTGTTTAGTAACATTTTTTTTTTTTTTTGGATAATATAATTTACCATTACAATTTACAATATATAGCAAGATCTTTGTATACATATAGTTCAATTTTTATATCACTTAAGAATTTTTATATTCTTAAAAAATATTTTTAAAGAAGAAGAACTTTAAATACACTAAGATATGTATGTATATATTGACATGCATATAAGACTTGAATATGAATATATTTTATTAAAAACTAAATACATTTCATACAGTGCAACATTTTTTATAGAATCATACAAAAAAAAATCTATATACATTGTATTTATTGTATAATTAATATAGGTATGTATAGTAATATTTTAATTGTAATATGCTTTAGACGCTAACGAATAAAAGTACACTTGAGTGAACACATTTTCTTAAAAATATATCAACATAATATCATAATATATATGTAAAGCCATGTATGTATTTATATATATTTTATGTATATATATAATATTAAATTAATATTAAAATTCTATACAATTTTCTTTCATCCACACATGTTTCTTTCTAAGATTTCTTTTTTTTTCCAATAGTTTTTCTTCCATTTTTTATTTTTTTTTTATTTTTCATTTAAATTTTCAATCTTTCTTGATGTATGCGTATACGAAAGATATTTGTATAATATAATATATTTACATATATAACATAAATATCTACATTAAATGACCAGAGAACTCCTTGCGATTTTAAAATTATTCTGTTGATGGTCTTGATATGTGCATCCTTAAAAGATATTCATTTCTATATTATGTAAAATGTATACATTTTATATTGATGCATGCTTGCATTTATGCAATCTACGCAACATAAGCACATATATACAAACAAAAATAACTGATATATGTACATTCTTATAGGTATATTTGTATATATGTAAATATATTTCAAGCTAAATATAAAAATTTTAGATAAATTTTACGAATATTGTATGTGTGTATACCCACTTATCTTGTATAAATAAGTTTGCAAGATGTATATTCATGTTCATGTGCATGTATGTAACTTAATGCATGTATATAGTGTATGACAATATATTTAGATATATATATATATATAGAGAAAGCGTTTAAATTAAAATTAAAGATGGACAATAATTATGTAAGGTTTTCTTTTCTTCTTTTCAGTTTTCTATATTTTATTCTAAAATTTTGAATTTTTCTTTTATTTTTCATTTTGTTTTTTTATTTTTTGTTGCCTTTTCTTTTGTGCATTTTAGATATTTGAATTCATATCAGAAAATGTAAGACTTTCAAATTTAATACAAATGATTGTTGTGTATGTGTTTGTTTGTTTAAAAGGAAAATTTATTCTAACTTTCGGACTAACATAAAATTCATATAAGAATTGAACTTATGGTAAAAATTTTTATCCAATGTATGTATGTATATAGACCTGTGTATACATTATCTTATCATATATAACGTATTCGTACGCAATATGTATTTTTACGAGTATATATGAAAATGTGTGCATTTTTAATCCTTAAATAATATGAAGCATCTATCTGTAGGTGTACATTTAAAAATCTACAAACTTGTAAATTTTTGTGTATATACAGGTTGCTTAATAATTTATAAAAAAAATTTCTGTTCGTACACATGTAGATGATAAAATTTCGTAAAGTAAAATTTAATTTTAAATCCAGCTGAATGACCACAGAAGAAGTGGGTACCTATATATGCATAAGAAAAAGATGAAGATTCAACAGTATCATCATCATTGTCATCATCACAATCATTTTTCTTATCATACCATATTTTGATCAATATAATCATTAATATTAGTACAAAAAAAAAAAAAACAAAAAACAAAAAAAAAACCATTCTTAGTTTTGTATTTTAGAATTTCATTATTATTCTAAATCTAAAAATTAAGATGATGGGTTTTTAAAGTGCATCGCACATACATGTATACATATTATACTAATACATATAATCACCAAAATAAGTATATTTTTGGATATACCAAGAAATTTTCAAAAATATTATGCATTCATAATGTACTTACTCTTTTATATACATACATACATATATGTATACTAATGTGACATTTTAATTTGTTATAAAAGAAAAACCAAAGAAGCAAAAAACAAAAAAAAAAACCTAAATAAAATAAAAAGAAATAACAATATTCTAGAGAAGCTAGAAAAATTTTCTTATTCTGAATGCGGAAAATTTTCTAATGCACATAATACTTTTTCTTATAAGGGAAATTTTCTTACATACCTAAAAACGCAATAAAGAAAAAAAGTAAAACAAGAAAAAAAAATTATATATTTTCATTGGTCAAAACTTATAAAAGATTTATATAAGAACTTAAAAAATTCATATCCTCCTAGGTGAACTAAATTGTATTCTTATACCTAGATTTTTTATATGATTTCAATATAAGTAGTTTGATATGCATAACACTACAGTAAATTTGTTCATATATTCTAATTATTATTGTTATATATTAATATATATATATATATATATATATATATATTATATTAATAAACGCAAGTGTATGAACTGTATTGGTTAAAAATTCTTATATTTCAAAAAATTTATATCTAAGGAAAATATGAAAATAAAAAAATTATAATAACAAATTTAAGTGGAAAAAAAAAAATAAAGAAGAAGGAGTTAAGAAAGAAAATTCATTTTTAATACTTTTTCTTAAAATTGTTGGTATACTATGCATAAAAATCCATAATAATATGTTCAATAATTTATATAATAATGCTTAAAAATGCCTATATTTTGTAAAAGTATACAAAATGTTTATAATGGCAAATTAGTCAATTTGAGAAAATTTCAGTTTTCCAGTTGATGTTATTTTTTGTTATACGATTGCTTTCGATTGTATTCTCCTATATCGAAGCATCTGCTGTATGTTCATTAATTATTATTCCCTTCCATTTTCATTAATTTAATATAGTCTGTTTGACTTTCAATACTTTGAATACAGTAAATGAAAATATTTAAAAATTTGATGCAAAGGCAACTTTTATATTGAAATTTCAGTTGGAGTTTTAATAGGGACTTGTTTTATTTTTAAAATAAAAAAAAAGAGTAGTTTATTTTTTTCATTTATTTTGAATACGGAAATAAATTAGCATTTGAAATGTAAATCAGCATAATTATTTTTTTGAGAAATTAAAATTTTATTAAATGAATTGATATTAATAATTTGTTATTTTAGTTAAATTAATTTAGCTCTTCATTTTTAAAAACTTATTGAGATTACATTTATTGAAAATTTTTATGCACACTATATTATGCAAATTCAAATTTAGAAATTAGGGAAAAATTTAAAATTTTTTGACAAAATATGAACCCATTTTTTTAAATTTTTTCCAGCTTTAAAAAAAACTACAGAATCGAAATAAAAGGTATTCGATAGGAAAGCTCAATTAAGATTATATTGGCATCAATAATTTCCCCGTTTCGAATTTCTCTTCTAAGACTTTTTTGATCCAAAACAAAGATTGACAAATATATGCATCAAAATATTGAATAAAATAAAATGTATTTTAATTATGTATTTTCGGTACTAGTGTAAACTAGTAAAAACTTATTGGTTTCCATGTAAATAATATTGCCGTCCAGACTTATAGAGTTAAATTTTTTTTACTCTAATAATTTTCTAATTACAACTTCAAAGAGTTACCCTATTACATTTTTAGTTATTTTAAACCTAATTCCTTCGAATTTTCCTACAAAACATGAAAATTTGTACATTTACAATTTTATTTTTGAAAAGCTATGCCACATTTTGGAAAAATTTAGAACAAATATATATAGCTACACACTTTTATATTTACACACTTAAGTAACATATTCTAAACATGTATAATTATAAATTGTAATAGGTATATGAATATTTTTCAGCAAAAATATCTTAGATGCAAAAAAAAGTATAAAAACAAAAAAAAAAGAAAAAAAAAAGAAAAGTAAAAACAAAAACCCAGCAAAATTTCATTTGATGTATTGCGTATAAGAATTTCACCCCAAAATGCATCTTAAGTCTTTATATTTACATTTATTTGTATATATTGACATACGCATCTTTATATGCATTGTATTATATTGTATGTGTATATGTACATGCGTGTGTACATACATAATATTAGTTATTCTTCTAAAAATTTTCCTTTAATTGTGATTTTTCTTAAATTTGTTCTTATTGCTTTTACGAGTACTTTTGTTCATAATATATGTAAGTATTTTCTATTTTCTTTTTCGAAAATATCTTCTTATAAACGAACCTTACAAATCCTGTACTTTTTTTTTTTTTTAGGCATATTCATATTATACTCGTACTCACATATTAACCATTATAAATATGCGTATATATATATATGTGTGTATATACTTGGCAAATTATATAATGAAAATATATGTGAAATTGTATGTTAGGTACATGTATAAGGCTTTAATTTGATCAAATGCATTTTATTTGAAAATATAACAAATATTCATGTGTACACAAAATGAGTTTTAAAAAAAAACTGAAAATTTTGATTTTCTTTTAATTTTTTTTTTCCTTTTTTGTTTTTTTTTGGTTTTTTTATTGTTTTTTAGTATATAATGTTTACCTAACTATAAATTTCAATAACAAAATAAATGTTTGATATTTTCTTTAAAACTCTTGTAAGGGATAATTTACACAAACACATTGATGCAATTTAATTTTTCATTTTTCGTTTCCTTTTTCATTATTTATTTTTTTTATTTTCTTCTTATAGTATTTTATTATTATGTTTCTTTCTAATATTCATATGCATTCTCAGCATAATTTATTGCAAAAAATCAAATAGAAAATGCATAGCAAAAATGAAAACAAAACAAAAAAAGAAAATAAAATATAAAAAGAAAATTGTTAAGAAAAATTGTATACTTGATTTTTCTATAATTTTTTGTTTTACAATTAACATTACCACCATCACAAAATATTGATGAGAAAATAAATTTAACATATTGTACAATTTTACATATTTATGTGAGTAGGCATATGTTATATTGGTTTGTGTGTACATGGTACATGTATATGGATATGTATGTACACATTTATACTCAAGTATAATGCACAAATATTATATATGTACGTACTTTATAATGTTAAATAATAAAAAGTCTTGTAAGATAAGAATGAGAAATTTTAAAAAAATTAAAATGAAAATTAAGAAAGCAAAAAAGGAAAACTTATAAAAATTTGCAAAAGAAAAAAAAATTTAAGAATATTTTTTAGGCTAAGAAATTTTTAATTTTTATTTTGTTTTTTTTTTTTTCTTGGTTTTTATTTTTTTTCAATTTTTGTTTTTGTTTCCCAAGAAAAATAAAATCTTTCCATTTATATTAATAGGAAAATCAAATTAAAATTGGGGATTTATAAGAAAATAACTGCAAAATATTAAATATGTTTGTATGTGTATGCATATTGAATACATAACGCATTCAGAGCTAAAATATAAATATTATGTAAAAAGTATATTGTATAAGTAAAATTTTGCGTAAGTTACAGTGAATTTCCGAAGAGTTTTTGTTGCGCAGAATTTAAGTATAAGGTTTTAAATTTAAGTTTTAAGTGAAATTCCTAATTACTGTGTTCTTAAAATAAGGTCGAGAAAGGTTACATTTTAGTATTGCATAATACAGTATCACATAATATACAAATAAACTGAGTTTTTATGTTTAAAATTAAAAAAAAAATTATACAAAAAAACGGTATAAAATCGCAGAAGCAATTTTATTTGTTACTTGCTTGGCAATTCATTATAAGACAGAAAACACAAACTCAATTGTAGAATCCTAGTTGATGAAGTTCCAAATAGAAATAGATCAATATTATTCATTAAATTTGACTCTTAGTATTTATACTTAAAAATTTTTTAAGTCAAATTTTCTTAAAAAAATCTCACTATTACAAAGCAGAAAAATTAACTTCAATTTTAATACCTGATAGCTTTAAAATAAAACACAATTTCTTAAATTACTTATTTTAATTTAATTTTTAAGAAAGAATCTTTAAATATAAATAATTGCAATTTTTAATAATTTAAATTAGGTTAGATTAATTTATTGTTGTAATCAATAATTACCGATCGCATTGTAAACAATGAAAGAGGCTATGTAATGGCACCAAGCTCGATTTTGGATGTCAAGTTTTCGGTGGGAACGCTCTTCTCTATGACAAGAAAGCCTCTCTGTGCGTGCAGCGTATGTTCAGCTTTAACTTCGGCTGAATCAATTTTGATGAAATTTTATATGAGAGCTTGCTTGCAACGTCTTACGGATTTATCAGCTTTTGGCATAAATCAGGCGCAGGGAACTGGATCTTTAAAGAGATAATTAAACAATTTCATTAAAATTTAACACTTAAATTGCGGATACTAAGACAATGAAGCTATAAATTTTTTGGAAAAATCATATCTACGGAAATAATTAAAGAAATTTTTTGAAATTCAATATTTGAGTTTTGTTTGGTAACGGAAATTACTAGCCAACTTTTCAGTGGATTCGAATGGCACAAAGCGAAACTCTACTAAGTGAAAAAAAAGCTTATTTAAAATTGGAAAGAAGTGTTTGAAAGACATTTTTGCTAAAATTAGGCAATAAACATTACGGTCAGTTATTTGCTAACCACATCAGACTTTTCCTTCGTTCTATTTAACACTTTCTACAGAACTCCCAAAACATAAAGCCGGAAAATAATAAAAAATTGTGTTTTACTAAACAACACAATTTAAATCTAAAAATTTCATTTTCTCTATTATATAAGAAAATTCGGATTTTATTTGCAACTTTATTTTTCAATCTACATAAAAAAGAATTTCTTTTTCAATCTTATATAAAATCTTAAAGGAAACTAATTATTATTAGGGAAGAAAACACAAATAGGCTGAAAGTTTTTAAAATAATTAAAAATATTCCAATATCGAAATATACCATAGTTTTAAAAAACTATTTTTTAAAATAATTTTTAATGAATTTGCATAAATTTTGATTTTCATAAAATTGGATTTTTCGATTTTTATTTTTTATAGATTTTAATTTACAAGTTTTATAGAAAGCCTTTGCAACTTCTTATAAACATAAAAGATTTTTGTTTTCTTTTTAATTGAAGATATTGCAAATTCTTAACTTTATTTTTTGATTGATCTCTAATTTAAAATATTAAAAATTCTTTTTAATTTGATTAAGCTAGCCTTACATATTTAGAATATACATATATGATAAAATTTCAATTAAGAATGTTTTGTATTGTGAGACACTAGCTTAGCATATTAAGTAAATGTTGAAAATTTTATTTATATAAAAAAATGCCTTTTTAGTTATAACTTATAATCATAATGCACATTGTATAAAAATATTAAAAGTTGAATTTTGTCACAAAACTTTAAATGAAGGAAAAGTAATTTTTTTTTTGAATATTTAATTAAAATGTGTTAAAAATCAAAGACACACACACCTATGTCTTATAATTTTGTAATGCATTGCGAATTATTGTTGAAAAATTCCACAAATTAAATTATAAATTGTATATGTAAATAATAGGATACTTTTATTTTAACACAATTTTACTTTTCTAACAAATTTATTAACTGCCGCCCGAGCGGGGTGTAGTTATGGTAATAACGTTGATTTCAACCTTTAAATTTTGAAACTAAAAACAAAATTTTATAGCAAGCTGAAAATATATTTTGAAGACAAACCAAACACACTACGGTATTAAAGTTTCGTGCCATATTCAATATTCACCCTGAGTGAACAATATTCACCCTGAAAATAATATTTAAAAAATTTTAGTTTTAAATCCTTAAATCTTAAAATATGAAGAAATTTCACGTTATTAAATTTAATTAAAAATAAATTTTCTCTTTACTAGTAGCGAATTATGAAAGCATTTAAAATGTTTGTAACAAAATATTTTTTGAAATATATGTAGAATATTTGAAATTTTATGCAGTGCCAATTGCACTGAAAAGACTGTTCACTATTTTGGTAGCGAAAAAACAAAACTACAACTTAACCAATTTCTACCACTTTTCATCACTAGAAACATGCAAAACTATGGCAGATGAAGTAACATTTTTTTTTAGTGTGTTGTACAATATTATTTTGAACGTGTGTGATGAATTAGTGAATTGTATGTAATTTTCAAAAATATTAGTTTATTCTTGTTAGTTTAAGTATATTCAAAATTGAAATATTAAAAATTGTATTTCGCAGTGTTTGTTTCTATTAAAAAATAGCTAAAATTCCTGAATGAAGAGAAACATAATTATAATTTCAAAGCTATTTGGAATTAGTCTTAATATTTATTACTGAAAACGATTATGACATTTAAATTACCTTAAATTTTACAAGAAATGCAATTAGTGTAAAAGTGAAGTAAACGTGCTGAAAGTTTATAAAATAATTATAAAAATTTTCTAAAATTACCAATATATTGAAAGCGTATTATAAATATTTTCTGAAATTAATAATAAATTAATCTTTCATTTAATATAAATGCTAAGCGACAGTAAAACCTGAATATGGCTTAGAAATAATTTTACAGAAGAGATCGTCTGACTTTTTTCTTAAAGAAAAAAAACAAAAAATTGTCATAATACTGCGATTATTAAAAATATAATAAACATAATCCTATTGTCAAATCAAATTATTTAAAATAATTCTCATAGAATTTCTTCAGGATCCTGACAATTCTGAATTTATAAAGAATAAAATTAAAAAAAAAAAACATATTAAAAATTGCTAATCACAAGTATTGTTAAAAAGTTGTTCTCAAATTAAAGCCCATTAAAATTTATATGAAAAGAAAACAGTGACAATTTTAATATCTCATTGAATGAAAATGATCAAAATGAATAAGGGGCGCGAATAATTACATATATCTTGATATCCTTCTTGATATTCAAGTATAGCTTTGTGGAAAAGTTAATAAAAACAAATACAGTGACTTTAAATTTGTAATAAACGAATTCTTATTACTGCCTAAATTTTATTTTTAATACTATAAAATTCATGTCCAATATTCGAATAAAAAAAAAATCGTCCTGTGTATGAAAAATTAAAACACATTGTTGTTTTTTTTCTTAAACCGCGAGAACAGTAACTTTGTCACGTTTCAAACCCTTTTAAATTTTCTCTTTTTTTTTTTTTAATTCAATATTCTTGACATTTTGGAGTTTTTATATAAACAATGGAATTTTTTGTTTTCTTAAAATCACGATAACGATAAAAATGAATATTTTATCTTTTCGTTTTGACATATTCATTAGCATGTTTATATAAAATTATGTCCTTTTTACTGTCATTTTAATGTTATTTAATATTTTTCATCTTTATATAAATATCCTGTTCTATCTTTATAGTATGAAACATCTTTTTAATTTGACGAACAAAAAAAAAAGACGAAAAAACTGCTTAGGTGCCTCAAAATCCATAACGAAATCATTAACATTTAAAATTCAATGAATATTCGTGTATAAATTTTTTGAACATACATGCATGCATGTATAGGTTTACCTTGTATGAAAAATTGAATTCTTTTTTTATAAATAATAATTTACCAACGGTGAAAAAAAAAACAAAATAAAAAATTCTTTTGCATAATTTCACTTAAAGGATTCTTTCAACCCCTTTTATTTTTTCAAATTTCTTTAGTTGAGAAATTAAATACAACAAAAATGAACAACGTATGAGGGAAACTTAAAAAAATAAATAAATTAGTGAATTTCTGATTTCCACATCAGAACACATACTTATAGGTATATAAATTATACTATATAAGTGATTTGATTTGCCTTTCGCGGCTAAGCTATCCCGCTGTTAAAAAAAATAATATATCACGGTTTTACGTTTATTACCTTTATCATCGAAAAAATTTTATTTCAATGTAAGGGCAATGTTAAACATTTTTGTTTTCTCTTGTTTTTGGTTTTTTTCTTCTTCTTTAAATTGCTCATTCATTAGAATTTACATGTATTTTTTTTGTATAATATATATATGTATGTATATAAAAGGATAATAATATATGTCAACCCTTATCCTGTTACCTTTACCTTATATATTAAATTTTAATTTTGTAGTTTTTCAAATTTAACGCGCCCAATTCCTATTTTTCATTTTAGCTTTTCACTTATTGAAAATCATTAAGGATATAATAACACGTCATATGTAGCTGTATGTTGTTTTATATTCGAGAATGGTGAAAATACTTCAAAATTGCTTAACATACTGATTTTTTTTTTGTCATTTTTTCTTCCTTCTTGTGCGAGAACGTTAAAAATGATGTCTAAAATTTATGAACATGAAGAGAAAAAAAAACGTGGAATGCAATTGCTTTTTTAATTTATTGCAAGAAACTGAAAAAATGAATTAAGAAAATAAAAAAAAAAATAAAATATTGCCATTCTAGACTTGGAAAAACAAGTCTGAGGCAAATTTATGGTTTACAAACTGGCACATTTTCTATTAATACTTGAAAAATCTGAAGTGCCGAAATGAAGAAGCTTAAAATGAAATTTTGAATGAATAAATTGTATGAATTTAGAAAATCTTAAAATTTGAACCTGTATTTAAAAGCAAAAGCAGCTTTTTTGTATTTAAAAGAAACAGTTCGTAAAAAGCTTGCCATATTTTTTGAGAAAAGCAATGCTGTGTTGAGAAAAGCATATACAAATTATCAAAATTTTCGTTAGTTATATTTCTTCTTAATATTATGAGCTAAAATATAAATCTAAGCTGAATAAATGCCACAATATCAGCATTTAAGATCTATGTTACAACACTATATGCTACTGGTAAGCGAATTAAATCAAGGTTCTTTGATTGGCAGTGCGTTTAACGTACCATATGTAATAATGTCCATATGTGCGTGTACATATAAACAAACGCACATACAAGTTAAGGAAAAAGAAGCGCTCAAACTAACCGTTTATTTCAAGGATTGTATGGCTAGATAACGGAATAAATGATTGTCGTATAGTGGAACTCTTTTTAAAATTGTAATAAAAAGATAAGGGTCATTTAATGCATCTAACCTTTCCTTACTTAATTTTTTTTTTTCCTTTAACTTTTTTTATTTTATTTCATTTTCGAAAAGGTCAAATTTTATTTCTAATAAATTTATTGCCTCTTTTCTTTTTATTTTTTTTTGTACGTGAATCCAAATTCAAAAACTAGTTTTCACTTTAATTATTTTCCTTTTTATTTATTTGAGGTTATGTAATAATATTATACACGGTGCAATTTCAAATGGTTTAAAATTTTACAACTTTGTACTCGTAGAAGAGTTTATTATCCTGAATGTTTTTATAAAATATTTTTATATTATGTCGATTACATGTCAAAGGATTAAGAAAATATTGTTTTCATTGCGTGAATTAAATATATTTGTATTACATACAGATTTTTTTTGTCTACATATACGAGTACAACTTGTTATGTGAATACATTTGTAGGGAAAAAAGAACCTTTTTATGAGCATATGTTTTTTCTATTGTAAATTTTTTTTAATATTATTTTGAATTAAAAAAAAATTTAAATGAACATCAAAATTTTTAAATTGTCAAAAAAAATCAAACATTTCTTGCCAGTTGTCAGGAAATGGGATTTCGTGTAAAAATAATATGCTTTGGTCGCAAGTTATACCTTTCGAAAACACAAGCATTAGAATATAACGAAATTAGAAAATGTTAAAATGTTGTAGATAAGCGTTTACTC
Source organism: Condylostylus longicornis (assembly GCF_029603195.1). Lineage (NCBI taxonomy): Eukaryota > Metazoa > Arthropoda > Insecta > Diptera > Dolichopodidae > Condylostylus > Condylostylus longicornis. The sequence goes on from NW_026577984.1 coordinate 2,620,223, forward strand.
AAACCGACTGGATTTACATATATTGAAATTTCCTCGAAATGAAATCAGTTAATGGTGAACATTTGCTGCAGATATGCCACACCTAAAAATAGCTAAGAAAAATCTAGTGATATTGGACAAATATCTTTTCAATTTTTGGATGCTGTTTCAATTAGTACTTACTCTTAATGCCAAACTGCATACGGTCAATTACTCGCAATATGATTAATATTCGCAAATAAGAACGTTTATGGGTATTGTGTGATAACCTAGAAAACTATATCAAATTATTTTTATAAAAATAATAAGTTTAATTTTGGCAAAATGTTAGTCAAATTCAATAATTATTTGAAATCTGCCTTTAATTAATAAAAAATATTTATAATTTTGTATTTATACTAAGAAAAATCAAAGACTTTAATCTTACTTTTCTTATACTTAATTGACTATAGCCTTCAATAAAGATTTAACTAATTTCAAAATTTCTGTATAATATTACAAAGCAGAATACAAAATGGATGCTTAAGCTTTCAATAATAATAACAAAAGTTCTTAATAAAACTTCTTAATTTTTACTACGCACAAGCGCAACTTACTGTAGGGCATTTTAATTTTGAAATCTCTCAAATTACTTGAATGAATTATCCGCAATATGAACATGTATAAGTATATATTTTTGCTCTGCATAAAATTCTTTAATTAGACATTGCCATCTCTACATACGACCATGTATCGAGCACAATAATTCAAAAACAAAAGAAAGTTTTAAAAACTAATTAAGGTGACTCCATGAAATTTGGTAAAACAGTGACGTATAATAGTTTATAGTGCTTCAAAATTTTTGTTCTTCTAGCCGTTTCTATACAAATCTCAAGTTAATTTAGAATGCAAATTACAAACGCAAATGAACAACAGTTTCTTAAAATTTGGCGAATTTCCTTAAAAAAATATTCGCTATAAATCTTACAGTACAGTGTGTAGTTGCCAAACTAATCTTAAAATCTCGTTCTTTCATATAATGAGGTTGTAATTGTGTAAGGTACTCGTATATGTAATTCGGTTGGTTAAGGTCGACTGAAAAGTTTTTTCTTTTTTTTTTGTATTTTAACAATTTTATTTTTAAAATAAATTTAATTTTACATTTTTTAAATCATTAAAGGTTAAATATAACTTAATTTTAAATTTCCTTTAAGTAGAAAAGGTTACTAAAATAGAAAAGAGAAAGAAGAACTCGTATATAACGCAATAAGGAAAATGTTTAATAAATCTTAGAGGGAAATCAGAACGAATTTATTTTTATTATAAAAAGTATGTAGGCATATAGGTATGCTTAAGTAATGCAATCGAATGTTGATTAGATTTTCAACTAGTATAATGTATATATATATATATATTCAGTGGCCATATATTCTTACAATGAGAAAAAAAGTAAAATTTTACAATCGCACTGTATAGAATTAAATTTATTTTTTTTATTCATATATAAAATAAATAAAGTAGAAATGCTAATAAAATAATCGTTGTTTTTTTTGTTTTTTGCTTTTCTTCTATCTACCTTTAATATGTCCGGTCAAGTCCGACAAATTTTTAAAATATCCTGTCCTATTAAATGGAGGATGTTATACTATGAAAAATAAAATCAAAATCAATGAAGCGTGTTCATTTGATTCATTTTTTTTTTTGTTAAATATATTTATTTAGAAAAAAGAATCTAAGAATGATGTTACTACGTTTTTATTAAATTTATAACAGTTATTTTAAAATAAATGTATATGTTTTATATTAAATGGTTCACATATGCATATACGAATCGTTTTATTTTTGTAAATTTATCTTATTTTAAATAAGGACTATTATATGTTTTGTTACGAGTATAATAGTGCGAAATTAACATTTCAATAATAATGTTCAACTTAATGTTTTAAGTCCTTTAATCTATTGTAATAACTAGAAAATATATTTAAGTAAATGATGTCAATAAAGTAGTTGGAAATAATTTTCAATGTCTTTACAATAATTTAGTAATTCTTTTATATATAAAGTGGAGAAATTCTGTTTCAAACGATTAGTGAATATAATCTTAGTTCATACTTGTCTCCTTCTAAACGCATTCTGAAAAATAATAAGTACAAAAACCAGTGTTGAATGTGCAAAATATTTTTTTAACTAGTTCGTAAAATCAAAACCGTTCAGTGAATTTAATTCCGTTGCTAACAATAATTTCAATATATTCCAAATATATACATAAGTATATACGTTAGTAATGCTAATGAACCAACTGTGGATTAGCAAAGTAAATGAAAATAGTTGTTTATGAACATACATATAACGCATAAATCAAAATACAAAATTTAAGATTTCAAAATTATCCAACGCTCTACTTGATTATAGGTTTTCATCTAAAACCATTTCTGAATATAAGAAGCTAGATAATTAAATTTCAATATTACTTTATTTTAAATCTTTTGATTATTTTTGTTTTTTATTAAATTTTGATTAAGTTGAATAATTCAAATAACAACATAAAGGAATGAGAACATTTTCTTATAATTTACCATTCAAATTATTGTTTGACTCGTTCTCAGTTCATAAAACAAAAATAGAGAATTTAATTATACAAGCATAGCAAGTAACATGATATATATATGTATATATATTAAAAGAAATAAACGGTAAAAATTATGACTACTTCGAATTGAGAGGTTGTAATGAGTAAGAAAGGATTTAAAATAAAAATTTTAAAAATTGGACTTATTAGAACAAAATTGTTCTTTTTAGCATTGTACAAATTGTCTGATGAATCAAAAAATATAATTTGATTCCTCGTTCCCTATACGCTTAATTTTTTTTTTTAATCCTACGTTGCTCCTAGAAGGAGCATAGGGTTGGTGCATGATTATAGTAAATAACCATGAACCAGTTTGTAACGTCATTGAGTTTATTAGGTAGTTGAAGAACCTACCGTATTCGCTTAACTTAAGGTTCACAAATTTTGATTCATTTGAGAATTTTGTATAAAAGAACTTATTGAATCATTTTATATAGTCCTTACCGCCTTCATACTCAAAACACTTTAAACATTAAAATATTTCATTCTAATATTACTGTATGTTTATGTGTGTATATAAAAGTATATTAGAACATTCTCTCATAATACCCAATAGTTATATAATACAAAATAAAAATTATTATAAAATGGAGGAAATAATTGCTAAAAAGATTAAAAATACAAAGATTGTTAGTAAATTTTATCTGAAAAATTAACTCTCAATAGTATTTAGAAAAAAAATTTTCATAACTACAAAACAACAATAAAACACAATAACGAAAAATTATCAAAAATTAAGTAAAAACAAAAAATAAACTTTGAATCTTATCTAAAAATAAAATTTTAAATTATAAAATATAAAATGTCCATATACATACATACATATTTACATTAATATCTAGTAATAGCGCTTCTTTAATGTACACACATTATACATACATATGCATATTATAGTGTTTAATTTTATATTTGTTTTTTTTTGGAAGAATTATATATTGTTATACATATTATATAAGTATATAACAGAAACCATCAAATTCCAACAAAATCCCTGCGTAAATGTGTACGTAAATTAGAAAAAAAAAAAACAAATAGAAACCGAAAAAAAAAAACAAAACTTACTTTTTCTTCCTTTCTTTTTGGTTTGTTTTGCTTATTTTTATAAATTTATATTTTAAAGGACATTTTCTTATCTAAAGCCATTCCTTTTTTAACAAACCCCAAAAACAAAATAAAATAACAAAAATAGCAAGTAAAAAAGAAGTTGTGATCTAAGCAAACATTCACTCCATCACTCAACTATCAAAGTTTTTTTTTCCTTTTATTTTTTTTCTTTTTATTATTTTAGTTTTCTTTTAATTTTTATGTTCCTACGTATACAATATAAGCGCTGAGGTTTGGTCAGTTTGGGTCGAAAAATGGGTTTCGTTTATTTTTCTTATTTAATTTTTTGTTTCTTTTTTAAATTTTTCTTTTATTATTTTAGTTTTGTTTTTGTTCTATTTATTCCTTATCCTTTTCTATATATGTATACTAATATTTTATATATGTATAATAAGAAGAGTGTGAGATATAGAAGGTTCTGCAGCAGTTAAAATTAATGTGAATAAATAGTTAACGGCTAAAAAGCATTTCGGGCCGACCTTTAATCCTTCTAAAAAATATAAGCAAAAAAAAAATAATATTTTTTTTTTTTTTTTTTTTTTTTTTTTTTTTGAGAAACAACAAAATAAAACAAAAAGGAAATATATAAAAAAAATTACCAGATATTAAGTGGGATCGCAAAAATTGTTATAACTGTAAATAAAAGTTTGTATATAATTTTGTGTCTAGCATATACATATGTATATACATGACTAATATATTTTGTAAATATACATACGTAAGAAATGTGATATACAAATTTTGTGGGTACATATAATATTATGTGTATAGTTTGTAATGAAGAAAATAGTGTCCTGGCATTTACCTACATTTTATATACATAATATGTTTATAATACGAATAAAAGACGCAATATTATATTCAATGAAACATTTTTAGAAAGGACTCTTTTTAAAAGTAAAATATATTTTTCGAAAACATTCATACATACATCAACTTTATCATAATATATTTTACGTACGAGTACATTCATAGAACAACTATAATTCGTTATAGTTTGTAAATATATTATGTTTTAATAAATATTATACCGTTATTTTAGTACCTAAAGGCGACCATCATATTCTAAGTAATATTATAAGGTGTGTGTATATACGACTAACAATATGAAATATTACGATATACCCACTGTGACAACACTATATATAGATGGATGCAGAAATATAGGCACATATTAAGTAAGAAAATAAAATAAGAAAAAAAAATGCGAAACAAAAAACTAGTAAATAAAACAAAAAAAAAACAAAAACAGCAACAATAATAAAAATTTTTTATCCTTTCAACTCAAACCCCATCATTCAATAAGATATTTTCCTCTTTTTTTTTCTATTCTTTTTCTCTGTTTACTTTCTTCCATATATTTTATAACTACTTGGCTGCTGTTTTAAATATGGTAGTGGTGGTGGTGGTGGTGGTAGTGATTAAGTTGATGGGAGAAATTGGTTGTTCTATTTTACTGTCCGTTCTTTTTAGCCACTATAATAATTTTTGCATTTATTTTATATTTTTCTTGTTTTTATGTAGGTGTTTTAATATTATCTAAATATATATTCACTTGTTATATATATACAGATAATGTAAAATATGAACTGGACTCTGGTTATCCAATATTATTATGAATGTGTATATTATGTATGCATAGTTATAGAAGTATAGAAATGTTTGTAAGTTGTTCAATATATATTTCATATAACTTGGTTGTAAAACGGACAAAAAGAAAATTTACGTTCATACCATATTTTTATTTAAATATATTTTTATATTTGTATTTATGTATACATAATTTAACATAAATATGCACACGATACGTATATACATGCATACATAAATGTGAACATATATGTATGACAAAGATAGCTAAATATTCAGTTATGTTTTTGACAATTTATGTCAAGTGTTTTGCGAGGAATTATATTTTTCTTGTCCATTATCTTAGAAATTGTAAAAGTATAGCTGGCCTTCTTCTCTCTTTTTATTTTTTTTATTCTTTTTTTTTCTTAAAGTTGTTGGTGTCGTTAGTGTTATTTTCCAATTTTTTTCTCTATTTTTATTTTTTAATATAAAATAAGTACTCAACCAAATGATACTTAAATTGTTTCGAATGTTATGAACTCATAAAATCCAAAAAAAAAAGAATTTTGGGGATACCAAATTGATCACAATACACCCATGCCAAATTTTATTTACTGGTATAAGCAATAATAAATTACTTGTAGGTTTTGCGATGGTTGCTTCTTTATTAATATTATTGACGGGTTGATATGCTCATTACAATATACACTATAATTCTCCAAAACATTCCAATATGTCAATTTCTAATGATTACCGACCGCATTGCATAAACTGAAAATTGTTATGTGATGGTACCAAATTTCTGATGTCCAGTTTTCGGCAGAAATGTGCTTCTCCATGATAGGAAATTATCATTAATTTTCAACTATTTTAAGCAACTCGTTTTCGAGATACAGCCTGTTAATATTTTTGGTGAATTAAGTGAATGACCTATAAAATTTTTTGGGAATATCAGGGCTTGAAAACTGGATTTTCACTAAAGGCTGTTATTAAATATTCTACCATACCTTAGAAATTAATTGAAGAATTTGAAATCCTTTCGAGGAAATCAGATAAGCATAACACCTCTTCTAAAATTTGAAAGGAAGATTCAAAAGAAATTTTCATAATCTTATGCAATACTTTGGCCAAATCAGAAAATACCCTTTGCGGTTGGTAATATGCTGGCCACACCAGATTCATTTCTTTTGAATCAGAAGACATAATATGAAAATATTGTGATATATTTTATGCAATATCATAGAATCAAAACAATTTTCAAAAATTTGTTTCCCAAATTATTTGTTTTTTAACCTAACGGTAACTCTAATCAAATACATATACATATCTATTGTTTTATTAAATTATGTGTTATAAAGAAATCATTATAGAGGCACAATTAGGTAAGACGTAATATAAAATGGTCACCAACCAAATGGAATTATTTTGGGCGGTTAATATAAAAGTTTTATACGTAAAGCTATCTTAGAGTATAATATTATGTATACATACGAGTACGTATGTTTAGTTATGCAGTACAACTAAACATAAGTATAAAAGAATGTCTACATATAAAGATTTTTAAGGAATTTTTAAATATGTTGGCATTCATAAGTTGAACCTAAGCTATGCTATATATATATTTTTAAATTTTTTTGTGTGAATGTAAGTTCGTGAATTTGTATGCGTTGGCTATTGTATAATTAATGTCAGTATTTTAACACTGCTTTGAATTTTAGTAACATTATTGTATAAAAATATCATTAGGACAAGTTTACCCACACACTCTCATTTAAAAAAATATAATAAAAATTTTTAAAATAATTTTCAAAAATCATCAAGAAAATTCAAAAATTTCGAATTTATTTTGTTTGGGTCTAAGATATTTGAATATTATTGAAGTATAATACAACACACAGTATCAAAAGATTAAGAAAAAACGAGAACTAGAAAAATAAAAGGATACTAGTAGCAAATATTATCAAAATAAGACATAAGCGAAAACGTAAGTTAAAAATTATGTTCTGTTCTTCTTCGTATCCTAAATTTTAATTCTTATATATTTGTCATATTATAAATATAGTTGATGTATGTGTGTATATGTGAGATATATATTTTTGTATAGAAATTTTTATTATAAGAGGAAATTGTTATTTTGTTATTTTTTTACTTTATATAATAATATTTACGATTAAAAAGAAAATTTTCTCCATATTTTTAGAAAATAAAGTTAAGTGTTAGTAAAATTTAAATATACAATTATAAAGAATTCATATACAAAATCGGAATATTACTTACATACAAACATTTTATTAACAAAACATCTTTATAAATCGCACCCCTTCAGCAATATTACTTAAGAAGGGTTAAAATAATTTTGTAAAAGCTGATTGTGATAAATATAAGAATATAATAACTTCTTTAAAAGAATTATTTTGGATTTATTTTACAAGTTGTAAGTATTTAGCATTGCAGCTATAAACTACAGGTTATTGATGATGAAAATATTTGGTATTATTTGAATGCCCAATTTTATCTTAAAGTACTGATGTAATATAAAATCTTAAATTTCAACATTGTTAATATTTACGAATTTGTGAACCCCTTGTTGAGAAATTTTATATGAATTAATTTCATCATAGGGCCGTCAACATCATAAAATGTAAGGTGTATCTCTGTTTTGCACACAACGAACTTAAGTTTGAACTTCTTTCGATTTGACGTATTTTTGACGTTAATTACAACTAATGGGAATTAAGAGAAATTTTCTTATGCTTTCTTATGTCAGTTGTAGCTACATCAGAAAAAATTACAATTTTCATGTTTGCCAGTTTTGGAATAACACACACCAAAAAATAACTCCGAAATACACAATATATATAAAGAAATGTGAAGAAACAAACGTGTAGTTCAAATATTTTGGAAATCAAGCATTAATTCCTTTTTGTTTTTTTACAATTAATATAAGAACTTAAAAATTAAAGTCAAAAATTTTTAGAACTTATTTAAAACTTCGACACAATCTTATTCACTTTAAGATATTTGAATGAACTTTTTAGGATGCTGAATCTATATAGAGAAAAATATTCACATATATTATATTTTGTACTTTTAAGAATATATATATAATAAATGCAAAAAAAATAGTAAAAGAAAAATAACAACACAAAAAATAAAACACAAAATAAAAAAGGAAAAAAAAATCAAGAGAAAACTAACTTTTAATGTTATCCAAAAAACTAATGACCATTGGTCACAAGAAACTTTAATGACTAAAAACTAAGAAATGAAATTCTAAAATGAGATTTTTAAGAAGGATAAAGGACATTTAAAATATATATATATATACAATAATAAATGTGCATATATATATATAATTTTAAGAATAATAATTATGTACGTAAAAGGTACATACGAGTATATATATACATTTTATGTTTATCTAAGGATAATATTCCTTATATATTTAAATATGTAAATGGTGAAAATGAAGTATAAATAATATCTTCTAATTATTATATTTTGGAGCTGTTGTCCTTTATATGTTAACGTTTTATTTCTTTACATACATATACATATACATTAGAACAAACATATTTTTAGGTTTTAATTTTTATTTTCTGTTTACTGTATATCTTTTATTTATATATATATATACATATTGATATATTTATTTATATTTATATTAGAGGGTATAAACCACAATTTCTGTCACATTGCCCAATTATGTCACTTTTTAAAATAAAACAAAAAAACCAAAAAACAAGAAGAATAAAGTACAATATATTGCCAAGAGCTGTTATTGTCCTTTATTTTATAGATATTTGCATACACACTTATAGAAATCTAGGTATTCAAAAATATCTTCAAAAATATCTTCTAGAAAAATTTATATAAAATTTTTATATTATTTTTTTGTTTTCTTTATATTTTTATTATTTCTTTTTCTTAACAATTAAGGATATAAATATTCAAAAATAAAAACAAATAAAATTAAAAATGAAATCTTTTTGTTTTTCTTTTAAGGACAATGCTATAATTTTTAGTTTTATTTTTTTTTTTCTTGTAAATATTTTAAGAAATGGGCAAGATTTAGAATAAGAAAATAGTATAAAGGAGTTAAAACACAAAAAAAAAAAAACAAAAAGGGGGGATAAAATGAAAAGTGTTTTTGACATTTAAGAGCATCAAATTAAGAAAAAAGAAAACAAAGAAACATTTTAAAGGCTTTTTTTGGATTAATTTTTATTATTTTTTTTTTTATTTTATAACTTTTCTATGCCTATAATTTTTATTCTTCGTAGGTGTATAATAACTTTTTTTTTACCTATATAACTCAATGTGTATACAATAGTATAGCAATTAAATATTTTCCATTACGTATATATACAAAAATTTTTAATTTTGAAATTAAGAAATTTTTGGATTAAGAAATTAATAAAACACTGAGACCATAATTTTTGAAAACTTTATTAGAATTTATTTGAATTAATTAGGGTTTCTATAAGAAAGCGGATTATAATTTTAAGGTATAAACCATATACTTTTGATAAAAACGCATTGTAAGTACATATTATTATTATATACATATTAAAAATGCGTTGTTTGAACGAATTTATGAAATTTGCAGCTATCAGAACAAGAGCTAACAGAACAAAATTCATTTGATCGTTTAACACAGTAAAGCTATGATCATATGGTAGAATTTTAAACTACCACAGTGTGTTTACCTTAAATCGGAAGGTAATGTGTATATATATTAGTTTATATTGTGCTTAAATTTATTATTTAATTATTTAATTTTTTTATATATATATATTATTTAATATTATCTATTTTATTTTCGTTTAAACTAAGTTACACTTATTAAGTAAGTTAATTTCATTGTTAAAATTTGTATTGTATAACTTGTGACCTTTTATACTTAGGACTATTGAAATATTAGTAAGAAAATTGAAGTAAAAAAATTAAGTTTTTAGAATGAGAAATTAAGAATAAATGGCAGTACTCGTAAGATTGCTACGGTGATGATTAGGAGGACGTAATTTTAAGATATACGTAATTATTACTTTGGACATGAAAATTAAACGCTACAGAACTGTAAGTTATTGCCGCCGTAAATTTGCAATTTTACTATTTTACAAACTAATCACATATAATAGGTTTCCATATTTTGTGTTTCAACTAATTTTGCTTTTATAACATTAAAAGGGAAAGTGAAAGTTATTGTAATATCGTTTTTTTTCTAAATTAATTTCAATATGGCCAAAATATTATAGCCGTAAATTCATTAAATAACTTCATATTTTTTATTAGTTACAGGCGGTAGATTGTGGGAATAAAATGAAAATGCTTTTTTTTTAATGAATAATTGTTTTATAATTACATATACATATATATTTATATTATTTAATTTTTGTTAGCTTTAAAAAATTTCAATTCCATATGTTAACTTAATCGGGTTTATCTTATGTTTGTTTTTGTTTTGTTTAGAACTAAATTAATAAGTAAATAAATTTTAGTTTATCTCATGAATCTATGTACATACCACCCGTAATAAGTCAACTTTAAATTGTTAAACCATAATATGTTGTAATGTTTGGGGTTTTTATTATTTAAAAATATTATGTTTTAATTTAATCAAATTTTTGTAACAACATGCTTCCATAAATTGCACAAAAATTCATACGATATCTAAACAGATGAGATTGTTCTTTCAAGTGCCATCTTGTATAATTCAAGGATTCGAAAGGAAACGTTGAAAAGCGTAACTAGCTATTGATTGTTTTTTCATATATAACTAAATAAAATGATAAAAATTCAAAAGTAAAGTTCCTTTATTCATTCTTTATGAAATATCTTAATACTTTGATATATCATTATACTTTGTTCCCTTTTCATTTTCATCATTATTAAATTGAATATTTTTTTTCCAAAAAATTGAATTTAAAAGTCCTAACTGATTATCTTAAAAGCAAACTCAATATTAAATTATCAACTAATTGGATTTTCAATTATTATATTTAACGAATTAAATTAATTTTAAATTTAATTGTTCACACATTTCCAATAATAATTTTTGACTTTCACTTTCCACAAATTTAAATTTATATTATATGATAATTTCTAGTATACCCTACACTACACTATCTATACATATATACGCATAAGTAGAATAATTATTTATATTATAAAATATGTAAATTTATATTTAAATAAATTATTATAATCATTAAATAACTAGCTTTATATTATAGATTTATTTAAATTTGCATATATGATGATCCATATTATGTATATTCTGTGTATACAATTCATTAAAATTATAATTAATCTAGATAATATCCTCATTATAAGGATAATAATCTCCTTTTAATAAATGTACATTATTGTATCGAATATCTATAACTTTATACATTATTTGTGTATATATACATTATGTACATAATATTCATATATATTGATATACATAAAGAAACAATTTATAAAATTTTAGTAGGTTTTCATTAACATTTTCCATGACATGAAATAATAGAATAATTGAATATTTTAAATTTTTAATGATTTGTGATTTAATTACAATTGAATTAGTTATATATAATTTAATATAATTTTACACTTTAAATGAACTTGTTTCAGAATAAAATAGTATGAAAGTTCTTAAATTTGTAAGTTATTATAATTATGTAGTAGCATTATAAATCTCGGATTCGTATAATTTTGAAAAAATGTTAATGTCGTCTGATGGAAATTTGTAATTTGTAATAGCGTTAAATTGTTGTAACCAAAGAAAGTTACTTTCTCCAAACACCTTTACTCTATAGTTATAGATTTCGTTCAATCAATAACTATAATGCCTTTCAATCAATTTCGTTGAATAATTGAATGACACTATGAATTTATATTTGAAAAAAATAACATCAATTTTTCTTCCATTTCAAATTTCCTAATAATTTATAACAAATATAGTTCATGAACAATTCATAGTTCATCAAGAATAACGTCAATAAATTGTATGCAATCAAATTGATATAATCAAAGTATAAATAATATATAATTTGCACATAGTTTTTATATATTTACCTTGAAATTAACTTAAATTAAATTTACACAAAAGTTAATAAAAATTTTGCCATAGCAATTTATCTAATTTTTATATCAATTACTAATTGAAAATTTGGCCGAATCTAGACCATTTAAATAAAAAACCTTAAAAAATTTTCAAAAGTGTCTAAAAGTCACGCAAAAATATCAAGGATCAAAATTAAAATTATGAAAATAATTTATAAAAACCTGATGCGGTCAACAAAGAACCCACCAAAATGTGTTTTGTCTATAGTTTGGCGAGAGCGTGATAGAAGATTATAAAAATGCCTTTAAAACACTTATTTCCAATTTTAAGGGAGCTAAAAAATGTAAATTTGGCTTTTAGTATAGTTTCCATTTGCGCCATCTAAGTTTCCAAACAAATTCGGTAGTTAATTTCGGTAACATCTAGACCTCAAATACGAAATTTCAAGAAATTTTACCAATTAGTTCCAAAAAAGTTCAGTTTTGGAGGTCTGATCTTTCCAAAAAATTACAGGCTATTGTTTTAACACTATGAAAAAGATTCAGTTCCCGAGACCTAATATATCCAAAAATTTTATCAATCCGTCCCGTAGCCAAGGTATACTAATATATAAGATTACATCAAAATGGCTTTAGCCGAACTTGAGATACACGCGTGCACACACAGACCGACATACTTTGAAAAATAATTTATTTACACTTCCCTACCATGAAGACGTCCTACTGAAAATTCCACATCCGAAATTTGAAGCCATCATATCCGGTCGGATTGTCGCCGGTAATTTGGTGCCGGTCGGTTAAAATAAGATGGGAAATATTTTGATTAATATTATGAAAATTATTTTGACCTATAAATTTGTATTTCAAAAAAATTTCTGGTATGACAGTGATTTTTATATCACGGAATATGGTGAGAGTATAACAAAAATGGTAGATTGCAAGTAATTAGGGTTCCCTTTCATCTATAATTAATAATAAAAATTATTTTATTAAAATGTCAAAGAACAAGACAAGGATAGTGTTGAATTTAACTTTGAAGTACTTTTATTATACTTGTATATAGAAAGTCCGCAAAAAATACGAATTGAATAGTTTTTGATTAATTTTGGATAGGTATCAGAGGTTTATATTTTCATTTTTCCATGAAAAATTTTTGAAATCCAACTATTGCATACTAGTTTTATAAATCGCATGATAGTTTCTTATTCCAAATTTTTCACTAAAAATTTATTTACATAAATTTAAATTATTTAAGTGCACTCTTTTTTTACTTTAATTCTTGATTTAAGTACAAAAACTATAAAACAAAATTTCGTTTTACAAATATTTTGAAAATCGCGTTTAATTTTATTTTACCTTTGCTTTACAAAATAAGTAATCTTCGTTGTTCGTTAAAATCTCCCCAACCCTTATTCCACTTACCCATCTCCTTTTCCAAATTCTTACTTTATTTATGCCTTTTACAATTTGGTTAGGTCCGTTTTATTTTATATTTTGCTTTTTTCCAATTTTACAGAATTTTGAAGATTTAAATAAACGCAAGTATTCTGTGAAAATTCTATAACAACAAAGATATAAGATAAATACATAAAACGGAGAGAAAAATACCTTCATATATATACATACATATATGTATGACTTGTATATACACACACATAAATATAAAAATAATTTATTTTGACGAAAAATCAACTTGCAAACCTAACAGAACCAATTTCTTATACTGTCCACTTTAAATCTAACATAAAGCATAATACATATATGCTAGTATTATGCAAATATATATGTACATATTAAATCTGTATGCATGGAAAGAATATTAGATCTATATTATTACATTTACGTATAAATAAAAATATCAATATGTAGAAATGTTCAAATGTATATATAAAAATAAAGTGTATGTGCTTTGTGTAAAGATGCCCATTTCAAAATCGCTAAGAGATATCCCATGGTTATGATGTATGTGTAGGTGTGTTTTCCTGCTTTCACATTATTATTATTATTTTTTCTCTTCTATTCTTATTATTATTTTTCTAAAGTAAAAGTACATGTGGAGTAAACAACAAAAAAGAAAAAAGAAAATTTATAATGTACAGAAAGAAAACAAAAATTAAAATCCTTGAGAGCATCTGAAGAACCATTTATGCTCGTGTGTTTCATATAATCAACCATTCAATTTTCCATCCTTTATACATGTATGTATATACATACCAATATTATCATGTACATATGTAGTTATACATCATATAAAACAAAATATTCACATATTTATGTAAGTATGTGAATTAAAAAACAAGGATACGACATATCAAGTGTAAAGGAAAGAAATAGAAAAGCACACAAAACATATAAAAAAAGAAACAAAATAAAAATATAAAATAATAATATAAAAGCGTAACAACAAAAGTTGAAGAATTCTCGGACTTAATATTTAGTCGCCCCGAATCAACAACAAACAATTGTACAAACAAAGAAAAAAAACGCTCATATGCTTAAACATATGCATATATGTAGAGATGAAAATCTCTTAAAATTGTGTATGTGGACATATATGAAAATGGACAAAAAGGATATTCGTGTGCACAAAGAAAGCACTTTTTTCGTATTTTTTTTTTTTTTTTGCGGAATAAAAAGGAAAAATAATCACAAGGAAAATATAATACACAAAAAAAAAAAACAAGAAAATAAGAAAAGAAAAAGTTTTAGAATGACGACGGTCGAAATAAAATGTAAAAAGGGTCGCTCGCGGCAAAATTGCTGGCCATCATCATGATAACAACGATGGGAGTTGATACAGCTAAAAACAAAACATACAAAAAAAAAACAGAAAAACGAAGAAAATACAAAAAAGAAAAGAAAATGAAATGAAAAACAACAAAAAAGAAGTGGAAAGGATCAGAAATTTTTATGTATAATCGTCGTCCGTTCGTCATTCTTTAAGTTTCTTTATTTCGAATATTTCTTCGCTTTATACTTGATTAAGTTGGAAAGTTTTTGGATACATATTGGGATACTTGTAGGAACCATTCATTCTTAAAAAAAATTGGTTTGTATAGAGTTTTTGAATAAGAGCGTTTAACAGGGTACTAGTTTGTGTTTATATAAGAACCAAAAATAAAGGAAATATTGAAGAAATTATAAAAAAAAAGTGTTTTTGCAATAAAATTCCAAGTTTGTTTCAACTTTGAAAATTTTATTTTCCTGTAGTATCCGAAAATTAAATTTCATATTTTTCAAAAATCAAAAAAATGTTTTGTATGTCAAGACTGTCATCGGTAAATCTGCTTCAGTAATTTGACATAAATTTTTATCTCCATTTTAACTCCTTAAAACGTACAGTTAAGTTTATAGAATATTTTCGTAAACTAGCGACGGAAATTTTACAAAGTGACATTATACTTCAATTTCAAGTTTTATTTCGCATCTTCATTGAGATTTTATGTAAAACTACCTCCTAAACCATTATATTCTATTACAAAACAGTATATAATATGTAGTTATAGTTATGTAATATCCCCCATAATTAATATTTAAGAAATTTTCTCAAAATATTTTCATATTCCAAAGTTATTTATACAAGAAAACCCGACATTTCAAAATTTTTGAAAAATTTCACAAAATTCAATTTTTGCTATAATTAAAATTTTTTGTCCTTCCTATGTACTTCATAATATTTAAGATTTTAGATGAAAAACACATATGTGATATATAGGTACATACACGCTCATCATTTTATATACACACATTTTATATATACATACATATGAGTAGAGAACAGTATAAAAAATTAAATAAATGGGAAATTTTCGGGTGGTCAAAGGTGGTTGAATGATTGACGAATTCAAGATGTACGAAGTTATACGAGTATATGTATACCATTCGACTTAAAAACTGTTTTAGTTAGAAATCGACAATAATAACAGCAAAAAAAAGTAAAAAAAAGAAAACAATAATAAAAATTAAAAAATAATCATAAGAAAGTAAAAAAAAACACAAAAATAAAAACAAGAAAAGAAAATTATGTAGAAAACGAAATGTAACGGTGTAGTATGTTTGTGTGTAGAACAAAGAAGACGTCTATAATATAGAAAATGATGGTTTGACACATAAAGTAGATGGAGAAGGGAGAGGGCAATATGAATGATTTGAATCACCCAAGAGTATAAAAATCTAGCTACTTCATATGTTTTCATGTTGCTGTTTTTGTCAGGATATTTAAAAAAAAAAAAATAAGAAGAAAAAAGTGAAATGAAACGAAAATTTTTCAAAATTTTTGGGCGAATCAATTTTTTTTTTTTTGATATAAAATGTAATTATGTATATATACGTGAAAATATATAATATTTCAAAATATATTGAAATTATTCTCTTTCTAATACTTTACTTTTATTTTTTTTTACATTTTTCCCTTCAAAAAATTTTGAACGATCACACACAATGCGAATGAATTTAAAAGTGGATGGAGATCAAGTACAGAAAAGTGAGAATGTGAGTGAATAAAACCTTATACATTTTTTATTTTATTTTATTTTATTCTGTCCATATCAAGGATATGTGTGCTTTTTTTTTTCTCTCTGTTAAGTAATATTTTGACGGGGATGTAAGAAGACATGTTCACGAGAACCAAAAAGAAAAAAAAAATTAAACATAAGAAAAGACAGAAAAGCATTATAGAGCGACCACGATAAATAAAATATGAAAAAAAAAGAAAAATTGGATAAAATAAAAATTCTTGTTTTTCTTTTACTTGTTTTCTTTTTGGGAAAAATTTAGAAAATGGAAAAATTTTGACAAGAAAAAAGAAAAAAATCAAAAAAAAAAAAAACAGAAAAGCATTCGATCCATTGAACATATATGGGCCGTTTTTCTGTATATATACACGATTCATCTTATGCGAATTAGACACAAATATATTAAGAAGTTGTGTAAAAATAAACTTACATACACATATATATGAAACTGCGATTTAGCGACATAAGTGTGAAGATAAATGGTTCTAAACTACTGATAGAGAAATGGTCATTTTTAAGGCAGTTTTTCTCTATGTTCGTATATATTCGTTTTTTTTTACATAGCACATATGTATAGTTATTTGCAGTGGGCCTCTGATGTATATAGAAAATATTAATATAAAAAGTTGCTTACATGATAAATAACGTATATATATATATGTATGTAGAAACGTTTCTATATTGGTAAATATATTATACACCATAATATATGTACATGTAAAATAAAAAGGACCTTTTAAGAAAAAACACTTTAGATACATCACGGATCACATATGAATATATATATATTATATACCTAAATATTATATGTGATGGGTTGAAAAAACAAGCAAAAAAAAGGGAAAAAATTAAAGAAAAATATACCGTTATTACATGTAGCTAGGTATATTTTCTTTCTTATGTTATTATTACTTGTTTTTAGTGTTCTTGTTTTTTTTCACTTAATTTTTGTTGTTGTCATTTTGGGACGGACAGCAGCTATTTTCCTAGAACGGTTGAACATTTTATTCGCATCTAAGATGTGTTGGTGGACAATATTTCATATCCTTTATAGAATTTTTTTTTTTTTTTTACTTTTCTCTATTTGCTTTTTATTATTTTCTCCCTTTTTATTTTTTTATTATGCGCTGCTTATTCATGTTTAAGGGGGTACATATACATATATATAATTATGGTACGTTAAGAACATACTTTATTTATACATATACATATTTGTATCTATATACATGAAGTAAATACATATGAGCTGATTTTGGAAGAGGTTTGTTTTTTGTTCCCTTTTCTTTTTTATTATATTATTATTATTATTTTCACTTGTTTTTCTATTTATTATTTTTATGTTTTTGTTTTTTGTGTATTTAGCTAAAAGTAAATCCGTTGGAATCGTGTAAGGATATAAAGGAGATTTATAAGTAAAATTAAAGTGAAAAATAAGTAAATGTAAATAGTTGATACAGGCTATTTTAAGTTGATATATCGAAAGACAACTGAAATAGTTTTCTTATTAAATATTTTTACTTTAACATTTGCATTCAGAGTATTATTTTATATTGGTTACAATATATTTTAAACCGATTTTCAATAAAACTCAGTGAAGCAACCGAAACAGTGCAAATCAAAATGGCTATTTGCTTAAATTATAACTGGAATGCCTTCTATACAATATTTCGATACAATACGGGTATAATCGAAAAGTAATCAAAAACGTGCATCAATGCAGCGTCAGTGCAAAAAAAAAGTTGCTGATGCTATACCGATGTGATACATTTACCTTGGTGATGCAATATTATTTTAACATTTTTGAACTTTCTATGTGTAAAAGTATTAAAATTCTTAACAACTGAAGAAGTTTTTTAATTTCAATTAAGTTTTGGAGATTTTATTACAATGGAATATTTAAAAATATTAATACCGTCCATAAAGAAATAATTTAATCTTTATTAGTTATTGAGTTAAAATAACAATTTATTTACTTCTCAGCTTCCATTTAAAAAACTTTGTATCAATATAAAATCACAGAAAAAATTTATGCACAGCTGATTTAATATGATGCGCATTTTTGTCATTTTAGGACGCCAAACTTTAAAATATTACCGATACGACACATCGATGCTGCATTGATTACCTTCCGATTATACCCTACAATAAAATGAATGAACCTTCTACAGGTTAAAATAAAATAACTTTTTTAAGGAATTTTAGACTTGTATATGTGTAGATTCAGTATTAAAATAGAAATGAAACGTTACCCTTATAGTAGGACATGTGATAAAAAACAACAACATAATGAATGTTAAATCAATATTTGTATTACCCATCATTACCATATTTTTGGCAAAAAAATAATTTACGAAAAATAAAAATTCTGTATTCGGACTCTTGGACATACAAGTGTATAGGTATTGGTAAGAGATTTAAAATAACAAAAAAAAAAAAACAAGAAAAAATTAGGTAGAAAACAAATAACAAAAACACGAGCCTACCGTTAACAAACGCGAACCATTTTATAGGACAAAAAAAAAACAAGCAAAAATCAACATACACACAAAATTGTTTTCATATATGCTTTTCATACACAAGAAAATCAACGGAGGAAAAAGTAAAAAAAAAATAATTTTTTTTTAGAAAACACATATTATAATAAAAAGGATGAAAGCCTTATAAGAAAAAGGACATATATCCAATTTTGAAAATAAAAACAAAAATGGAAAGGTACGCTTTAATTTTAATGGAGCAAAAGTATATTTGTTTTTTAAGTTGCTTTGTTTTTTTTTTGTTGTTGTTGAATTCACTTTAAATTTTTCCGAAAACCGGACCCTTTTTCCTTTTTGATAACATTTTTAATGACATTCAGTGTGTTTGGTACACGAAAAAAGAAAATAAAATTTCCATCTAACGGTCATTGCTACATTAAATACGAAAAACGGTATGGAGGATTTCTAGATGGTCAGAATATAATTTGTTCTTATTAGAATAGTAAATTTTTGGGTTATTGAATGAAATATGCTCAAATTTTACAAACATCTTCATATTTATCTATATACATGTGTATACACATTATATGTAGCTATAAAATGTTTAATTTAATTTAAAAGCACATACGTACGTTTTTGTAAAAAAATAAACTTTAAATAGAAAATTTTAATTACCATGAAATTTAGAATCTAAGATATAAATTCTCCCTTTTAAAAGATGACTGTGTTGGTAATTCTTTAAAAAAATGAGAATATTGTCACATTTAATTTTGTAATACTAATTTCGAGAAGGTTTAAAGTAAATCTAATCAAATTAAGTATATTTGTACAATATAAATAGCTATGGATAATTAAAAACTAGTAAAGTATGAATAATAAAATTATTTCTCATTTGTTTTCAAAATAAATGAAAATTTTACCTTTAAAAATTTGAGTTTAAAGTTTTTTCTGCATAATCCAAAATCATTTGGGAATAGTTTTTGCTTCTTATACATATAATGTAAACAAAAGGAACTTATATACATAGACGAAGAGGTAAAATTCCCACACAAAATTTTTAGAATCAGATGAAGTTTGGCTCAATTTTTAGAAAAATCGATTTCTATTTCTTGCCCCTATCTTTTTTATACGATAGATAATTTACAAATCAATATTAAACTATTTTTTTTTAATTTCTAGTGTGTCTACGACATGATAAATTAAATACACTTACGGATGATATACCAACCATTACGTATACAAGGAATTCTCTTTAAGTTATCCTGCTTAAATGAAATTCTTTATACAAAAATAATTTATTAATATTCAGAATTTTAAGAAAATCATTTAAATGATCTTAAAATTTTGTTATATCTGAAGGATGCTATGAAAGGCTATATTTGAAACGACATTTTCAATAAGAACTGGATATTCTAGTTAACAGCCTAATTATGTATCTCGGTTTTTCTTTTCACTTTCTATTCACTTTCAAATCAGAATTCTTCTCTAATGTTTATTTGATTTTTCCAATGCTCATTTTTCCAATGATTTTTGCATTTTTTCTCAAATTATTCACAGAACGTCTCACCTTCAAAATTAAATAAAATGAATAAATTTTCTATACATTTTATTCAAATATATGATAGTTACTCACTGTCTTTTCTCTTGGCGAGTGAAATAGAGAGATACATGATGAGGTCCTAAAGTTCATAAAAATTTTCGTACAACATCTAAACTATCATAATTTTGAGTAATTGCTAAAACTCAATAAAAAAATCCAATAAAATTTTGTATTTCAAAGTTCAAGAAATCGAAAATTTTATTAAATTAAGCAAATATTTAAATATTTCGCATTAGAGCAGTGAATATGATAATTAAAAAAAAAATTAACAAACAACTTCTAAATAAGCTCAAATCGCTCCTTCATTCTCATACTTTTGTTAATTCAATCGCTAATTTCAATTTTTTTTTCTTTCTATTTTTTTATTATAACTTTCTATTAGAATATCTCTCATCTTACTTTTCTAATATTTTAATAATATACAAATAGCTAGTTCCGTGTAACCCACATCTTTTATTATTTGTTTCTTACTATTCGTCCACATACAAATTCACATTTATAAAAAACTTGACTTATTACAAGCAAAATCTACACATATTTGAGTATATGCATTCATATATAAATATAAATTTTCTTTTAATATAATATTTAAATATATAAAAATATAACCTCTAAAGGATAACCTCTTAACGGTGTAGGTACTTATACTAACATGAATATTATACGCTATTATATCGCGTATTGTGAATAAATCTCGCAATTGCAGGCGAACAAGAAAATAAAAATATAAAACGTATATAAAAATTAAAAAAAGAAAGAAAAAAAAAATTAGTTATATCAAAAGCAGCATTCTAAATGCATGTTCATATGCAAAAATAATAATAATAAGAATAAAAGAAAAAAAAAAAATAGCTTGAAAGTCCTTACAGCGAATATGCAAAGAAATAACAAGAAAAAGTTTCTTTTTTTTTCGTTTTTTGCTTTTGGTTTTGTTTTTTTTTTCAAATCAACTATTATAACTCAACTTTTATTCATTCGTTCATAACTAAAAAGGAAAAACTCTTTCATATATAAAATATGTACCCATACATATTGGCCGACTTAATATAATTTTTTTTTTTCGCAAACCACCCCATCTTATAACAACTTTAAAAAATATAAAATATAAAAAAAAAATATTTTTTTCTTTTATAATATGCAGAAATAACAGTAAAATCTAAATTCCTTTATTTTTGCAAGTTTCTTCTCCATAGTGTACTTGTATATGTTATGGACTTACATACATTATGCACATTCAATGCTCATGCATACACATATTCGTAAATATCGTTTTTTTTTTAAATACGTTCTAAAGTAGCCCCCCGTGGTTTTTTTTCTTCTTTTTTCTTATTATTAGCAGCAAAATCAGCAGCAGTTGTAAAACAACGAATAGTCAGCTTTTCAACTTTAGTCCTACATTTATAAAATTTTTTTTTTGTATTTATGTTGAATGCTTTCATTAAATAATATAAAGATATAGGGTGTACAATTATTTAGGAACTCAAAGTATGCATGTGATCGAATAAAATAATTTTTGAATAAAATTTAGTTTGGTGTGGATTAAAAGGTTAGCTAAAATTTTTCGGTGATCCAATAGATTATAAATTTTGTCTATTAAGATAATGGAATAGGTGATAAGTTATTTGATTTCTTAATGGAAAGTGACAGAATAAGTTGAATGTATGTTGAAATTTAATTAAAATTAATTATTTTATTAATTTTTTTAATTAACTATCCATATACATTAGGTGTTAGTAAACTGTCATTCATTGAATGGTCACATGTCTCCACCGCAAAAGCGAACTAGTACACCAATCACCTTAGTAAACAAAACTCGATACTCACCTAACGATTAGTGACAATTCAGCTAGATCACTGAAATTTCAAAAACTTCAAATTATTATTGAAGAAAACTGCTTGATATATATTAAATCTGAACGTAGAGTAAAAGAAAGAGTGGACTAGAAATTAAACCAATGTTTTTTAATCTTTATTAATGTTTAATTTTTTCGATCTCTTGAATTTTTTTAACACATCTATATAAAACACAAAATTCATGTTATACTTTCTTTTCTCGCAATTACTTTCCGTAACCAAAAAATTAGGCATTACACTAATTAGTTATTATAATCATCTTCGAAATCTTTGCAATTATAAAATTTCTAATGTCGAGCTTGAACAAATGTTATTCTTGACAAATTGAACCCATTTCAGTATTTGTGAAATAGATTCTTATGTTTATTCCAAAGGATTTCTTGCAAAAAATTTTATATTGCACACCTTGTAAAAAATATTTTAAATATAATATTATGTGAGATGAATAAAGGAATCGAAAAATATGCAAAAGAAAAAGAAAAAGAGAATAAAATAAAATTCATGGCTATGCATAGTCAGTTATGGAATCAGTGGATAATTTCTTATCCTTTAAAGCGGAAAATACTTTTATTTTCTTGTGCTCATTTTCGATGATTTTCTTTTATTTAAATTATATGTAATGTATATATACATACTACACAAATGTACAGAATACATTCATTTATTTTCTACTTACATATTAAGTATCTATATGTTATTTTAGTTGGTTGTATGTTAATACTGTGAAAATATAC
The DNA here is from genome assembly GCF_029603195.1 of Condylostylus longicornis. NCBI lineage: Eukaryota > Metazoa > Arthropoda > Insecta > Diptera > Dolichopodidae > Condylostylus > Condylostylus longicornis. The sequence goes on from NW_026577984.1 coordinate 2,643,712, forward strand.
GGGGTAAAAAAAAAAAAAGAAGAAGAACAAACTCATATGAAGGCAGGATATATGAATTGAATTGAATATGTGGAGCATATAAAACAAAAAAATAGAAAATGAATAAAAGTTCTAATAAGAAAAAAGGTCCAGCTATATTCTATTTTCTTTTCGTTTTCTGTTATGTAAAACTAAAACGAAGGTAGTTAAATTGATTTGGTGATTCTTAACATTTTTACTTAAAATGAGTTTTATATCGAAACTTATGATAAAATTTTTAAATTTTAGAATGTCGTATTTTGAATTGAGTCATGTGGACTCAAATATCATCAATTAGAATGTTAATTTTGCTTCATATTATATAGTTTCTTCCAAGTAATTATCATACATTTTCATAATAAAAGGAAGTTTCTAAAACGAACGTCGTAAACGTGCGTTTGAAAGAAAGTTATCTTTGAGCCCACAATTTTTTATTTAAAATGTGGATGCTTTAACGAACGAAATTTTATAAGATGTTATCTTTCTAAATTGTTGTAGTGCAAAGGACATTCAAATAATTATTGAATTCGTTATCTCACAATAATTATTGAATCGTTTTTGCGATGAATTAATATTATAAAATCTTATGAATTATTTACTTTAAGACAGCTAATTGACTTGAAATTTTAATTTTTAACCTCGTACGATCACATACAGTTAAGGCGAGCAATTAAAATTAAATAATTATGATATTTTTAGATTAACACATCACGGACACTTTTAAGAGAGCCTAACAAAGAAAAATGATGAACTATTTGTGATTATTGGTTTCCTTATTTTTTTCCTCAGCTTTAACAATATTAGCAACCAAAATATTTTTACACTAAATGAGACACTAGAAAAAAAACTGGAAATTCTTATTCTCACGAGTAAAACAATTGCTAACGAATTTAATGCGAGCTCGTTTAATATTCACTGTTAAATTACACTTAACTTCAAAAGTAAGCTAAAGCATCGTCCGTAGAAATCTAATACAGTTTGAAAAATCTAGTCTAAAATATCACCTGGTGGAAGTTTGTTTAACTATAATTCTTTTCTTAATTTTCTCTAAAATAAAATAAATACCCATAATTTAGATAATCACTTTTTTCAATTTGTAAGTTGACCATTTAATTGAAAAATTTTCAGATTATTACATGAGCCTGTAGCATAGAGTAAATATTTTAATTACGAGACTACAGTAGAAGTTAAGTCCACAATATCTATTCAGAATCGTACTTTGGAACATTCTATATTGTTATGTATCTTTATTAAGTGATTTGGTCCATCGTCATTAACCGTATTATTTTATTATTAACCTTTTGCAGTATCAATGCTAATTTCAGACGAAAGTGGTTAAAAGCTCAAAGTTTAGGGCAAATTTTTATTTTTACGACCGATATTCTTGACCATCAACATTGGTTTCTATTTATTAATTTTATAATTAATTAACTAAAGTGTTTCTTCACATATTTTTTGTTTCTCTCACATGTTTTTTATTTTTTTAAGGAAGTAGGGAGAAAATAACTTTCTAATTGAAAAAATTAAAAAATATAAATGAACTTTGCGTGATATAGAACATCTAGCAAAAAATTTACAAACCATTAAATTGATTCGCATATATTATAACACAAAAAACAGGAATGTGCAATACTCTAAGCTATTGTTTAGTAAAAACTAAATTTCACTTCTTTATAACAATTGAAAATATGCAATTGAATTTAAAACGCAATGAATAATTTCAATAAAAAATCTGACACCGTCATTAAAGAGTGATTTATCACTTTTGTCACTGTTTTTTTTGTTTTTGTTAGTGCAACTACGATTTTTTTTAAAAACAATAAAAGAATATTGTGAAACAATGTTCACTACCCTTCTTAAATATTTTTGTTATTGTTTCATTGTAAGCAATTCAAACTCTCGCTGAAAAATCATCCTACATAACGTGAATATGAAGAGGAATGCAATTTTCTAGAAATCACAACGAACAATAAGTGCACTACAATTAAAAAAAAAATTTCTGTTTAGAAGGGAGTGAGAAAAAGAAAAAATGCTTTTTCCAAAATTATGAAAAAAAGAGACGAATTCTTTTTCGTCGCTTTCGAGAATTTTTTTGTTCCCTTGTTTTTTTTTTCGAAAAAAAAAATTAAATTCAAAATACCTAGAACAACATAATCTGCGTGACATCTGCCCGTTTTGTTTTCATTTCATTAACATCATTTTTGTCTCGTTTTGATCCTCTTTTATAAATACACAATTTTTTTTTTTTTTGCTTTTTTGGTTGTTTTTAATTGTAAAGGACCTCCTGAATCCATTGTCTTGTTTATTTTATATGTTTTAGTCTTTTACTTACGTTTTATTATTCTTTGTTTCGTTGGTTTAGTTTTTTTTCTTTGCAATTATTTTTGTTTTTCTAAATTTGCCTTCGCGCTCTCTTAATATGACCGTTCACTTTGATAGCCCTTAACTTGATTTCTACTTATACTATTTTTGCTGTTATTGTTTCATAATTTTTGTTTTCTTTTTATTATTGTTACAATTTGATATTTTAACTTTTTCTTTTTTCAAATCTAGATGTATTCATAATTCCTTACAAATAATACATACAAAATTGTCTGTATTTTACTTAACTACCTTGGTATGTCTACAATTATTTTACGCTGTTAAACAATATTGTCTTGATGTCTGCATAATATTCATTTATCTATTCATCCATCTATATTTGACTGTATTATGTATTGTTGTGTATGAAAAGGAAAAAAGAATAAACCGTCATCCGGATTTTAAGTCATATACATGTCAAATGAAATATTCAAAACATCGTAAAACAATACAAAACAATATAGGTAAATGCAACATTCTATGAAAACAGAAAAAAAAAATAATAAATCTAAAAAAAAAAACCAAAAGGATAATAAAAGCAAACGAATCTCATCAAATGTAAGTAGGAGCAAATAGCACAACGATAAAGTATCTAAAAAAAAGAAAAAGCAGACAAAGTAACGACGAAATAAAAAATTCAAAAAAGAATTTTTTTTTGTCCTCCTCACTTAACTATCATATAACTTTTCGGCATGCAAGTTAGCCTTTGCTTGAATCTAAAAAAAAAAAAAAAAATAAAACTCATAAATTGTTTCGCTGCGATGAATTCCTTATACGCAAAAGGATAGCAAAAAAAAGTTATCAAAACAAAATGTTTTTCTTTTTTTTCTTCCTGCAACACAAAAGAAAATTTTTTGTTTTCTCTTATTATTTTTATGTTTCCCTAGCAAAAGCCTCAAAATAGCGGGATGCATCCTGAATTGTTCAATTGAAACAGAGAAAAAAAATACAAAATACACCGCTTAATACAAGCGAATTGTGTGATTTTTTAAATAATGGCCGGTTAGAGGTTATAATATTGATAAAGAATCATTTAGCGTATAGCAATGTTGATGATTTTCTTCATGAAAATCATTTACAAAATCAATATTGCACCGCGTTACTAAAAATTCCTTTTTTTTTTTTGTAATGTTGGCATGTGAACAAACTACAGCAACTCATAACATAGGTAAAATTTCAGACTAATCAAACTAATTTTTTAAATTAGTCTGACTATCAGTTATAATACAAAAACATACAAAATATGCTTGTGTTGGAACAGTACGTTGCATTAACTTGACTCTCTATTTGAAATATTTATTCATATACGTAATAAGCATATGAGGAACATTTGAAATGTTTATACTGAATTCAGGTAGATACAACAATAAATGTTGTTCGTAAATTAAGCAAAAGGTTTACTGCACGAATTTCGGAAGTATGACACTAATATTTTGACAATGTATCTGCAACCGTAGATAACAACATGGGATATACCACATGTATGACCTTAAACACAATTTAATTTAACATACACCTAAGCATCTACTAAAAATGTTTCATTTACTAGCTAAATTCGCAACAACATACTGTATAACAATGGCTACGATAGGCTAATCGCCGTCCTAGTAAAACCTCACCGACATAAAACTTTATTTGCTATTATTGCACGTGTCATCTGAAAATCTTAAAATTTCTCAAAAAGTAGCTGAAAATATCAGTCTTAAACAAATTGAAAAATGTACTGCTCAGTTTTACAGAAATATTTTTTTTCCAACTTTTTTCCACATTTTCCACTCTTTTTTTTTAAGATTTTTAAAGTTTTCTCTTTTATTGTGTTTTATTTACGTGTATTTAGGCTACATTTGAATGTTTGGCGTTTTCATATTCAATAAGCAATCGCATCTGTTTGTTTGTTTTATCTCTTTTCAGCACTTACTTTACTCTTTTTTTTCTCCATTGCAATAACTTTAGTAAAAGAGTGACAATTATTGAAGGATAACGATTCAAACTACATAAATTGAAAACGTGATCATCAAATATTCTGCAATGATGTTGGTAATAATTGCAAAAAAGATAAAACAAATGAAAAACAAAAGATAGCGAAAGTGAAATTTAAATAAAAGCAATGTAATAACAACGTAAGAATGTGTAATGTATGTAAGTTATCAGTCACTTAAATATAGCGTTATACAGTAGCTCTCTTGTTAATACCTTTAAGGGTAAAGCTAACTAACTAACTAACCAAGCAACGGTATATTGATTGAGAAAATATTGAGTGGAAAAAAAAAATTGAACGCAAAAATATGCATATAAAATGCATAACTACCCAAAGTGGTAGATTGATTGCTTTCGGATTGCATTAGAAAGGAAAACTTTGGACCACGATTTCTTTTTTGGTTTTGGTCTATTTCACTCATATATTATTTTATCGTTTTTTCGTATTGCTGTAATTTTTTTTTGTATAAATTTTTTCAGTTGTTTTTTACGTTTTCGAAATATATTTATAAACTATGGAAAATGTTTAATGCTTGTTAAAATGTGAGGCCTAAAAAAATGACACAGGTTTTGTTTTTTTTTAGTTTTTACTGCAACAAAATATTACTTTTGTTTTTACTTATTTTTGGGTTATCCTTTCAAGCATCTTTTGATCTTATAATAGTGTTAATATTTTTTATTTTTTAGTTTTTTATTTCGTTTTTTTTCATGTATGAGAAGATTGGGTCTTTTTCTTGTTATAACATTTACTATGAATAGGTAAAGTGAAATTTAATATGTATGCATGCATATGTAAAGTAAATTGGATAATATGTTTCATGCGAAAGGATATTATTCCTTTGAAATTCTGAATAGATTTGCATAGATTTATTAGATTGGTAAATCAAAAAGTGTTTATGGATAAATGATTTGTATACGTTTTTAATTGAACTGAATAATTTTGAATTTTTTATTAACCTGAATAAAGAATGAAAATAACGATGAACAGTAGAACTTTCTTAAAGATGACCACTCAAAGTAAATAGGAATTTGTCCGATTTGTTTGTCGCAAGTTTGTCCGATTTTCTTGTACTGAGAAATTTACTAGCATTTGATAATATGTATTTTTGACCAATTCTTGTACCTCCATTGAAAAATTTCTTTTTGTCGAATTAGGAAAGAAATTTGAAAATTCTCCAAACATAATACTAAACTGTCAAATTTGTTCTATTTGTTAGCGAATTTGCTATACATAAGAACCTTTTTGGCCCCTGCAAACATCTATTTTATGTTTTTAGTGTTTTCACTTGTCTATTTGTCCTTGAGTATTTTCATTAAAGAGGCATATTTCTATGGAAAAACGTATACTCTAATTCAAAGCTGGTAAAAATCTAATCAGGTTATAATGGTGTTTTTGCTATTCGTAATAGAAGGCAAAATGTAGAGGTTATACTGCATATGTATATGCATATGTATATTGATACACATTCAGTCAAATTGCTAGTATAATTAATGGATGTCAAATTAGAGCTGGTATTTGATAAATATTTTAAATGAAATGAAAGTAAATAATTTTTTCACGCGACTAAAAAAATTAAAGCAAATTCTATAATTATTATACGTTTTTGTAATATTAAAAGAGTAAATTTTTAATTTTATTTGTAAATGTAATTTTGATACTCTCAATACTCTGACAAAGAATTGGTATTTTAAAAATATATTAGTAATTAAACAGGATTTTGTGCGAATGAATGTCTCAATATAGAAAATACCTGAAGTTTTTTAAAAATACTAGTTTCATTTACAATAACGGGCTATATAATTGTATATAGATTTTATTATATTGATTTATTATTTTAATAATTTGCATGTTGTAATTGGAAACAGCCCACAATCTCGTTTTCCACAGAGTAAGGCCCTTTCTGAAGAATCTAAAAAGTTTTCTTGGATGGTTTTAAATAACAATTATAATTATAAGTACATGCTTTTAGCTATAGCATGTGGATATAACATGAAAATTTATATCATGAGATATTCGCAGTCATTCTCTGATTTTTGAACCAACAACCTTATTAAATTATCTTACAAGTAAATAATGTAAAATTTAAAAGTTTTAAAGCAAAGTTTTCAAATTCACATAATAAATTTTTGTTTTCGCCTCAACTGGCGAAACATTCCAAAAATCAACAAGTACATATTTCTTAATAGTTATTAAGAAATTAAATAAATATTATTTTGTTTTATTAATTAATTTTTAATTAAATTTTCTCATATTTAAATCAATATTTTGTATAATAAACATAATTTACGAATGAATAATAATTATATAATAAATTTTTAAAACATCACCTTTGAGATACTTAAACATTATCATTATCATAAGCATGTTTTTAAACCAATTATTAAATTATAATAATGAGATCTGAATAAAACACATGAAAAATAGAACATTCACATTATAATAATAAGAATTCGACTAATCCCGAAACAAATGATAGAAAACAAAAGCGTTTTATTAATTATTATTATTTTATATGCTTATATATATTATCTTTTATTTAAATAATTAATGATATTTTAAATTCATTTTGTTCAAGAAAATTATACATATAATAGTTAAACAATATAGCATAAATATTGTACAAATGCACACATAATTATGTTTGTTCGTATAATTATGTGCAAATGACCAAAAAGTATTGGAAAATGCATTAAAATGAAATGCAATTCCTTAATGAGAAGATGTTTTAATGTGTTAATTTTTAGGAAAATTTTTATATAATTATGTATACATACATATATGTACATATATGCATATTATGTACTCAAATAACTCACCTAACCAATATAATATTTGTTATTATCAAACTTCACATAATTATTACCACAAACCTATTTGATTATTTAAATATTAGACAGATTGTTCTATTCTATATATAAGTATGTCTTAGGAGAATTTATGTTATATATAATAATTATGTGTATATAAATGGATTTATTCATACAAATTATATAAGAATATTATATAGTATAGTATACAAAATTTATTTTAGAAATTTCCACATAACATTTATAGAGGATATTTGTATTTATAATATTTATACTTAAATTTAATTAACCGAACAGTTGACTTCTATAATTATGCTATTATCACGTTACTAAATAAAGACTGAAGCTATAGATGTATACCGTATATAATATTCAACAGTTAGTTATGTGTATGAAATATAAAACGCTTGAAGGAATTTAAAAAGGAAAGGCAATAATTTTAAGGATATATAAAAGGAAATAAGTACATAATTATTTATTAGATATAGTTTTGAATTACAAACGGATAATAATTATGTATTATAGAATTAGATTTCTGCTTGTTTTTTTCTATTGATGAAGTATAGGTAATTTGGTGATTTACTAATGAATTATTTTATTTGATAATTTTTGTTTTTGTTTTTGGTAACTAAATTTATTTAAGAAAATAACGTTAATATTTAAAAAGCGCCACAAATTACGAAAATGCTTCTAAGAAGAAAAACCTTTTAAATGGAACACGGATTATGTCTATAGCTATTTGTTAAAGTTTATTAGCCTGGTTTATACATATACCAAACTTCTCTCATAATTTATCATGTCTTACATGATTTGAGATTTTTTATACTAACTAATAAAACACTAAATCTCAAATCATCTAAGACATGATGTAAATTATGAGCGAAACAAAGGCTGTAAGCAGATCGCTCATCAATCTTTGACCAATTTCTTTTATATTATATCAACTGCAATTCTCACTTATATGTTCAGTCACATCCAGTTTTTTTTTTTGATTCTTTTGTCAGTAAGATACTCCTAATAAGATTTTTCATAGGAACAATATTTTATTAATAACAAGAGCGGAGGTTCTTACTACAAAATCGAATGTATATTTCATAAAGATAAGCAAGGAAGAGATATTTTACTTATTAGTAGTCATTAATTGTGACAAAATACATTTTATAGTTGCGCTTAAAGCGTAAGAACTAAGCGCGTGATCTAATAATTATTTTGTTATTTATAAAACAGTTCTTCAAAATTAATGTGTATTAAAAGTGTAAATGCGCTAAGGATTTAATTGGAAATGTTGAATTAATTTTAAAACTATTGACGGCTATAATTTTTATTCAATTTTATAATAAATTTTCAATTTTATGTTTACGATATCGCCCATAATCAGTAATAATGTTAGTATCTCAGTATAATTATGAATACTCTACCTATATTTACTTTCGCTAAATTTTCACATTCAAATTAATACTATTAACTCACATTTTTTTGCGAATGAATATTTAGAAACATTTCATTATTAGAATTCCCGATTTTTCTTAAACAAATTCTTGTTTAAACAAGACTTTGTTTGAGCCAATAGGGAAATTAGGCATATTTTAAAATTTAATCTTTTTAAATCTATTCTTCACTTCAAACACATACGTACTCATTATATATATTTACCTGTAAAATAACTGCTATGTACACTTTCTGATTATTATTTTATTGATAAACAAAAAAAATTATGCCGAAGTTTTTTTTAATATCAAATTCAAATTTAATATTGTCATTTATTTGACTTTAATACATATGAAACCCACTTATATAACGTATTAAATAAATATTATATTATTTGCATAATAAAAATCATAATATTGTTGTTATAACAAGATTTATATATTTAGCTTTAAATAATTATTAAGTGTAATGTATATTGTATATAAATAAAATATCATAAGAAAATTGGAAAATCTCTTATGAATTGCACCATATTAAAATCACAATGAAAGTGTAGATAATATCCTTTAGCAAAAATAATAAATTACATGTGATTTTAATTATGTTATACTCATTATATACACATACTATATATATATCTATATTTGTTCTAACAAAATATCATTCAACAATTTATATTATATGGAAAATTATATATTTTACCTAATTAACTGTGTTGAAATTGATAATGATTATATTATACATGTGAATGTATAAATAATTCATTTTCAATTTTCCATAATTTAAACATTTTAATATCATAGTTTTATTAAATATTTAAATGTGTATATTATGATACTATACAGAGTATTATGATCAAAACATGTCGCATGTGTATATACAATAAAACTATATATGTACATAATATATGCTTTCAAGAATGTATGTACATAATATGTATGTGTATATGTATATATATTATTATTACCTTATTACAATTTTATATAACATAATCATTATCATATTATTAATGTAAATGTGCAAGGATATAAAAAAATATAATTGCTACCCCTAAGGAAAACTAAAATATATTTTGAAATTGCAATTATTGAACAATTATTGAATTTTTTTCGGAATTTACAATTAATAATAATGATTCAGGAATAATATGAAAAGAGAGGAATCTCTACTGTACGTTAATGCCAATGCTATTGCCACTGTGAATAAAGAATGAGTATACTCAGACTTTTATGAAACTATTTTATTCTATATTATTTAAGTATTTCATTTATATTTGAATATTATTTTAATATACTAGTTCAAATAATATCAATTATTAATTATTGTTTCACTAAATAGGGGTACTACACCTGATCATCTACAACGAAACAATTTTATATACAAAACAAAATAATTATAGTATACGATAATTGAAAAATACTGTTAACATAAACGTAAAAATCTAAAATTAAATCTGCAAAAAAGCGAGTCTGATGAAATCTGCGTGAAAGTCTGATACAAATGAACTGATCGCTATTAAAAAATTTCGCAACAAAATTAATTTTCACCATTTCTCTTTTAAGAAATATGACCAATAAATTTGATGGGAATGAAGTAATTTATATTATGAGCCGTCAGACCACAAATTTTGTCGTATATGTGTAAACAATACCAAAAATCATTATATATAAAAATCGATAATAGAATAAAATTAAAATTAAACAATAATATGACAATTAAAGAATTATATAAGTATGTTTGAAGGGGGTACCGACATTAATGACAAAGATAAACATTTACGTGTATATATGAATATAACATACATAATGTGCACTATATATACTACTATATACGAATTACTAGTTCCTTAATACAAATCATTATACTTATTATATTAAGTATAAACTAATAATGATAATATTGTTAATAATTATGTATAAGCTGGAATAAGTGCAAATTGTATATAATGTGTTTTATATTAGTCTACGTATTATATTATATATATTTATGTACGTATATTATATTGGGTCATAGACTTAATATTTCTTCCTAATATATATAAAATATAAATGATACAAATAATAGTCATATATACATATATGTATATAATTATATTTATATGTATATTTTATTAAATACTTAATATAAACATATGTATTCTCATAAAATGCTAGACATGTATAGTAAAAATGACCTTGAACTTGTTTTCGATTTTAAGATGAAAAAAAATTTTATGAACTCAATTATTATGTGCTTATATAAGTATATTATATATGCTTTTATATATATGCACATACAATATGTATATTTATATAATATTCATGTATATAAAATCAAATAAATAAAAGTTTTTCATAGTTATTTTATTATACTTACTTTTTTTTTTCCTTTTGTATATCTTTAGAAGTTGTTATCCTTTACTTTCTTTCATTTGAAGCAACAAAAAAAAAAATTGTTTATATACTGAAGAAAAAAATCTTATAAGACTTATTATAGTGCCTTAACACATAAATATTACAAATGTATAAGATATGAGTGAATATTATGCACATATATATACATATATACATTTATAATTTATATAACATAAAGTATATTTTCTTATATGAAAGTCTGTTAATACTTTATAGCTCTTATATGTAAGTATATCATAATAATGTAATAATATAAACTATTCTTACATTCAAGCATAAAAATCGTATAAAATCTAGAAAAAAAAATAAGTGGAATAAAAATAACATAATAACAAAATAAAAAATTCAAAAAGATTAGAGCAGCAAAAAAAAAGGAAAAAAAAAAACAAAAAAATGTGTAAAAAAAATCAAAGAAAAAATTCCTTAAAGAAAAGTTATGACGTCGTTAAATCAAAGGAAAAATAAAGTTAACAACTTCTTTAGCCAAAAAAAAAAGACAAACAATAAAAATAACAAAAGAAAAATTATAAAAGGAGAAAAAAGTTAAAGCGACATAAAAATAAAGAAACGTGAAACTTATTTTTATTTCTTTCTCGTTTTCTCTCCATTTCAGTTGTTGTTGTTTTTTTTGCTGTACAATTTGCTATACTTATTCCAGTTTTAACTCTTATTTTTCTCCACCTTCCCTCTCAATTCTTTCAACTTCATATAAATCTCATAAAATCGACGTCATAAAGTGTTTTATTTTTAGTATTCTTCTCTCCAGCTTCTCTTCCCTTCCTTCAAATTGTAATCAATTCAAAGAGGAAAGAACATTGCTTTTCTTAAAAAAATTTTGTAATAAAAAAAATTCCTTCCGTTTTTTTTTCTTTTCTTTTTTTACAGGATATTCCTCTTTAGTTATAAACTCTTCAAATTATATCAGAAACCATAAAATAATAAATCCATAAGGATTGTGTTTATTTCTTTTTTTACACCCATCCAGTCATATATATCATTCCTCATATTTTTATATTTCGTTCAACTCTCTTCTCATTTTCCACCAACCCAATTCATTTTTTTTTTTGATTCAATAAGCTTGTTTTTATGTTTTTACTTTCTAGAGTTTTGCTGGCACGTAATCAATTATTGGAAAATAAATTTAGTAATAAAAAAAAGTACTATATTATTTTCTATATGCATAGTAGATTATGTGTTATAGAAAGAGAAAGAAAGACAAGATTTTTAAGAAATGCAGTAATTTGTAATAATTTTTTTTTTTTATTTGAAAATAAATTCATGTGTTTGTAAAAAGATTTGTGTATTATTGAAACATTTACATAATATTAAGTGGGTTAGCAAAGCTACAATATAATTTCTTATGTGTATGGTTATTTGTAAATTTAATTTTTATTTCAATCGTATTGGCTATCTTTCTATTCACATTGGTTCAATTATAATATTACTAGAAGTGTATATTTGTACTTGAAATGTTCCTATACATATATACATATTGCAAAAATTGATAATAGTAATTGATTTTATTAAAAAAGTTTTAATGAGTTTAATTATAAATATGATCATTGGATAGAATATTTTAGTTTAATAAAATTATAATAAGTTTTGAACTAAATCAATTATAAGGGTTTTATATAAAATATAAATTATACATTGATACGGAAATATGAAAAAAAAATTAAAACAGAATTTTATTTTAAAATATTCAATATCTATAATATACATAAAACATACACTAAACAAATTTATTTCGAGATAACGTGTATTAAATTTGGAAATAATATAGGTATGTAGAGCTTTAATTAAATCATTGAAATTTACAATTCAAATGCTTAAGGATATAATTAAAATGGAGTATTTTATTCAGTTGGTGCATCAAAAATAGTATTGACTATAAGATATACTATCTTGATTTATATTAATTGAAATTATAATAATTACAATAATACTTCAAATTAGAATATACATGATAATTATCACTGTCGAAATTCTTGATTAATCTTTAAAAATTGCATATCTTACGGGGCATCTTAAAAAAATTTTAATGATGTGTAGTAGATGTCGTGCAACACAATCATTGAATTCCCGAATTAAAATTTAAGAATTATGAACGTAAACAAAAATTGTTATTTTAAGAAACTAAATATTAAACAATTTTTCGTGCCACTTGAATATATCAAAATGATTTAATTTTTGCATTTTGTTTAACATCTTGGAAGATGATGTTATATGTATTAAACGCAGAACTATCCCATTTTTGGAAGTTTAAAATGAAATAAATTTTGTGTTCTAAAAGGCAAAAATTATTAATACACAACAATTGTTATAAAATTTACATAACATTCCGGTTTAGTTAAGCAGTAAAACCTCAATAAATTTTCAATCTCATATAGTCGGACTATCTTCGTAATCTGATCAGACTTTTAACCGACTTGCCATTTCAATACAATTACTTCCACATTTTCTTATTAAAAACAACTACTTATAGTATTAATCACTATTGTCTGTATTTTGTATATTAAAATAAACTCTCAACCTAGACTATAAAAAAAAGCTTAGTTTTAACTTGCCCTTTTTCGCTATTTGAATGAAACAAACTTAAAAAAATATACACATATGTATATGACATAGGGAAGTGAAAGTACGTAAATAGAAAAATTATTTTGCAAGAGATCAAATATAAAGCATTCTAAAACTTATGGGAAAAAAATTGTTTCTTGTGCATGTGATCAACTTTATATGGCAATCATTTTCCCTCTTATCTTGGTCACTTTACGGTGGTTCTACCGTATATGTACAATTAAGAAAATCTTGAAATTTTAAATCATATCCATCATATTATTAAAAAATTTAATAGCAATTAGCAAATATGAAAGTCAATCAAACATATTATAAAACATAAGAGTATAACACTTAATAAATAACTTTTACAAAAATATTTTACTGTCATAATTGTGTTAAAAAAAATATCATTGCATGTCATATCAAAATATTGAATGAACTTCTCCTTATTCACTTTCTATTGTATAACATATAATAGGTGCTCTTCTAATATATGTACGCTCATCTTTTCATACTCTTAACGTAATATTACAGAATATAAGTGTATATTCATATACTTATAACAGTAAATAATATTTTAGTATTTAAGTACTTGTAATTTAGTTGTTACCGTTATATTAAAACACAAAATGATAATGTCATATTATAATTTATTTATTAAAAGAAAAAGAAGAAGAAGAAAAACAGAAAAAAAGAAAAACAAAAAAAGAAGTTTAGTATATAAAAAAAATTATTGCAAAAATAAAAATGAAATCAAGGAAGAAAACATTGAAAAGATATATAGAGAATAATAATGAAAAAATAAAAAAAAAATAGAATAATGTTAAAAACAAAATTGAATACGAAAACAAAAAAAAAAGGAGAAAATTATAAAAATACAAAAATGAAAACTAGAAAAGTAAAAAAAAAAATATAGAAAGATAGAAAAAATAAAAGAACAGGAAAGAAATAAAATGTAAGGAATATAAAAAAAAAGAAGAAGAAGAAAAAAAACGAAAACAAAGTGATAAAAAAAATGTTAAACTTTCACTTTCAATAGAAAGTCCTTGGTATGGCAAAATATTTTTATATGGCAAAAAAAAAAAAAAATTATTTATACAAATATACACATGAGTGTAAGTATGTAGTTATGTATGACGTTTTATGTACTTTTTTTTAATTTTTTTTTTTTCATGTGTTGTTTTTGTCTAATACTGATTTTATTTTCTATATAAATTTTTTTTTCCTTCCTTATATACGTTCGTTTTGAGCTTTAACAAAAAAATAAAAAAAAAAAAATTCATTTTTTTTTCGTCTCTCTTCCAAAGTTCTTTTCTTTTTTATATGCCATAAAAATTACTTTGCACTATAGAATTTTTATCCCTAGAAGTTTTTTTTTTATGTATGTATGTTAAACCTATTAAATCTTTATATGTGTATAAACAAATATATTTATCTATGATTATATTAACTTGCATATTATAAAATGTACAATCATACAAATATATCCATAAATATTATATTACATTACAATATTTTAGTCTACAAGAGCGTTTAAGTATATAAGTATATATGTGAATATATGTATGCATTGTGTTGGTAAAACGTGTACAATTTGATAGAATTTGTATACACTCTATATAAATACATATATGTATGTATGAACTACAAAGGTTTTTGAAATAATTTTTTTTTTATCTAAGGATATGCGAAATGAATTCAACAAGTGGCTCATAAAATTTAAATCAATTCATTTATGTGTTCACCTCGCATTTTTTTTTTCTTTTTTAGTATTTTTATTTATGTTTATATACAAGGATTATTATTTTTATTTTTTTTTTTTTGTATATGATTTTATATAATATTTAAGAAATATTGTATAACATATTTATATATTGGCAATTATTATTACATATATATATGAAATAAGGATACGCTGCTTAAATTAACTAAACATGAATTTTGTTATAATATTTTTTTAGTAAATATTTACTATACATATATACTATATTATAATGTATGTATATCCATTAATACATGTGGTTATTTATTGTATATAAAATGTTTTCACATGCCGCTTGTATTGTGTTTATAATATGAAGTAGGAAATTAATAATACACTATAAAGGAATACAAATTTTTATTTTTGATTTATTTTTATATACTATCTTACGTTGTCTTGATTTATATTAGTTTCTGATATTATATTTTTTCGGATTTAATAAAATAAACACAAATTTTTGATATTATTTTATTATATACGGTTTTTTCTTTAATATATTGAGAAAGGTTAGCTATTCCTCATTATACAATTGTTATGACTACAAGGTGACGATTATAATTTGAAATTAATAATAATGCAAATACAAATACACGGAAGCAAGAATTACACGGAATTAAATTCAACAAGTTTTGGGAAATCTGAACGAAATATAAAATTTTAATTAAGTTTTTTTAATTTTCAAAAGGATTTTATTTATTTCTTATAAATTAGATAATATTTTCATCGAAAATCAATAAAGTTAGAAAATTTTAATAGAAGCGAACATAAATAGAGCTGACCGTGTCAACTCTGTGATGCCCGTACGAATTTGTTATTCTATGTGGGAATAAATATACCATAGCTGACTATGCGACAGACTATGACTTTAAGTTGTCGTATTAGCATATTAATTTATGCAAAATTTTAGTACTGTGTTTTCAACATTTTCGAAAAAATGGCCAAACTACTGTTGAAGTGGTATTTCAATATCCCAGCTTTTATAGTTTCTGAGATATAGCCAAATAATTTTTGAAGTTGTATGGCAGCTAGCAGAAGGGGCCAAGTAATTTCAACAACTTTTATCAAACACATTGGCCCTAATAATGCATTTAATTACACGAAGTTTCAATACCATAGTTTTTATAGTTTCTGAGATATAGCCAAATAAATTTGGAAGATGTATGGCAGGTACCCGAACCAGTACCATGATCATAACCAATTTAAATAGTGTTCTGGCATTTACTATTATAAATCATTTCTGAAAATTTGGTGAACTTAGCTCAATTTGGTCAACTTAGCTCACGTCCCAACGACAATTTTTGAGTTGTCGTTGGGACGTACGGTCGGACAGATGGGTCTATATCTTATTACCATTATTATTTTCTTAGCGGTTGAAACGGTAAGGCAAATCTAGTATAACCTTTTAACATACGTTCGTACGGATATAAAAATAGAATTTATCGGATGCAAGGAGCATTTATAAAATTAAAATTTCCTAAAAATTTTGATATTACAGCTTCTAGTACAAGACATAAGTTCCTAGAAAATATGTTTTAATTTTCAAATTAAAAGTTTGAAACATGGAGAAGGTAGAGTAAAGTTTTTCAAATGATGCGAATATTTTATTTATAACAAACTCTTTATAATTTGAAAATTTCTCGTCTCGCTTTCTAAGGGAAGAATACTATCATAAGTATGAAAATACGGTATGGTGCAAAGTAAATGTAAGCATAACTAGTATCACTTGCGTTTAGACAGAAATTTAAATTTACTTTAAGTTTACTAATTTATTTTTGCTTCTCCATATACTTTCAGAGGGAAAGTGAAAAAGGATAATATCCTAGCTCCTCATTTATTATATTCTTATAGTTTAATTAACAGACGATTTCCTAAACGTTTAACAACTTAGTCGATACAACTAACCCAAATAATTGGTCTTTTAAATGCAGAAAATTTTCATATTTTTTGCCTTCAATAGTTAAATTTATTGAATCAACATATCAGAACATTTGTGTAAATAAGTTATTTTTAGAAATATGCCTGTCTTTACATCTGTAATTCTGCCGGTGGCATACATGAGGCATAAGCATAACTGTGCCTCAAATTCGGCTCAACCGATTTTCAAGAAAATTTCATGTAAATTTTTACTTCAAGCATGAGATGGTTTGATAAAATTTTGGAGTATGTCACGTCTCAACTACTGGACCTCAACTAAGGTTTTTGATAAATTTGACGAAAATAAGCAGCATTGTGTAATAATAGTTTTAACAGAATATATACAAGAAGCAATCCTATTTTCCCAACTTGTGCAGGATACGTTATAAGAAATTTGCAATAACGCAAACTTGGTATCATTCCGTTCCCAACAACATTGAGGCTAGCTTCCCTGAATGTAATGTAAGAAATATTTCACTATTCTATATAAAAAAGCTACTACTTATATTAAGAAAAAAATCTCTTATTACAAAGATTTTCGTATAAATGAAATTCGTCTTATGAAAGCTGCACTGTGTTAATACAAATATGTATGATTTTCATTCAAGAATTTACCACTTATGGGTTCGCATACAAAATTTCCATTCAAACTCAACTCAAACCACTATTTCGGTTCGTGTAATTCTAAACTTCATATAGCATAGTTCTATTTAAAACACTTAATTAACAACGTATACCCAAGACCAAGTTGTAATACCCGAGCATTCCTAAACTTAATAAATTGATATTTCCTATTTAAACAATCATATTAAAGACGTATTCCAAAACAATTTTTATTCTCTTATATTAACTTTCACATACATATGTATAGATACTCGAAAACATCAAGAGTGTTAATCAATTTAACAAATCTTACCAACTTTCAACACCATTAATTGAAATTCGCGATTCTTTTCACAAATTGATTAGTGAAATGAAAACAACACTTAAAAAAAAGGAAAGTTAAAATATCC
Source organism: Condylostylus longicornis (assembly GCF_029603195.1). NCBI lineage: Eukaryota > Metazoa > Arthropoda > Insecta > Diptera > Dolichopodidae > Condylostylus > Condylostylus longicornis. The sequence goes on from NW_026577984.1 coordinate 2,661,945, forward strand.
TATTATTGACCTAAAACCAAAAGCTATCCTGTTAACCTTTTAATTTTTCATTGAATTCGTTTCAAAGCCTGTACATTTTATTTTGTTTTTCGGTTTCTGATCCATTGCCTCACGTTAAATTTAAAAAGGAAAAAAAAACCTCTGCTTTTTTTTTTGCATTCTCCTGTTTTTTTGTTTTTTTCTGTGCTTTCACAGTTGAAATATTGCAATTTATGCAATAACGCTGATGTTAACGCTATAGTGGTACATTAGAAAGGAAAAAATGTGCAACAACAGTGGTGATAGAAAAAAAGAACACACATCATATATGAATCGTGTATGCAAGTTTCATGCTACAACTATTTCCTATTAGATTAACTGTTGCGGTAGCCGTTTTACGTTTTTCTTTTTGTATTTTTTAATGTGTATTTTTTGCACACAGTTCCTGCAACACATTTTTATTTTAAACTCTTTTGAAGGTTATTCCATAATTTTTTATTATTTTTTTTTTTTTGCTGCATTCAGAAGTGAAAACATTCACGCAAGGACGATAAATATAAGGGATGGGGGAACAAAACAAAAAACAGAAGAAACAAAAAAAAGAAATAGGAAAACTTTGTGTGAAAATAGGAATGAATAACAACAACAAGAAAAACTTAAAATCCGGAAAAGTTTTAAAAACGTTTTAACTTTTATGCGACAAACTGTTGAACCTACCAAAGGGATATTTAGGGAAAACATTATAAAGTTGATAGAGTAAGTCTATATACTCATTTGTTATACATTATATGTATGGTTACAAAATGTTATCTGCGATATTTAATCGGTTTTTTATTATGCTCTTGTATTTTTTAATTTTTATTTTGTGTGTTAGTTTTCTTTTTTGCCGGTTTTTGAGGTTGACGGGATTGTATGCAATAACATATATTATACAGATGCTTATTTTGTTGTTTTTATGCATTCAATATGAAATGTTCTCTCTGGTATATGCAATTTTGAATGCTGATAAAAAGGAATAAACTGATAGATAGTATCGCATTTATGCGAATATTATTAGCCTCAGGAAAATGCTATTTATTTACATCTAATTTTTTTTTGTTTTGAGTGTTTTTGTTATTTTGCTTGTTTTCAATCGTTGAATTTTCTTTTTGGATTTTTTGTATAAACGTTCAGTTGCATTTTATTTTGCAGCCATTCATATAGTCATAGTATTAAAAGTCATCTAGCTAACTATTCAAATTTGAGATTTTGATTTATATATTTTTTTGCATCCTCAAACCAAATTAATTTATGTGTGTACAACAGGTTGCATTTTGATTTTGAAAATGTGTCCATCAGTGTTGAGTGTGATTTTGAAGTTTGGTGAGTGAGATTTTTTATCATTTTAAAATGTTCTTCACATTATACATCATTTTGATAAATTTTTGAGAAAAACAAATTTATACACAGTCACAATTATGCATTCACTATAAATACCTACTTATATATTATGTACATTTATATCGCTGATTAATGTATTGTTTTTCATTATAACGATTTTATTGTGAATAAGGCGGGAATTTTCTAGTTTCATAATTTATACTTTATAAAGAAGTGATTAATTTTGAACAACAAAGGATAATATATAAGTAGATAAAACTGCTTTAATTATATAATCCCAAAAATAAGCATAAAAACTTTATAATTATCTTATTAAGGGGATTTTTAGCGTTTTAAACGAATTCACAATGTATATGAACAAAATATTGCTTTTCTGAACTTAGTAATAATCGAAATATTTGAGTTTCACAATATTCATGCTGTTGTGTTAGGTAAACGCGGTCTCCGATCATAGTCATCAAGTTAGACCATTCTGTTTAGTCCATTAGACTTATTGTGATACGATAGATCTGATAGACTATAGAATTAGTAAAATTTGCAAAAATATAAGTATAAGAACGAATGCTTAAATACTATTTTATAAATATATTATTTCCTAGGTCATCAAATTTTAAATGATTGGAAAAATAAAAATTTACAATATCTGCATTGGATGCACCAAATTCGATGGTACTCAGTTCTCTTGTTGCGCCTTCCTTCTCAAATAATGAGGCTTGGTTTTTTTTTTAAACTATTCACATTTTAGCTCTCACAACACGGCAAGCAAAGCCACCTTGGTGTGTTTATTTTGCTGTTACATTAATTAAAGCTGTTACATCTCGAACATTTGGCTTAAAGAACTGGTGAAGTGGCAGAGTAACAAAGCGGTTTAAAAATTCATCAATCAATTATAGTCCTACTCAGTTCCGCCAATGACCAAAATAATCAAAAATATATAATGCTATATCGAAAATACTATCAAATATTTAATAAAATAAAAAACTCGACAGTGGAATTTTTGACTTATCCAAAATAAACCATAATGTAATCAAATTAAATAAAAATTTAAGAGAAGAACACACTGCAATATTTTTTATACACTCAAATATATTTTCCATTTTTATATGGTACTTGCATACTGAGTGCCAGAATATTGGAACACCAACTAAAAAATGCTTATTATAAGCATATTATTTTGAAAATTGGAAATACAAATAACTATTTTGCATACAGATAACTTTAGACACAATACACAATACAGGAGTAATGTTCAATAAAATCATAATTTCCCTTAGGTTTCAGTCTTATCCTTTCTACAATTAAATATCCTTTAGAAAATCGAAGGCTTATCCTAAAAATATTTATTTCATTTTTATTATTTATAAAATTTTTATTTAAAATTTTAATATGTTAATTTGTAACGTTAAATTAATAATGGGATAAAGTTTCTCTCACTTTTATCATTTATTTCACATTACAATATTTATTTGTACCTTTATGGCATATTTATTGATAGACATGTTAAAATTAACAGCATAATACCGCGAAAATATTGTAACGGTTAAATTTATTGTGATTTTCTGTGTATGCCATAAAATTGTCATTTTAATGCAAATACCATTACAATTTGAATACAAAATTAATCATTACATACATACATTATATTTAAAGGACTCCTATATTATACAATCGTTTAAAATAATATTATTTATTAGACAACGAATAAAGTCCTTTAAATATTTTTAGCGGTGAATAAAATTTGGTGCATACACTTACTTAGTTATGACATAGTAAAATACCTTTGAATAATTCTTTGATTATATTTATGCAAATTGCGTAATATAAAAGTCATTGATTTTAAATGCCTTTTTGAAAAATTTAATTTGCATTTTATTGGAATATCTTCGAAACCGGGAATAATTATGTGTGTACATAAGTATATGGTTGATACGCTTATAAAATCAATTTTCAATAAACAATATTACTCTAAAATTATTGTATAGCGCAAAAATCAATTTTACAATACGGGTGCATATATTTAAAATTTGAATTAAAAGAGTTTATTATTTATGAGTTAAATGGGTTCAATTCTTCTTCCATTGCAAAATCATACTTATTGTTTTTTTTAATTTATATACAAAGTGTAAAGAAACTTTAAAATTCTCTATATAAATTAGGTATACATGAGTAATTTTTGAACGTACTATTAAAATCACCTATTGAAATATCAGAAAATTTCAATAATAAAAAGAAAATTATAATTGAATTTCAAAAAAATAAGCAAAAGAAAAAAAAATCAAAATGAAAAGAAAGTAAAAATAAAAGATTTTTGCCATTATTTAATTCGCTCGCGATCAAGATTACTTTGTATACCCTATAAAATATACACATAAAATTTCGGAATTTATTTTTGAGTATCGATTACTTGAACCTTTTTTCGCTAATACAATGTATTTTTTTTATCATGGAGCGCAAAAAAAAAGGAAAACAAGATTCTTTTATTTTTGATTTTTTGACATATTTTTCCCTCTCTTTTTGCCATACAAAATTCCTTTCTTGTTTTTCTTATAGGTATGTTTATATCTTTTTAAATGAAATAAAAAATTTGAAAAAAAAGGATCAGGATCATATCAAAAGTTGTAAAAAAAAAGGATATTATTGTAATATAAACGTGTACATGGGGTAAAAAAGGAATTTCCTCAGATATTGTCGATGGTTATGATGATATAGCGGTGGAATTATTGCCCAAAGGTAACCAGCCAGCCACCAGGTATAAATTTCGAAAAAGAAACAAAACTTTAATATTTTTTTATTAGGGTTATGAATTTTTGTTTTTTCTTATTGGTTGCCAGGGTTGTCGATTTTGATTTAACAAAATCTAAAACTACAAATTAAAAATATTTATATAATCATTATACTTAGTGAATTTTGACTCATTGCACCATTTTTCCTTTATTTTTTCTTAATTATCGATGCTGCACTTACTGCCACAGGCAAATCACTTTAAAATGTAGAGTTACAATGGCAATCGATAGACAAAAAGTCTTTTATTTTATGGGCTAACTAATTGCGGAATTTATCTTGAAGAACCACAAAAAATTTTTTCAGAAATCTTGCTCCTGTGAGGTCTGTGAATATGTGAAAGAACTACATATTATGAAAGTCTTGGTCGAAAATATCATTAAATATTATCGTGGAATATAATATTCTCGCTGACAAGTTCCTATAAAATTCTTCAACTTTTTATTCTGCGAATTAATTAAAAATCGTTCTTCTTTGGACCGAAATCCTGAATTTAAATTATATTATTATTTTAATCATTATGCATTTAGTCCGCTACCAGTCGGACTACCATAGACTCAGTTTACTTGATTCGAACAATAACATTTATTTCCTCATCATCTCAATTGAATAAAATTTTATTCTTGGAAAAAATTTCTTTGTTTACTCGTATTAAAATGTAAAAACTTGTAATTTATGCTTCGGTTTTAAAAAAAATCTGTTTTTCCGCTAAAACATTTACGACAAAAAATTGAGACTGTATTTTTGAGTGTTGCTGAATTTTTAGGATGTAGACTAAGTGGTGTTATTTAAAGATTGAAAAAATTAAAAAATACGTTATCCTTTATGTACAATTCAATTAAATTAATTTTTATGGACTTAAAATTATCGCAGAAGATTCTTAGATTTTCATTTTCTAAAATATGTGTACATTCAAAGCGAATTTGTAAGTAGATAAGAAAAATTTGTAGTTCTTTGAAAATTATTGAAGAAAAAATGAAAAATTTCACTTCTTTTTTAACTTTATCAAGTCATAGAATGGCAACAATTGAATTAACGAACGGTGGCTCAAAATCTTTTATATGCAAATTTTTTCTCTTGTCTGATACTTTGTTTCTCTATGCTAAGTTTTTAACTGCTCCAGGTTTACTTTTTGACAAACACAAATATAAAAATTTCTGTTTGATTTTCTGACTTGTTTATGAATAAATATTGCAAAATGATGGAAAAAATCAAACTTGCTGTTGCCGTTATGATATTTCTATTTTTATTCCTCAGTTCTTGACGTTTCTTTCTTTTTTGTTGCTGAGGTGCTATTATGGCACCTATGTGTTCGTATATAAGTAAAACTATTCATTCATATACGTGCCTAAAATTGTCCTTTATTATATTAAAAGTCAGGACATGTGCAACACTTTGCGATTTTATATTTTTTTTCTTTTCTCAATTTCAATTCTATTTTTTGTTTTTTTTGGTGTGCTTAAGTGTTGTAGTCATTTTTTGTTTTCTCAATAATTTTGCCTTCAAAATGAAATTTTTTCTCTTTTTTCCTGTTTTTTTTTTTAGCAAAACTATCGCCTTGTTTATGCTTGAATTCACCTTTTGCGTATTCATTTATTAAATTCAGAATGAAATAAAGAAAATCTAAGAATAAATTCGTTTATAAATGGTTTTCTGTTTTTTTTTTCTTTCTGTTACTTTCTTTTTTTTTTTTGGTTTTTAGCGGAATAGCTGTATAGTTATGGCAATATACGTAACTGTGTATTGTGAAAAACAAAAACATAACTAAATAAGTAAACGTTTCCTTTTTGATATTAATAAAACTAGAATGACTCCTAAGGAGGCCAAAACGGTGTTACTTCTTGAATATTGATGATGATTATTCTGCCTTTTATTCTTTGTTTTCAGCTTGTTACGGATCATTTTTTGATATGTGTGTTACTTTGTCATTCATATCAAATAGCAATGTAAAGAATATTTAAGGATTTTTATAAATGTATATGTAAATGTGTTTCCATATCCTCATGCAAACTACAATGTATTTGGAATTATTGACTGAATTGAAAGTTAAAATAAAATAAAAGTAGAATATTATTTATTCCTGTGTATTCGTAAGATGATTGTTTTTTGAAATCCCGTGAGATATAAACTAAAAAAAGGCAGATGTCCTTGATTGGAGATTATTGTTATTAACATGGAATGTATTTGCTTATATAAGAACGTAAAAGTACTTTTTTTTTTTTGCAAATATTGTGGCTTAAAGTGGCGTAAATAGGATTTCCAGTTATAATTTAAGAATTATAGATTTAAAGTAGATAAACTTTTGTTTGCTTTAATAGAATAATCTTTAAAAAAATTTAAAAATCTATTATAAAACTTAACACGATTTAAAATTTTTGTAAAGAAAATAATTTCGGTGATCGCGATTCGAAAAAACAAAACAAGAGACAAATAATAATTAAATAATTAGTTTCGTTTAGATTTTGATTCGATGGCGAAACTGAATTCGCTTTGAAAAGTATAATAGCATATTTTAAAGATTGACTAACTATGTACAGTGGAGCAAATACATTCAACAAATAAGTATATTTTGGGAAACCGAGCTCCCAAACAAAACCCGCATATAATAATGTTAAAAGTGAAAATGAAGAGCAAAAATAAAAACGGATTATGTCAAAAATAAAGAAGGAACTGAGCAAGATTTTTTGATTTTGAGTGTACGGAAACATCACGAAGAAATTGATGATCAGTGATTCTTTGGATAAACAAAACATGCGCATTAGTTGCGAAATGGGGAAATATTAACAGTTTTTTTTTTTAAAACATTTTAGTGATTAATGCAAATGACTACATTTACCAAAGTCAACTTGTATTTATTCTATAAAATACACGTTGACGAAAACAAGATTTTACGTCTGAGGAGAACTACACCATAAATTATTCAGAAAGCTTACTATATCGGAAATGCATTATGAGGGAAAAACTAAAAATTAAAAGGAAAAATATGCAAATGAAGCAACTTATTGAAATCAAAGCAACAAATTGATTGACCTCTTTAATTAATGTGACTTAACAAATTTGAAAATTTTTAGTATGCAGCTAAGGAAACATAGTATGATATCTGAGATCAGTAAAAAATACCCATGAAAGAAAGAGCATGAAGACATACAAAACAAATGAAGAAACAACGATTCTGCTGCATCATATTACACGGAACTCGAAATACAACTTTTTTTTTTAAATATTGATATGTGCGCGGTTTTCTTACAAAATTAGTTATCATATTATTTGTCACCTGTAATGTGCTTTGCTTAGACTCTATGGTTTTGCAATATTTTTAAAAATTCTTTTCTTTTTTAAATTAAAGACAATGTTTTAATAACTAAAATTAAGGGAACAGAAACCGTGTATCATAGCAAACTACAAAGTCGGCTCTCAGCTGAATAAAAAAAGCTTAGATTAGTCAGTGATTTGCCACAACTCTCAACGAACAAAAATATTAGCATCATTTTACAAACGTTTGTGCAAAACGTTTTTTATGTAAAATATTTAAAATTCAAAATGGCTGTCAACTTTTAATTATAAATAAATGAAGATAATTCCTAATAATGATTACACTATTATAAAATATATAAATATATTTTCAAATATACTTACATATGCACATATTGTTACATACTTTTATATTGTATAACAATAGCCATATTATGGTTATTGTTTCATTACATTGGTTTTTGTTAGAATTCAAAAGATTTTTATTAGAATCGTTAAAAAACTTTGAAAAAACTTACCATCTAAAATAAAAAATTTATTTCTAAACCACGGTAGCATAAAATTTATATGACGATTTACGAATACACTTAAAAATATTTTATTTTGTTTTTTATTTTTGTTTTTTTTTTTTTCATTTATTATTCATTATGTGTATAACCATTTTTAATGTAAAAATATATAAATTTTGGCATCAATATACATACCTTACGTGTAGCTATAAATCGACCTACATAAATATATTTGTATATTTAATAAAATATAAGTAAATTTATTCAAAAATCTAGCATAAAATCCTTAAGTCCATTAAAATTTTCCTATAAATTTAACTATATGAAAATATATTTGTAAAACACTAAAACTAAACAACAAAGTATATACGCATACGTATATATATATATATATACTCGTACATTATATATGAAGTGAAAAAAGAAAATTAAAGCAAATCTTATAATTTCTATACGCTGACCACTTATAGAACCTGAAAAGAAACCCTTTCAAAAATATAATTTTTGAAACTAAAAATATTCATAAAAGAAAATTAAAAGAAAGAGGAAATTTTTCCAAAATAATAAAAAAGAGAAATAACGAAACATAAATGGAAAATGAGAAATATTTTTAGTATATATAATACATATACATATATATATATATATATATATATTTATATAAAAATATGAAAAGTTTTCTGCTTCCTTTCTTATTTTTTACTTTTCCTACCCCTAATCATTCGTTCTTCTCTTTTTTCCGGTGTGTGTACCTTGTATACACTTACAGAAAATATGAATTCAGTTCATTTTTCTGTATTTTTTTTTCTGCCTTTTCTTTTTATTTTTTACTTTATTATTATTGCTCTTAAATTTAATTTTTGTATATATATAAAGCTTGATATACACAATATCTTGATGTTCGCTTATATTTCCATACTTCTAAAGCAAATAAATTCTCTATTCACATCCTTTAAAATACACCGGATATCTTCAAGCTCGCTGATTTTCTAATTCTATAACAATATATTGTACTATAAAAATATAAATCGCATATATATATAAAATAAGAGTGAATATAAAACTTGACCCTCTACCTAATTTTGTTGGTGTTTTGTTTTTTCTTTTATTTTCTTATATAAATATTCTACATTAAAACCATACCATTAAAATCATTTTGTATTTCTATATTTTGTTACTAGAATATATACCCTTCTTATAATTCATATATATACGTATATATATATATATATATAGATTTACATTAATAATTGTTAGTATATAAAATAAGTACATATATTTTATAGGATCTTAAATTTAAAAGTTCTTACATTTAAAACTCCTATACCTCCCATAAACGTACATCATTGAAGTATAAAAACATTTTTAATATTTACATACTATATATGCATATATATATGTATATAAAACTACACATAAAATAATTTACAATTTTAAAACTTCAGCTCAATTTTTATTACATACGTATAAATATATGTATATACATATATTTATGTGCCAAAATTGGTATGAGTATAAGTATAAACACCAAAAAATATTTAAAATTCTAAAGAAAATAAATTTTTCCTCCAAATGTCCAGTCTTATGTTGATAATGATAATGATATTGATATACAAATGAAGATGATGATGATGATGATATTGATGATAATTTTGGTTTACATACATTTTCATAATCAAATGATTCCCATTCCTTAAAGAATTTCCTTATAATGTGTCACATACTCGTATATACGTAAATATTTTTGTATATTTCATTTTCTACATATATTCACGCTAAAGATGTTATTCAATATAATTGTTCTCCTTTAATTTTAAAACACACACACCTATGTTACTGTTTGCAAATATAATAATATATAGTGTGATATATACTTATATATAGAAATATTTTAAGGATACATACACATTATTTTCAGATACCTTAGAATTCTGTGGTTGTCCTTATGGAATAAAATAGAGAAAATTCTAAATACTTTGGCTGGACTTATCATTCACCGCTTTCATAAAATAACAATAAAATTAAAATGAGAAAAGAAAAAAACAAAAACAACAAAAAATTCCATTATAGTATAGTCAAACCATCGTTATTCATTTCAATAACGTTTATAGATATTGAAGTAATCGTCGTCGTCGTCGTCGTCGTCATCATCGTCGTTGTTGTCCACGACAACATTATTAAATGAAAAATAGCTTCAACCCGATCCAATAAAATACAAATATCTTACACGTTCATACCAGATTTCCCATTCTATAGTTTTCTCATCTTAATGCCTTGCATATATACAAATATGGTTGCGCCTATATGTATGTATATTAATATTTTAGTTAAGCATTTTATAGAAATTATGTATGTATATATAAGTATAAATACTTGATAAGTAAAATCCCATCTTTCATAAATTTTCATACTATTTTACATATATGTATGTAAATATGTATTGTATATTGAGATTACTTATCAATAGCAACATAATATTATATTATATAACATTATACGAAGATGTGTATGTACCTTCATGTATATTTATAAAATTTAAAATCTTCAAACGTATTTATGCAAATATTGTTGTAATATATCGGGAAAATAGAACTTAAGATATCGTAAAATTTATTTTATAAAAATACATAGTGCACTATGACAAATATACATAAATTTTTATGCAATAGATATTGTGTATGGGTATATTATACTATAAGTGAATCAAAATAAAAATATAAGAGTAATAATTATGCATTTAAAACTTGACCACATCGAAAGAACCTACATGATATTGAAAATTATTTTAGCCATTGTTTTATAGATTCGCTTGCATGTACATACATACACATATTGCATTATGCAATTTGATTTTTGGTAAAATATGAAGGAAATGAAGGAAATTTCCTCCTATATTTTATTTCTTACTTAAAAATTATATATGTATGTATGTATATATTGCAGTAATTATTATAAAATATGAAAATTGAATCTTAATTTAAAAATTATATTTTGAATGCACACAGCTACTATGCAAGTACATCAAATATTATTTTTTATAATTTTAAGAAATTTTTCTATAAAAGAAAAACAGATTAATAATTTCTATATTAATGCAAAATTTATATGAGATTATGAGAATATAAAATGCTACCTTGAGGTCAAATGAGAAATCTAAGCATTTTTAAATAATTGGTAATAATGGTTTTAATATTACTTATTCCCTTTTAGATTGTTTCAAAAATTATTCAATTAAACTAATTTGAACAGCCTTCGTATAGGCTTTCAAAGATTATAATACCAAAGTTGAAATTTCAAGAATAATCGTAAATTATAGCATAGGGTAATATGAAATCATCAGTTATCACTCTGCTTTAATTAAAATATCACGATCGAATTGAGGTATTCGTACAATATCAAATCATTAGAAGGCTTATATTAAAAAATATAATTTTTTTATGCTGCAATAATGATAAGTGGCATAATAATTTTGGCTAATATGCGAAATAAAATATACATACCTAAATCTTGACTTCATTTGAAACTTGCTCCTTTTTATACAATTTAATTTTGATGATTATTTTAATTTTCTAATTGAATTATGCGTTGTTTGCAACAGACATACATGCAGAATTTGATAAATGTAAGTTTTCCTTGATTTATATACCTACATACACAAATAAATTTGAGCAATTTATTAATATATTAGTTATACATACAATATTATGTAACACAATTTTCTAAAATTTACAGCATTTTGCGCAAACCTTCTTACGAAAATTGAAAAAAAAAAAAACAAAAAACGAAAAAAAAAGCAGAGGCAAAATAATTTTACAAATAAAATATTTTCTTTATTTTAAAACTATACTTAAGTAAGTACACAAGTAAGTTCGTTTGTAATATATATATAAAAGCTATTTATGTATATTTGTTTAAAATATATGTGCACATATTTATAGTACATAAAAAAAAGGACACCTCTCAACTTACTATGTGTATATGAAAATACTTATATATGTACAATTGCAATACACCTTTCTGTACCCATATAATATAAATTTTTCCATATACACACATAAATCTTTCAAATAAATGCTCAGGAAAGAAAGAAAAACCATTAGTAAAAAGTCGCTATCATTTCACGGGAAAACCTAAAACGTGTATACTAAAAACATAAAACAAAAAAAAGAAAAAAAAAGACCAATATATAACAAAAAAAAAAATTTAGAAAATTGTTCAGAATAATTCTTCTGACCAAAAGAATATTTATCGTATAACCTTGTGTAACTTCTACATGAATTTTTGTTTTTCTTTTTATGAATATTACGTATTATACGAATACACATTTATTTATACAACAAATTTTCGTCGTCCACCCATAAGGAACATCGCATGCATATGCGTATCAAATATCCCATTATACCTTGTGAAGCACATATATATGTGTATGTATGTATGTATATGCAAGGATACACAATATGTACATCCTAAAAATTTTCTTTTCCAATTTTTTATTTTTTTATTTTTTCTTTTATTCTAAAACTTTTCTAATGCCCATCATGGCTTTCCTTTCCTATACCATATATATATATATATATATATTTTATATTTTTCTATTTCTGTTGCAAAAATTCTTGAATTTTCAATTCTTCATTCTGAAAACAAAAAAAAAAACGACAAAAAAAATTTTTTTCCCAGAAAATGAACTAACAATATTCAAACAACGTTGACCATTCCAATTTCATTTTCCATCATACAACAACGACGACAACAACGAAATTAAGAAAAACCAAAATAAGAAAAAAAAACCAAAAGAAAAACTAAACTATTCAAGTCCCTCAAGCCAAAGGAGTTGATACAAAAAGATATAATATACCATTCTTTTCTTTTATACACCCTGATGTATTTTACTACAACAATTTAGCATTCTCTTAATTCAAAATTTACATATATACATACACACATACATATATCATAGGATTACATATGGAAATTTTTCGAGGTTATATGTTTTCTCACATTTTATTATATATGATTATAGTGCCAAATAAGACTCTTTCCTTTTCCTTGAAAATCTTCTCAATCTCCTCAATATTATAGTAAATGTATGTAATATATGTGTACATTATGTGTATGAAAATTCAAAATTGCATAAAGCATTCAAAAAATTCATCTTGCTTTACTTTTGTTTGTTTCTCGTTTGTTTCCTTTTTTCTTTTTTCTTCATATTGTTAATTTTACTTTCTGGTAAAGAATATTTCTATTACTGTATGTTGTATATAAATAATATATTGAAAATAAAAATATAAAATCAAATGGGAACCCGCTTATAAATTTTATACTCAATATCATAATAATGAACTATTCTTTATACTCACTCTATATCCAAGTCAATCCAACAAACACCCATCTCACAAAAAAAATTCTTGTAATACGAATTAAATTGCATCAAATGACTCTTTATTTTCTATTTTTAATGTTCTTTTCTTTTCTTTTTTAATAAAAATCATATATCTGTTGGACAACGAACATCCAACTGCGTCATCATACTCCATTAAAAGTTATATTATTACAATATACTATAATGAATGAGATTCACATGTATAATACATATATACATATATAATGCTTACAAACGTTCGATCATTTTCTTCTCCATTCGTATTACTTGATTGCATATATTTTGTTAAAATGAAAATTTACATAATATTTAGTATGAAGACTGTATGAAAACTGTAAAATCAAGCATCTGTACACAACATAATAATATGGTTTATGTATATATATATCTTTATAATATATAAGGAAAGGTGCTTAGTGTAGCCAACGTTACAGTGACCAAAACCTATACAATATAATGTAGGTAAATATTAAAATATTAGTTCTAATGTACGTACGTATGTATATAAATATGTATAAATAAGTAAAAATTTTCTTCAAGTATACCATTTATGTATATATGTACATATTTATATGTATGTATACATATTGTAACTGTCGAAGTAAATTTTTAAGAGTACGGGATATAATAATACCCATTGGGTTATAAGAAAAGAAAATGTAACCATCAAACTAAAAATTTGCATCCATGGAGCTGAAAAGTATACCGCAAAGTTAAGTATTTTTCATCATACAAAAAGAAAAGGAGCAAGAAAAATTTTTGTTTTAATTTTTAGTTTTATTTATTGTTGCCGTTTTTTTCTTTTTTTTATACATTTTCATATACAATCGAGTTTCAGCAGTTTATATTACTTATTCCCTATGGTTTATTCCCTTTATAGGTAGAACTTAACTGTAAATATGTATATATATTTTTAATATAACAGTATTTCTCTACTACCTTAAACTTATATTGTTCTTATTTTTGTTATAATTTTGTTTATCCATTATTTTGTTTCCGATCAAGTAAAAAAGTCCAGTGTGAGAGTCCTTAGTCCAGTATTAGAAGTTTTATATTATTATATATGAAAAAGTTTTCTTATATTCGTAACTTTATATTTTATAAAAAAAAAAACAAAACACGAGAAAATATTTTTGAATAAATATAGGTAACTATAGCCATGTATATACATATATGCAATAAGTTCTTATATTTTAATATTGATGTGTTTATATTAAATTGAATTCAAATAAAAGTACTAGTTTTTATGTGCATGAAATAAATGTATCCGCAAATACGAGTATAAAATATTCTGTAGTATATGGATATTTAGAAAGCAACTGCTTTTAAAACCTTGCGAGTTTGACCAGCTTTGTTTTCATAATATATTGTGGACAAAAGTGAGCTTTGTTTATATACAAGACTAGTAAGTTTACTGTGAAAAATTTTACAGTTTTTTTCATTCAGCTACATCAAATGCGCCAAAATCAATAAAACTTTGTTATATATAAAAATATATTTTTGTAAATCATATAATTTTTTAATACTAACATATTTATCACAAATAAGTTTTCTACATCTTTTAAAATTGTCAGGTTGAAAGAAGCGCTACATCTACTATATGTGCAAAGTAAGCATTTGCAATTTCCTTCGAAAAACAGGATTCCCATTGAAAATTTATAAAAAAAACTAAATTTTAAAATTTTTTCCATTACGTGTTTACCTAAAATTTTTCTCTTTCTATTTACAGGTAAATTAACTTGATAACAATAAATTATATTTATGGATAAACAAACTTCCATGACTGATCTTGCATTCAGCATGATAAAATTACAAGAAAGTGATTATTATGCGCAATGTTTAATTTTCTTTCATATTGTTCATTGCTTTGAAAGCGGGCGAGGGGGGTGTAATATTACGCACTTTTTGGAAACCACGTAGGTCCCCGAACAAGTCAAAACCGCATCTGCTTGAAAGATTCCTGTTAATAAAGGAACTTAAATTTTAAAATGATACCAAAATTTCGTTACATTACTATACACAACAATAAATCTTTAAAAAAGAAAGTCAGTATAAAACACGTGTTATAATTCTTCTCTGTTTACTGTTAGGTAAACAAATTTCAAATGCAAAATTAAACATTCCACACGAGGGCGATTTCTTACTTGTTTTTGATATTTAAATCGATTTTATTCTTCCTTTTCGAACAATTTGAGTTTATATTCCTAGTGAATTTTCGAGAATCCGAATATTGTCGTTAAAACACTTCTATATTTTCTTTCCAATTTTACACATTTTGGTAATTTAAAGTATCCCAATGTTAGGACAGCTCTATATGGCAATTCTCCAAATGAAAATTTCTATCTTCTTTTCTTTCATTTTATAGACTATACTAATTAATAGTGGTATTGAAAGGGTTAAATACCATAAATATTTGAGAATAAATTCAACATCTTCAGACTTACAATACATAAAATATAAAATTATAAAATGGGCAGCAAAAAACAAAATAAGAAGTTTTTAAAAAATTTCTCTTCACCATATACAAAGTAGCCAAGCCAATTTTTTAACTAGCTAACAATTTTATAACTATAAAACTTGTACCTTTATCTTAACATCATTCTATAATAAATGCCAAAGCTGAGTTATATTGAAAATTTTAACATGCAACCAAATTCTAACACTTATTGTTATTGTTAATGTATAAATTTTATGTGCCCCCATATATAAAGTATACTAATATTTGTAAACGTTCTTCACCTACGCAAATGTATCCTGGCATACGTATAACCAAATTTAAATGACGAATACATGCATATGTAAATTTAAACCACCATTATATGAAAATTTTGTTCTAAATAGAACAAATAATAAAAATTGTTTTTTTTTTTGCAGTTTTCTTCACTAAAGGTTTTTGAAACTTGTACATACCCAATGCCCAGAATAAGGGTACATTTATAATGATAATGAATTAGAATTAACGTGGAATGGCTTTTTCATGTGAACATGTTGCAACTTTTATATAATATTATAATCCTTCCTCTTCCTTTTTTTCTCATTTTTAAAATTTTCTTACATCACCATACGTATTTGTTATCGTAAAATGATTATGACTTGGGATTTCGACTGGACAAAATTGGGTTTGCGGTGGTTCCTCTTTTAAAATTTCTTTTTTCTTTTCATTTGCCTTCTGTACATAGTTTATTTTCTTAATATTGAACAAAGTAGCCATCAGTTAACCATATACACAATCTCACAGTGTGGATGAGCTAAATTATAATTTATATATATACATATTCAATGTAAATATATAGAGAGTATAGTGTAGTGCACACTCATATACCTACATAAAATAATTTCCATATTACGTTGACAATTAAATAGCGAATTAGTATATGCAATACAGTAGAAACTCATTCAAAATGAAGAATGTTGTCCAAAATTTTTTAAATATCTAACAAAAATACGTTCTATTGATTTGTTATTGTAATAAATCGGTAAAATATAAAAACTATTTCATCAAATTTATCTTTTAATTAAATTAATGGAAAACTAAATTCAATACGACGTGAGCTTTATGTGCTACAATTCTGTAAAATTATTTAATAACTTAACTTTCCTAAAATATTGGAATGAGAAATTAAAAATTGCAGTATACGACATTTTTCCAACAAATTTTTGGATCAAATTATATCAGAAAGCATATGGAAGAATGGCACAGCTGTAAGAGTTTTACTGTAAATTTTAAATTTAGGATAATTTTAAAATATCAAAAGATATTTTGTTAGAAATAAATAACTACAGTTTTCATTACAATTATTATATACGTAAATATAACGTATCTTATGTACCCATGTGCGTATATATATATATATTATATTAATAAGGAAAAAAATTATACCCATAATTGTAAAATGAATTGAAATTTTATAGTGTAGCTAGAGAAAAAGTTCTTTTATTAGAACGTAAAATTCTAAGAAATGGATGTTTGGTTGAGAATTTTGGTATCGCATTTTGGTATAATCTGTATAACATAGTTACATTCCTTTCTATACATAAATATAACTATTATTCTTTACGTATATAAATTATACATGTGTACGTTTGTAAGAATATGAATTTTAGAAATTATTTAAATTTTTGTGAAAGAACATAATTGAAAAAAAAAGAAACGGGTGTCCATTTTAATTCACATACCCTTTTAAACTTTTAAGGAATTGGACATCTAGTTGGTTGAAGTTTAAAATTTGTACACTATGTATGTATACGTATTACCGTATATTATATAACATTGTAATGATATTGTATATTATTTGAAGCTTAGGGGAGGCAAAAATCGTATTTTGTAAATTACATTTTAAAATCGAATTTTATGTCCAGTAGAATACTCAAGATCTAACATTTGTAAAAAATAAAAATTTTATATATTGTGTGCTACATATTATACAGTGTTTAAGTTTCATAGAGAAATAAAAGTATACACCATCTTAAAATTATCAAATAGGTACAGAAATACACATAATTTCAAAAACATGTTCAAGTTTTTGAATAATAACTTGAAAAAATCGATTTTCTTTGTTTCCCTTTTTTTTGTTTTTTAAAAAAAAATTTATGTTAAAAAACAATTAAAATATTTACAACTTATTTAATTATAAAACACACATAAACATATTACAAAGTACAAAGTAATTAATTAAAATACTTTTAGAAACAAAGAATGTTCTGTTTAATGTTATATTGTTGTATGTTAACAGTAAGTTTCATATATTATATGAATAAATAAATTAGGTAGGTATTACACAATTCTATACAAAGAAAAGAAAATTTAACGACGAGGTGTTATTGACATTGCATTTTTTTTCTAAGGCTTCTAAAATTATTTCAAATCTATGTTGCATCTTTCGTAAATATTGATTTGTCATTGATAAACTTTAAAACGGTTTTTAAATCCAGGGACCCGGAGGGATTAGAAAATGTTCATAAATTTTATGTTACAGCAGTATATACTCGTACCAATTTAGGTCAACTTATATTTTTGATTTGGGTCGAGTTTTTCCCGTCCAAATCGTAAGATGAACATTAAAGGTGTTTTCCTAATTTATTATTTATTAATTAAAATTAAGGAACTAAGAAGCAAAATGGCCAAACCTTCACTCGTAAAATTTTTGCCACAATATGTTAGGCCACATTTGCGCTGGAAAAAATTAAATTTTGGGTTTAGTCAAAAAAATGACGGAATATAGAAAATATTTGACTTTTTTATCGGTAAAATTAAATTTGGGACCTAATTTTATATACATTTCTAACAAAAATACATTTCTTTGCCTCTGAACCTTACCGAACTTCGAAAACGACAAAATTTTGATTTGATTTCAAAGTGTACAGCATCTAAATTATAGTAATTTGTTATTCAGTACTTACCACATCTTAAAGAAGTTGCTTTAAGCTAAAAGTTTCCACAACCAAATTTTAATTACTTCTTTTCTTAAGCAATCCCCAGCAAAGATCCCATCAAATTGAGACTTCAATATTCCTCTATTTCTTGTTTTTTGCTTCTTTTCTGAACGTTATTCATGTAGCAATAATTTTCAATTTAAAAACCATATTTTTTAGTTTAAAATTATTAAACGACGACATACAAGTTTGAGTTGCAAAGCGACAGTTCGCATATTGATTTGATTGATGTTTCATATAACTGTCACTCTTCCTCCCATCTTATTAATTCATTAATAATCAAATTCAAAACATTATAAAATTCACACTTATTCTCTAGTCAATATCTTTAATACTTCTATAACGCATACAGCAAACCAAAAAAAAAAACACACACAACATTTTAATTTATATTAATGAGCATTCACTCATATATTTTAAAAAGTCAATATTCAATCCAATTAAGAATTTATTTAAATTTATACGAATGTATTTATATATGAACGTTCTAATATACATACATGTTTTAACTAAAATAAATAAAGATTTGATTACCCTCTATTCTTGAATAAATAATTGAATATCTTTACTGCTTGCTACTATACAAAAATACTAAAATAAAGTAAAATAGAAAGAAAAAAAGTCGAAAAATTGAAAACTCTTAGGCAGAGAAAACTTTTGGTCAATTATTTTAACCTAATTATTGATGCATACCATATATAAGATACACACCATATAAGATGGCATATATACCATTTTATTAATGGACTTTGTTATATACATTATATCGACAATATTTTATAGATTTACCATTATTTTATTTTAAAATGTATACCTTACTTTATACCGTTTTCTATTTTCCTACAAATAAGTAATTATAAGTATAATTTATATAAGAATATTATTATCTCTCTTAAAGTATTATAACAATATAAAAACTTTTCTAGCGAATAAACTAAATATATAATGGGTATATAATAGTATGTGCATAGTAAAATTGGAAAGAGTAATAAAATAGAATTGAAATAAAGTTGCAATTTTATAATTTATCTCATTCTATTGTTGATATTCAATATGACTTTATGTACATGGGTATATGAAAAGTATATAAGTATAATTAATGTATACGTCTATGTAATAATGTCTATCTTAAAAAATATAAAGGATATTTTATAATTATTGTAGATAATGTATACAGATAACAATAAAATATCAAAGAAAATCATATTTAAAATATACTAAAACTATTATAGCTGAATCGTAAAATCTATAATATTTTATTGTATAATGTGGTACGGAGGTACTGCATTTATTGCAATAAAGCTAAATAATTGAAAAGGACAAAAATTGCATCGAAAATTCTCAGTTTTATTAGTTGTGTTTTAGTAAAAGCTTATATTATATACCTATAAGAATTTTGAAAATCCTTAAAATTACGATTGATTTTTTGTTTTACTTTCTTTTGGTATATTTTGTTTTTGTTTTCATTTAAAAGGAATAATCGATCAATATACGTAATTCAATCATGTACCGTTATCTAGTATATTATTTCTGTCCTTTAATAACTTCGGTTTTTTTTTGTGTGTGGAAAGAATGAGAATATTTAATTTCTTTTATGTGTAGGCAGTTTCAACTCTTCTTTTATTTTCATTTTTAACGTTTAATGAATTATTCTTGTACGGTACACATTTGTACATATATAAGCATTTAAACACATACATACCAAATTACATAATTATAAACAAACCTTTCATTTATAAAGAATTTTATTTCAAAAATTTTGCAAATACATTTTGATATTATGCCTTTATTTTTTAAATTGAAAGTTGATTTTAATTTTATTTGAATATCATTTTTTATTAATGTTTTTTTTTTGAAAATTTAGAAATGCACGAGATTATGTATATGTATACGTATATATACACATTCTATATTATGTAATTAAAATTTACTTACAAATAAATGAACTGAATTTTGCAAAAAGAAATTGGTTTTACTTATAAGACACAAAAGAATAATATTAATATTTTCTTAGTTTTCTACACAAAATATATTTTGTTGCTATTAATAATAATCTATATTTTTGATACATGCACATATGTAGGTTCTATATTTTTGATATATGGCCGGAACTCGTACCTAACTGGAAAATATATAGTACGAGATGTGTTTCTTATATTAAATGTAACATGTTCTTGTTGCTCTCATATAAGGAAAATAAAAACAAGGCACAAATTATTCATAAATTTTATTTCAAACGCAATAACTTTAAAAATAAACTATAGATTTTATACGAACTACATTCTAAAATCTACATTTTAAAATTTGAAATTTGTACATATATCTAAGATACTAGATAAGATTTTTACAAGAACATAAGATTTGAAATAGTTTAGAATTTTGATTTAAACTAAATAATCATAATATGAAATAAATTATTGTCTCTTAAAAATCACAGTGTCTGGAAACAGCCACTATTAGCTCAATAAAGAAAAATTTAATATGTAACAAATACATTAAGATTTGAGACACCGTGTATATATGTATACCGAAATGTTAATATTACAAGATATATTTTTTGTAGATATAAAAATTCGTAATTGTGCCTTAGAGTATTTTAAATAAAAAGTTGGGTCAAACCAATGGTTTGTATTGTAGCACTTTTCCCCTCCACAAGTGAAAATTCTCCTTTTAAATACAGTCTATGTATAGCTATCACACTATTAAAATTATTTTTATTCATATACAAAACTATTTCGATTTTAAGGGTTAATTGAGTGAGTTAAGAAAAATAATTATATTTTTTAATTTCATGGAATTTACCGTTAGCTTTTTGCGTTTATAAAAATTTGGAAAAGCTTGCGGTTTCGGAAATATAAGGTGTCAAAAATTCAAATTTTACGAATTTCAAGAGGTGATAACTTGAGAGGGGGGGGAGATGGAAAAAAATTTTCTTCTAACAAAATGAACTATTTATTAATATCTAAAAGCTCCTAAAATTTCAAGCTTCTACAGTCTGGGGTCTAGAAGAAAAACGACATCAAAAATTTGGAAAAAAAAGGACTTTAAATAACGGTAAATTTGAACGGCCATTTTGTTTTTCTTAAGTTGAACTATAGTATACCGCGCAAGGGGAAGCAAGCCACTGCCTTTCTGCGTTTGCAAAATTTCAAAAATGCTTATGGTTTTATTGCAACAAATATTTAAAAAAGGCCATTTTTAGGGTTTTGGGGGGGTATAACTTCTAGAGGGGGGGAGATAGGTAAAAATTTTGTTCTACGGAAATAAGTTTCTAGTGAAGATCTATGTACGTATTAAATTTCAGCTTTCTATCTTCAAAGGTGTAGAAGTTTTGTAAACAGACACACGGACAGACGGACGGACGGACGGACGGACGGACGGACGGACGGACGGACGGACGGACGGACAGAGTGAAACTAATAAGCGCTTTTTTCAAAAATTTTTTTGGAAAAGTGCTAAAAACTTCAAATTAGAAAGAAAAGAAAGATATTGCACTATTTCATATATACATACATATATCCCAACATCTACGAGTACAAGGTACACTAACTTATTAAAAATTATACACGTAAGTCATAATATTAACATACATACATACACTTATATAACATATAGTACGATTAAAAGAAATAGAGAAAATTTTCTTCTAATTTGCGTTACATGAATATTGTTATATGTGAAAGAAAAGAAGAAAAAAAAAAAACAAAATGGAAATATTTTTAAATAAATATCAACATACATTTAAACCTGATTAAACACATTTTATTATACAAAGTCCATATAATGGTCATATACAAATTATAAACACACATACTTGCCCGTATACCTATATGAGCAAAAGATATATCCATATTTTTATTATCAATTTAAAATAATACATACTTTTATTTAAATCTTGAACACATACATACATATTACATTATGTTCCTACGAATATATTTAAATATAACATTTATAAAATATAGATGTGCGTTTTTGTAGAAGAATTTCTTTTCTACACGCTAAGGATATTTTCTATATAATATTTTAGACTGTAATTCTAAATAAATGTTGCTTATACTGCACAAAAGAATAGAAATCATAAAAATAATTATAATAAAGAAAAAACAAACAGAACAGAAAATGAAAAAAAAATTATAAAAAACACAAGGAAAACAAAAAGAAAATGCAAAAGGCGGAATAAAACTTTTTGCATACATTAGGGAGTTTGATATTTTATATATTGGTAGAAATTCTAACCGATTTAGAGAATTTTTTACTTATTTTATATTCTTTTTCTTGTATATTTAATTGTACAAACATCACATTCTTCAATTTATATTATAATAGTTATATGCATATATGTATATAATAAATATACATATACATATTTTATATTTTATTCTTAATATGTACATAAAATGTGCATAAATATAATAATATTATACATGTATATTTAATTTGTACGTATCCTTTAAATATACTTTTTAAGTACCTTATCTTATAGATGATGACCAACCGACACTAATAATTGTGCACATTCATACTATCTATAAATTTACATATTATGTGGAGGTTAAGAAGAAGAATGTTCATATTTTCTATTATATTACAGTATATTCAATATAACGTATACATATATATATTTTGAGTAATATTAGATAAATATAACAAAATATATACAAGTTTTTGTTAGTTTCAGATTATCCATTAATATAATATAGATATATTTATGTGCATACATATGTATGGATGCTTACTTATATGGAAATAATGTAATAATACAGTTTTCTTGTTTTAAGGATATCCAAAAAGCTGACCAAATAATTCTTACTTTAGAATAAGTATATACAATATGCATGTTATAGCTACATTATGTAAGTACATATATATGAATACGTATCTATATTTAAGTATACTTTAAAATTTTGTTTTCTTCATTAAAGATACCAATATATGTATGTTTGTATTCCTATGTATGTATATACATTGATATAACAGTAATAGTTAAAAAAACTTTAAATTATTATTAAAAGAATTTCTCTGATTCCAGTTAAAATTTTTGCTTTTCTTGCGTTGTATGCTATATAATATGCGAATACTATGTGTACATTACGTAACTAAGTATATTATAGGTACCGCTATACCAAAAAGGGCAAAAAAGGTTTTTTTTTTGGTTGCTGTACCATTCTATTTTTATATATATATTATTTGTTTTTCTTTCTTTTAAGTATTTTTAAATAATTTATATTTGATATATCTATTAAAATAAAAAGATACATACATACAAATAAAAATGTTAAATAATATTTCATTTATATAATAACGATACGTATGTATAAAGAATCTGAACATCGAAACAGTGGTTATAGCACTGGTCTTTCAACCAAAAGGTTCCGGGTTTAAACTCTGATCAGGTATTTCATATTATGTATTTCATATTCTATAGCTCTACAGCTTAACATACAATATTATAAAACAACATATAAAAAAAAGTCTGATGTGATCAGCACATAACCGAGCGCAATGTGTATTGTCTAGTTAAGTGAAAGTGTTACAGAATATTATAAAAATGCCTGTTAAATATTTCTTTCCAATTTTTGGGGCATTATTAAGCTTTTAATTGACATACCTAGAAAAATGTAAATTTGGCTCTTAGTATAGTTTCGCTTTGTGCTACCCGAATTCACTGAAATGCTCGTCAGTTAGTTTCTGTAACAGCCAGAATTCAAATATCAAATTTAAAGAAATTCCATCGTTTCGTAGATAATGTAAAAAATGTAAAATCGGCCCCAAGATCAATTTCCGAGCCCTTATTTTTCCAAAAAATATACAGATTCATTGCTTTAATACCTCGAATTTAAATATTAAATTTCAATGAAATCAGTTAATTTTTCTCTTTATATACGAAAAAATGTATATCGTAGTAAACGTCCAGTTGCTGATGCCTGATTTCTTCCAAAACTTAGGAGGTTTTGCGGACGGTCGAGCGAAGCTTATATATTTTCAAGTAAACCTGTTAAATATTTTCTTCATAATGATCGATAATGAAAAACAGGTCTGCTAAAAGTGCAGTTCCCGAGGCCTGTTATATGCCAGTTGATCAATCCGTGACATGGTCGAAATAAACTTACATATAAAATTTCACCAAAATCAGTTCAGTCGAACTTGGGATACACGCGTACACACAGACCAACAGACCGACAGTTAGCTAAAAATAGTTTATTTACACTTCCCTACTATGGAAAAGTGCGTTTCCACCGAAAACTCGATATGCAAAATTTGTTGCCATCACATAACCTACCTATTGTATACACAATGCGGTCGGTAAGTAATGTAAAAGTAATTACCATACTTCCATAATTTTAATAGAAACACCAAGAAAAATAAAACAATAAATATTGCCTAGTTAAAATCCTGCTTACAAAACCAAGGCTCTATGATGTCTTGCAACAGTCCTATATCCCTCGAATAACCATAAAATTAGTA
The DNA here is from genome assembly GCF_029603195.1 of Condylostylus longicornis. NCBI lineage: Eukaryota > Metazoa > Arthropoda > Insecta > Diptera > Dolichopodidae > Condylostylus > Condylostylus longicornis. The sequence continues at coordinate 2,687,127 of NW_026577984.1, forward strand.
AAAATTAAAAGCGTTGATCCTATACCACTGTAAAAAGATTACTTTCTTATGTAAATACATAGATGTATTTCCAATGATTTTTCTAAGAGTCCCTGACAAATTTTCTTGGGCCCTACCATTTGCAAAATTCGATATCCTTCTTAAAATTTCTTTAAACAAAGTTTTATATTATTATTTTTATACCGCAATATTTTTTTGACGGCATGCTGTTGACTATTTGTACCCCATGTATGTAAATATATTTGGCGATTTTCGACTGTTCAAAAACGAGTTGAAAGATCTATAATGAACCGTGAAACCTCCAAATATCAAGCTTCTTCAGAGCTTCCCCCACTAATTTCTTACCGAATATCCTTCACTGGATGTCTGTTACTTAGGTAATTCTGCTAATTCTTTATACGGTGTTTAGAATCGTAGAAAATATGAAACTAAGGGGCAATTTGATTTACTTATCAACAAAGGAGATCAAAGTAATTTGGGTCTTAATTTTGATAAGCAATTTTTCGAGTTCTTTTACTCGATGATCTATCATTCTTAGTTTAACATTATTCGGGCGTTTGGAAAATTTAAGATAAGCAAATAAATATCTGTAGGATGGAAAACTATAAAAACAAGTTTGTTGCTGTAATAGCAAAGCATTATCTTTAATGGATTTGATATGTAGGAACGCCAAAAAAGAACAATTTGTTTATTTATTTCAGATCAAATAAGTTATTTGGCCATTGCAAAAGTACCTCGAATTATACAAAAATAAATATAAAAATAAATAATATTTTCTATGCAAAGTGCAACCTCTAATTAAATACTTATTATATAAAGTATTATTTATTTGTATATAAAAGTATAGGTTATGTGTAACTAAGTGAAATGTACCCACATTTGATGAGCAATTCATTTTACTTTCTAGAAGAAAATATGAGAAATAAAAATTTATGAAGAAGGTGTAGAGAAAGAACATTTTTTTTCTTCTCTTTTATTATTTTTATTCTATATTTGGGACGACTTCCATAAAGAGTCCAGTCCAATTTAGTTTTTATAGTTTCATTGATATTTATATACATGGGTAGCTGTGCAATAATTAGTACAGTAAAAATATACTAAATAATATGGAAGGACAAATGAAAGAAAAATAAAATGAGAACTACATAATACAAGGTAGAATAGGAAAATAAAAGGAGTTAAAATTTTTTTTTAGAAAATTAAAACAAAACTATGAAAGTAAAATTTTAAAAATTACTGTATAGCAGATATTTACTATAATGATATTTAACGTACAAGTATGTAATCACCAAGTGAAGATCCTTTTGTGATTATTCAAGCTAGAAATAAGTTTGAAATTTTTAATGAAGGTTGCTTGATTCATTTTCTTCATTTTGTGCACTTTTTTTTTAACTTTAAACTTTCATTTTTTTTTAAATACAATACCCTTTTACCAAAAGACTTATTAAATGCTATGTATTTTTAAGTAATGTGAGCTATAAGTAAATAAACGAACATGTACATACAATATAACATTTTGGTATCAAATGAAAAATATGCGATACATTTTATTACAGGGTTGTTTTGCAAGAAGTTCTAACAAATTTGAATAAATAATACAACTCGATTTAATAATCCACTTAATATTAACCACAAAGGTGTTAATGGTATACAAAATAATTACATAAATATTAGGGAAAGATTATTATGCTTAAAGCTTCTTTTCTAAACTATTTTTATAAAAAACCCACGTTACTCTAACGATAGTATTATCGGAAAAATAACTTTGAAAATTTTATACGTATCTGCAAATTTACATTATTCCGTATATTTTCAAATGCATTTTTCTCGAAACACAATAAAAGCAGTTTCGTGACTTTTCCATAACATTGCCGATATGTTAGGTAAATAAAGATTCAAAATAATAAGAATTACGTCCATCGATGTACATGTACGTCTTCTCTACAATTTGGAACGATTATTGAAAATCTATATGAATATTCTTGTATGCTGCATTTGCCTTTCTTACCCTGCGGATGTGGAGAAGAATTGGCTAAGTCAGAATTCAAATAATATCTTTTTAACTAAATTCATGATACAGTCAAAGTTTTTTAGCCTACCTGCTCTAAAAACGAAGGTTAAAATAAACAAAATTATGTATACATACATTTTTCTAAAAATATATGTATATAATTCAGTTGGCTTTCAGTCGCTTTCCCTTAAAGTATGTCACATTAAATTTAAAAGATATTTTGAGAAAACTGAAAAAATCTAAATTTCTCTAAAATTCTAGAGACTAGGTGGTTGAATAGGGTAAAGAAAAATAAGCAAACATAAACACAATTGTATTCAGTTACGAAAATTATAGGATATTTTTTGCTGTATTTTTGTTTCGTTCATTTTGTTCAATTCTTCAAAGAAATCATGTCCCTGTATATATTTTTGGCCATTTCCAACAAATTTATAAAATTATGTATACTTAATTTGTATATTCTTCTAACGTATCAATTTATGTACATATAAGTATGTATGTATGTATATAAAATAAAGATGAAAAAAAAAAATAATAAAAATTTAAAAATATTCTTTCGAAAAAATAAGAAGTTTTAATTTTCTTTTTTTCTAACTCTTGAACAATAATTGAAAAATAATTCATATGGAATTTACATTATTATACAATTAAAAGAAAATACGCCAGAACATTGTATGGAATGAAATTTTAATAAAATAATAAAGGAGTGCATCTTTAAGACAAAATTATCTAAAACTCAAAAATTATTTTTTTTTTTGCAATTTAAAATTAATTTAAAATAGCATGTAATAGAAGCACCTGTTTAAATAAAACTTTTATTAAATTGAATTTTTTATCTTTGCAATTTAATAATTTTTTTTAATCATTTTTAATTTAAAAAAAACAACAAATTTCACTATTTATTTTTTTATTACAAATTAAGTTTGAATAATTTGGACTTAGTACGTACATAGTATTACAAATCAAAATTAATGAAACTTGAAAGAATTTTTAAAACAGAAGATAATTTGTAAATTATCAATATGACAACTAAAAGGTTATTATTCAATTGTTTTACATTAAAATTTTGAAGAAAAAAAACACATGAAAGAGTTCCAACTTTTTGATCAAGGTCATTTTACAAGTTTCTGCATTGTGTAACAACATTTTGAAATTGAAGAACAAAATCTTCTTTCCCTCTTTTTAATAAATTAAAAAAATAAATAAACAGAAAAACAAAAAAAAATAATCTAATAAGATCAAAATATAACTGACCGCAAGGTATTGTCTAGTTTAACGAAAATGATTTATAAGATTATGAAAATGCCTTTTGGGTATTTCTTTCAAATTTTAAAGACCCTAGCCAGCTTTTAGTTAACGTAGCTAGAATAATGTGAATGTGGCTCTTAGTAGTTTTTCACTTTGAACCATCTGAATTCTCTGAAAAGTTTGTCAGCTGTTTGTTACTTCTAATAGCAAATAGAACTCAAATATTAAATTTCAGCAAATTCCATCAATTAATTACTTGGATATGCTAAAAAAATAAATTTGGTAACTAATTCGGTATAGGCAGACCAACAGAAATCGCTTCTAACTGATAGCATTTCCGAATCGACAAGTGAAATTTGGTGCCATCACATTACTTCCCTTATTTTATGCAATTCGGTCGAAAAAGTTTATTAATTTACAAATTTTTCTTTTCAAACAAAGAAAAATTTTAATAATTTCTGAAATTGTTTAAAAACAATTCAAACTTATGTCATGATAAAAATTTGAAAATAAAAATATAATTTTAAAAATTTTATAAGTTTGTAAAAATAATAGAAAATGCTTTTACAAAATGAATTAATTTGAAAACTTTTGCGATATTATTGTTCATTAATTTTAATAGAGTAAAATTTTATTTTTTTAGCACTTTTCCAAAAAAATTTTTGAAAAAAGTGCTTATTAGTTTCACTCTGTCCGTCCGTCCGTCCGTCCGTCCGTCCGTCCGTCCGTCCGTGGACACTTTTTTTGTTTACAAAACTTCTACACCCTTGAAGATAGAAAGCTGAAATTTTATATGTACATAGATCTTTACTAGAAACTTACTTCCGTAGAACAAAATTTTTACCTATCTCCCCCCCTCTAGAAGTTATACCCCCCCAAAACCTTAAAAATGGCCTGTTTTAACTATTTGTTGCAATGAAACCATAAGCATTTTTGAAATTTTGCAAACGCAGAAAGGCAGCAGCTTGCTTTCTCTAGCGCGGTATACTACAGTTAAACTTTAGAAAAACAAAATGGCCGCTCAAATTTACCGTTATCTAAAGTCCTTTTTTTCCAAATTTTTGATGTCGTTTTTCTTCTAGATCCCAGCCTGTAGAAGCATGAAATTTTAGAGACTTTTAGACATTAACAAATAGTTCATTTCGTTAGAAGAAAATTTTTTTCCATCTCCACCCCCTCTCAAGTTATCGCCCCTTGAAATTTGTAAAATTTGAATTTTTGACACCTTATATTTCCGAAATCGCACGTTTTTTCAAATTTCTATAAACGCAAAAAGCTAACGGTAAATTCCATGACATTAAAAAATATAATTATTTTCCTTAACTCGCACAATTAACCCTTAAAATCGAGCATTATGTTAACCCCTTTTTATATTAATTTTTGCTTTATTTCAAAGACTGCATAAATCGTTCATCCTAAAAATATGCAATCCGAGAAAGAGTTTTGTATATGAATGAAAATAATTTTAATAGTGTGATAGGTATACATAGACTGTATTTAAAAGCAGAATTTTCACTTGTTGAAGGGAAAAGTGCTACAATACAAACCATTGGTTTGACCCAACTTTATTTATTACTTAAAAAATTTTTATTAAGAAAAATATTGTGTATGATTATGTGTTTAACAAGAATGACTTGTATAGGATTTGTTCCATCTTTCTTATTTCACTATTGCGAAATATATAAGTATGAAGGTGTAAATACTTAAATTTATATATTATACATATGTAATTACAATTAATGTCAAAACCAAAACAATTTTTTAATTATTGTTCGAGTATCAAAGCAGTTGTATCAAGCGTTAATACTTACTATGTTCGAATAATTTTATTTTATATTAAATGTAAGTTTTGTTTCGTGAATTGAATTGGTATTATGAATTTTACTAATACAACATCATAGTTGCGAAATTAATAAGTAATGTGCCTATTACACTTAATAATTTAACTTAATGGAAATCTCTTCATGCAACTGCAGAACAGATGGATGACGTAATCAAAGGAACGAGTTAAAGGCAGAAAAATTCATTAAAAAAATTTTTCTCCTCGAACTGGACTCGAACCAGTGACCTACCGCTTTGTAGACCGACGCTCTACCAACTGAGCTACAGAGGCATGAAGAAATTGCAGACGAAATGTTCTCTACATTGCTTATACTGTAATTCACATGATTACTAAGTATTTGTTTTTGTTTACATTGATTGCTACATACAATCTACTATTGAAACACACAATAACAAGAACATATATATTTATAATATATAATTTTAAAGGGTTTTTAAGATATCTGCTGATTACAGAGAAAATTGCATTAAACCAAGCGTGAGGTGTCAAAAATAGAAAGAAAGGAAAACTAAAAAGCCAAAAAATTACTTGTTATTTTAGTTCACAGAATAGATTTACACAATATAATTTATACAAATGCCATCTGCTGTATGATTGTTTTTGTTTCTATTTATTTCGTCACCAACAATAAATAGAAAATATTCTATGGAATTAAATTAGATATCACTTATTCAAGCGTAATGATGCTAAGATTTAATCGAATCAAGTAAACAAGAATTGAACCCAATAAAAAAATTACATTTTTTTGTATAGAGTCAGGAAACACGAGACCACACATTACTCAATCCTTGCAAAAAAAATGCTATACCAAGCAACAGAAACAAAAAAACAACACATTGTAACGGTTCCAGCAATAAAAACCTCATCTAATCTAATAATAATAAAAAAAACTTTCATAGTTTCACTAGCATCTTATAGTTTTAATTTAAGACCTACCGGCAAGATAATTTAACAAACAAAATTTAAGGCACATATTGCAGGATGCACAGTTTCATTTTTATTTACATGTTTAAATAAAATCCCACAATTCATATATTTATTGTTATTGGGACCTCAAATTTCATTCAAAAACTTTTATATGAAAAACAAAAAATAAAAAACAAAAAACAAAAACAACGTCCTCTTAATTTTCATTCCACGTTAAAATAATTACATGCGCTGTTTAAAAGGAAACATTATGTGAGGTTTTTTTTTTCTGCTTTTTTTTTTCTTTTCAATTATAAACCTTCAAAATCAACTAACTACACTTCATTTTTCATTATTGACCAACAGCGATGATTAACTTTTTATTACTTTACTTTTGTTTTAATAATGCCACCAAGAAAGACAATCGCATATGCCTATAATAATTAACGTTCAATATGACATGATTAAAGTATCGTATGAAAAACGCTTAAAAATAAAAAAACAAAATTAAACGGTGGCAATTATAAAAAAAAATCCCTAAATTATCCTTGAATACTGAACGTTAACTTTTATTCCATATTGCGCGAATAAAATATTTTTTAGTATGTTTTATATATGCGCGAAATTAATTCAGGTGTAAAGGAAAAAGAAAAGCAAAAATTCCCTGCTAATTTTTTTATTAGCGTAATCTGATATTCCTTTTAACTGATTATTTTATTATTATTATTATAATATATTGTGTTAAAATTTCAGCATGAAATGCTACTGTTTTCATTCTTTCCTCACATATTTTGAGTAACTAACGTTGTGTCAAGTATTTATGCGAAAAAAAGTATGAAAAGGCTACTGGTTTTTATCGCAAGAAGAGAGTACTAAAAGAGAAATTTAATGACATAAGGTATGGCATATGTATATTTACATACATACATAGGTACATGTACTTAGCGTTCGATATAATTTATAAAAATCTGAAAATAAAAAATTGAAATTATAAAAATTATTTTAAAATAATTGAATATTTAAATGTAATTTACACGAAGAATTCATTTTGTACAATATGGGCCATTTACGTGTGGGAAAATAAAAGTTACACTGAGAGTGATGATATGTACAGCTTTTAAATTTTATTGTGTAGTACATGTGTAAGTTAATTAGTAAATGTGCATGCGAGTTTCAAATTTGCAGTTTATTCTAGAATGATTAAAAATAATTTCAATCTAGAATAAAAAAAATAATTGAAAAACAACAAACAATAGTGCAGATGCAAAAAATATTTGATAAATAAGTTTGATTTTGATGATTAAAATTTTCAATTCGTAAAAAAAATACAAGCCTGCTTTATAGTCAAGACCACCTTTTTATACCCTGCACTTCGTGAAGGGTATATTAACTTTGGTATGGAGTTTGTAACTACTTGAAGGAGTCATCTGCGGTATGGACATATATATATATTCTTGCTCAGCGTAAAATTCTGCGTTGATTTAGACATGTCCGTCCGTCCGTCCGTCCGTCCGTCCGTCCGTCCGTCCGTCCGTCCGTCCGTCCGTCCGTCCGTCCGATCGCACGATAACTCAAAAACGAACAATGCAATCGACACCAAACTTTCACAAGTTGCTTCTTTTGTGCCAAGGACGAACCCTATTGTTATTGGACCAATTCGGACAACGGGTTGGGGTAGCTGCCATACAACTCAAAGAGTTTATTTCAATTATTTCAAAAACTAATAAAGGTACAAACACAAAATTTTGTATACATGTGTCCAATCATATTCTACATATGCTCTAAAAATTTTAATGAGATAGCTGCACCGGTTCGGGTGGCTGCCATACAACTCCAAAAGCAAATTTTTTATATTCGGCAAAATAATAAAGTCAGATTCATGAAACTTGGCAGTCCTGTGTCCAATTATAGCTCAAAGATATTTCTGAAGTTTTGGGGGAATTACTTGATAGGTTCGTGTAGCTCCCATACAAGTCTAAAAGCTTATTTTAAATATTTGAAAAAATAATAAAGTCAGATTCATGAAACTTGGCAGTTGTGTGTCCAATTATAGATCAGATATACCTGCGAAGTTTTAGTGGAATTGCTTGACAGGTTCGGGTACCTGCCATACAACTCCAAAAGTTAATTTTAAATATTTGGAAAAATAATAAAGTCAAATTTATGAAACTTGGCAGTTGTGTGTTTAATTATAGATCAGATATATTTGCGAAGTTTTAGTGGAATTGCTTGGCAGGTTCGGGTACCTGCCATACAACTCCAAAAGCTAATTTTAAATATTTGAAAAAATAATAAAGACAGATTCATGAAAGTTGGCAGTTGTGTCTCCAATTATAAGTCAAAAATATTTCTGAAATTTTGGTGGAATTGCTTGACAGGTTCGAGTGGCTCCCATACAAGTCCAAAAGCTTATTTTAAATATTTGGAAAAGTAATAAAGTTAGATTCATGAAACTTGGCAGTTGTGTGTCCAATTATAGATCAGATATATTAGCGAAGTTTTAGTGGAATTGTTTGGCAGGTTCGGGCACGTGCCATACAACTCCAAAAACTAATTTTAAATATTTGGAAAAATAATAAAGTCAGATTCACGAAACTTGGCAGTCGGATGTCCAATTATAGGTCAGACATATCCGTGAAGTTTCTATAGAATGGTTTCACAGGTTTGAGTAATTGCTATACAACAATGAAAGGTGCAGGGTATAATTCAATCGGTTCATACCGACTGAAACGTTTTTACTTGTTTTTAAAACACTTATTCGGAATGATATAACTTACAAGTTTAATTTTGAATAAGGTTTGCAAGTACAATTTTTAGAGTTTTTTGAGATTTTGCTTGTGATAGTCAATATAACATTCTATATTACAATATGGCATGGTAACAATTTTTATATATGTGCTAAGTTTTTTCAGCTCTCTTTATAACTCTCAGTGTCTTTCAACATTACTATACAACAAAGTATCCAAAAAAAAAATTTTAGTATTCTTTAAAATCTTTGTAATGTTAATAATTTAAGTCTTTTATCTTTAATACTCTTGTAATGATGATAGAGTTTCCTAAGAGTGAAATAACTTCCCAAGAATGGAATTCCAGTTTCACACTTTTTTCTATAGAAACGCATGTATCCTGGTTTCTTTTTTGTGTTCTGACGCGTTTTTATATTTTAAAAGAATTTTACTAATTTAGTCTAAAAATAACCACCAGTTATGTTAAAAAAGATCCATTTTTTTCTAACTGAAAATGCATTTCGTTCCAAATTTTCTAGTTCCTTTACAGCTACCTGAATATCTATATAAAGTTTGATCAAACCAATGGTTTGTAAAGTTGTACTTCGCCCTTGAATAAATGAAAATACTGTTTTAAAAACTTAAATTATTTTTATATGAACAAAACACATTTATCAAATTATTGCATACATTTAGGATGTCAAAGATAACGTAATTTTTTTCTTTTAAGGGTTTTATTCTTCTAATTTATTAGAGGAGGCTCTGTAATCTGTAAACAAAATTTTGGCTTTCCATCTCAAACGCTGTAGAATGCCTATGAATAGACTGACGGACAAAGTGATACTATAATATAAGAAACCTTTTTCCAATTTTGTTGGAATAGTGTTAAAAAGCAGAAAACAAGATAATAATATTTCACTAAGTAAATGCTTCGCACTCGAGGTTGTAATTTTTCAAATAAATGAATAATTACTTAAATATAAAGATCTTCGAAGAAAAACAAATTATTCAATAATAGTTTTGTTATTTTAAAGTTTCTTTCAATATTTTTGAAAGGTTCACACTATTTTCCATTCAAAATTACAAAAAAAAAACGTCTCTTGTTTTATTTCTTTTAATATTTCTCTTCCTAATTTTGTCACGTAAACTGAATATTGAATTCATATCTTTAGTATTCTATCTAAAACCAAAAAAAAAAATAAATGGAATTTTTTTATAATGTCCTATAGTATAGTTTTTATTTTATAGTCTCTTCACCAGCACATTTATGTATGTATTGTATGTGTTTTTGTTGGACTCTTATCAATTTAAGTAGTACAGAAAGTCGTCAATCACCTTCGCTCATACGTTATTTTAAATTCTTAAATACTATAGAAATTCCATAATCGATAAAATATTTTTTTTTCTACTTTTCTGGTTTTTGCTCCCATTAGAGTTTTTTTTTTCATTTTATTTTGAATACTTTCTTTCTATGTGTTTGTTTCCTTTTTGTTATTTCCCTTGCAAATTATTGTTGTTAAAATCATGCTATATATTTGGTCATATTGCATATTATTATATATATAAAATTATTTCATGTTTTTTCTTATAACCTAATACAACATGAATGTCATACATTTTTTTTTATCATAATATTATTAGTTTTAAAAGAGAATATACGCAAGTACATACAAACATCGTCATATAAAAAATATCTCATTTCACATTATATTATACATATATATTATGAGTACATATACTCGCATCCGTATATACACATATGTAGATTATTTGAAGATTTTAAATTCAATCAAAAGTCAGCATGCATCCTTTTCATAATATTGAAAAATACAGTCATTGTTACAACATATTGTATGTATGTATGTATATAGTTCATATATAACAAGAATTGAAATATTTTGCATATAAACATGTTGTATAATAATAAAAATAACAGTTATTGTACATATAGCGCATACCTACAATCAATATTCACACAGCGACAACATCAATATCATCAGTAGTGAAAAAAAAACAAAATAGCGAATATCCTGGCTCAATAAAAAGCAAAAGAAAAAAAAAAACAAAATCTTTTTCTTTTCATATTTCTTATTTTCATTTTTTTTTTTTTCATTTTTAGCTGAGTATTTTATTTTGCTTTTATTTTCGCCTTTCTTCAATCCATATATGACTTGAAAGTGCTTTTGGTGTCCAGCAGGCGCCATATGTCAGAACGCGCATATTTTATATGCTCGCCAATATCCAGTAGTAGCAGTAAAAAAAGAACACAATATTATAAAAAATAAAAGCAAAATAAGCGAAACGAAAAAAAAAAGAAAATAAAGTAATAACAATAAAAAACAAGAAAAAAATTGAACTCAGCCGGGGATATTTCAGTCCTCTCTTCTTAAATATTTTTTTCTTTTTCATTCTTTTCGCTTTTATATTTGTTGTTGTTTTTGTCGTTATTATTATTATTGTTGTTTTATTCTTTTCTTTCCTTTTACTTTTTCTGATATGTAGTGGCCAGGGAAAAGAAAATCGATCGACGGAAACCGAAGATAATTCCGCTTCAAAGGACACAAGAAGGTGTTTCCATATGTGAATGAATATCTACTTATACAAGGAATAGAATACCATGTACAGTTAGAATATTATTCCTTTAACTCACTGCAGAATCTTGTCAATTCTTACAAAAAAATTTTTTTTTTGGTTTTTTATTTTCACATTTATTTTGTTTTTCTTTCTTCTCTTTACTCTTATTTAAACTCCACTGGTACTTCTCCAGTTTTGGAGTCGTTTTTTTTTCACGTTATCATCATCGTCCAAATATAATCATGTATTCATATTATATTGAATGAAGTAAAAAATAAAAATAAAAAAAATAAAAAAAAAAAATTATAAAAAATTGAGATTCAAATGGAATTGGAGAGGAAATAATTTTCAAATGGCGACAAGGACAACAATCAATGATATAGGTAAGAAAAAATAATTTTAATTGGAACATCATTATAGGATAATGCTACGAATTACGAATTAAAATCGAACTAACTATTGGAAGGGTTTCACAGATATAAAAAAACAGTCAAAATTAAAATAACCGAGTTCTTCAAAAAAAACTTACAGTATTGCCAAATTTCTATATAGAAAATTATAAAATAATTTAAGATTTATTATCTTAAGAGTAATTTTTAGCTATACCATTTGATGAGATCTAGCTAAAATTTTTTTAGATTTTGGCGATCTTTTATTTAAAATTTTAGAATCGAAAGTGATCAGAAATTTGACAAAGGCGCAATTTGAGCAAATTATTTAGCATATCTTCATAAAATAAATAAAGGTGTACCTAAACTATTCTAAAACTATACTAAAACTAAATATATAGTTTCTCTCCTTAACTCTTCTAAGGGCTCTTCACTAATATTTTATTCTATATTCAGCTTCCTCTTTCATTCAGATTTTTCTATTCAGAAAGTAAGAAAACAGCTTTTGATATTAAAATATCATTCGAAATGTAATCGTTCAATCTGTTCGACACCAATTTGACAGCGTTTCATTGTCATGAAATTTTTGTTGAAATTAAAATAGTTCATGTTATCTCAACAGTTCTCCCTCAAGTACTTAATGTACTTTCTAATTTTTTTCTAACTAAAATCACGTTATGAATGTCTTATTAAATTTTGAATAATAGAACTTTTTTCATTCTTTATTTTTATTATAAGTTAATATCAAAAAGTGAAATAAATTCTCAAGCGGATTGTTATAAAAAAGAAAATAATAAGAACAACAAATTTTTCGCTGTGCTTTGGTGCATACAAAAACTTCATATCTCAGCAGAACAAAAATTCTCAAATGCTGCATTGAATAAAGAAAAGAAAAGAAAAAGATAATAACAAAATTATAATAAAAAGAAGACCACCACCACCACTATTACCACCATGATGAATTACCATTGCCAGTAACCACCACAAACCAATACGATTCAGTATAAAAGAACAAAAAAAAAGAAAGGAAAAAAACAACTAAAAACAGACATTTTCCACCACAATATTTTTGCTGTGGCATCCAAATCAACGGCATTAAGTCTCCTTCAGTCCTTTATTTTCCTTATTTTCTTTTTTTTCTTCTATTTTACTTATTACATAAGTATACATACATATAAACATATACCTACATTTTTTTTTCTTATCTAGCACATACAAAATGTGAGTTGTAGCGGCATATTATTCCAATGACTTTCCTTCTTGCTTTTGTTCTGTTTTTATATAATTTTTTTTTTAGTTTTCTCGAGAATAAGCTCAAAAAACGGCAGGAAGATAGTGCACTATTATAATATAAAACTATAGTGTCGAATCAACTCTTGACAGCTATAAAAGAAACACCAGAGAAAATGAATAACGCGAACTATGATATTTTTGCTTATTTTGTTTTAATTTTATTTTTTATATTTTTCTGATTTTCAAATCTTCTGTAAATGAAGGATTCAAAAAGTGGCATTATTGTACAATACTGCATGATGATGCAGTATATATATTATAATCAACATACATACTTACATATAATAATTAGATATAATATGTTTATATCTATATACATATAAACATTTACATGAATATAAATTTTACCCTACATGTGAATTGAAAGAAAAAGAATAAAATAGGGAAAATTCGAAAAGCTTCATTGAGTGATGCTGCTGTTGATGATGTTGATGATGATGATGATAAAGTTGACGATGATAATAGTTATGGCTATGATGAAAAGATGCATTCTATAATGAGAACATACTTTAGAATCGCCACTTAAGGAAAAATTTTACACTTAAAACTAAAGATGAACATTGCATTTTATGTACATAATAATATTTGATATATGCTTCGTGCATATATAACATGTATGTATATGTAAGTAACTGTAATATGTACCTAAAACCTGAAATGGATTTTATGGAAATACGAGGACGCTAAGAATATTTTTCATATGCTTATAAATAATATATAATGGAATAATGTGTTATAATATGTAGAATAAAATTTCTTTATTGAAATTGTTTGCGATGGACATGATGTTATGGTGTCCGATATTAAACATATTTGTATGAAAATGTAATTCTTTAAAATATAATGAATTATAATTGTATATATTTTGAAATGATATAGTTACGCAGAGAACAACATCAGGAATAAGGGAAAGAAATATCCAGGAATATTTTAATTAGATTCCGAATATCAATCAAAGCTTTGAATAACTTGAATATATATACATTACTATGTCTTTAAAAGTATTCTTAACTAATTGTTCTTTGTTCTTGATAGAAATAGCTGCAGCTGAAAGGAAGACGAAATTAAAATTTCAAATAGGAAAATGAAGTTTCAATTTGTCAAATTTATTTACTTAATTTTTACTGATTCTTATTAATTTAATCGCATGATTTGAACATATTACACTTTTTCTTGATTTCTGTCGTTCTCTTTTAAATTTTTCCTAATTAAAAACTCATTTTAAAAGAAAAAATGATTTGGAAAAATTTTGTACTTTAAGGGATATGAACCCGGTACAATTTGGTTGAATCGTTTACGAGCGGAAGTAGATAATAATAAATCCTCTTTCAAATTCAAGAGCATGGTACTTACAGTAAATTTGTTAATAAAAAATATACTATTTTAAATTTATTTGAACCTAAAGGGCAGGGAAAGGGGTTCTACTGGAACGCGACTCATCCCTTTTGTGTAGATGAGTGACGGTTCTGCTCAGGCTGCAAGCTATCAGAGGTGATTGTAACATCATTGTAGACCCAATCCTTGTATTTACTTGAAACCAAGGGATAGGTATAAGTTAGGATATGGTTAGACTTAAATAAGCTTTAATTTATATTTGTTAGTTCACATTTACTTTATATACGTTATCCTACATAAATTCTGTAATTTTTAACCTGGAACACGCAATCAAAACTACTGGCCACAACCCAAACCACATGAATATGTCTCATTTTGTGGTGGAAAAAATCTCCCATCTTGTATTTTTCAAATTCGGAAAATATATTAAAATCAGTTGCAAAAATATTTTATGGGTATTTGTGGTTGATGTGGTTAGATTAAAAATTATTTTTAAAATACTACAGTTGCGGTTGAAACCAATATTGAAACAAGGTGTTTTTAACATCGCGAAAAAATTGTTTATAATTTTATTCTTATACATTCCATTTTTACTTTGATTATTGGTTTTTGCACGAAGATTTTCAGAATTACAATTTTCCAAAGTTGCGGTTCCCCCATCTGTTTTGTGATTCTTGTAAATTTATTTTGAATTTAAATATTTATATACTATGTGGAATAAATATGTATATATAGGTATTAGGTTTAGATTAAATATGTGCATATAGGCATATAGGTATTTTTAATTTTAGAAATTTTTGCGAGAATCTGGAGACGTTTTTAGTAAATAGTATCTTTAGAAGTAAAGTAATATGCAATAAGTAACTTGTTAAAGTATTTATGTCCTGATGAAAACATTTTTAACATGCATAAACAATTTACTATCCAAGATTTTTGCAGTAAATTTAGTTTTATTTATATAATTTATTTTTTAGACAATTATCTATTAGATGCTTCAAGATTTCGATGCCATAATGGTTTATGTGATCGTTTATGATTAAATTCTGATTTATCAAATGTCCTGAATACTTTTAAAACCTGCGCGAATGTTGTAAACAAAATTGCCAAAAAAGAAATATTTGTTAAATTTGCTGAAATTGTTCCCCCAAGTTTCTTTGAGGAAATCGATACATAGGATTTATTTCTAAAAATGACGCTTTTGGAGCATAAAAGTTATCAATCAAATCTCACAAGGTTCTCTTCGAAATATTATATTTGTCGAATGCAAATTTTGAAAATTGGCCTGGTCGCTTTTGCTAACCAAACATTAACATTGGAATATGCCAAAGAAATACATAACCTTCTTTAAAATTCGGGTTTTTTTTTTAAATTCGGTTAAAAAAGCAAAGCTTTTAATTGAATAGTGAATCTAATAATTTTGATTAAAGTTTTGGCAAAAAGCTCTTACTCGGAGATGAGGTTAAAATTAATATAATTTTTTTGGCAGTTTTAACGCAAAAATTATAATCCTATTGAGAGAAATTTCTAAAATCTTATCGTATCCGTATTATTCTTCATGAATTTGATATACTGAAGTTTTAAAAAAAATAAATAAATAAATTCTTACATAGGATTTATATGCTACAACAAACCGTTACGAAATTCATTACAATAATGATACTTAACTGAGTTAAAATTAGACTTAAGGAAACTAAGGGACTCATAAAATTAATCTTTTTTTTTTGAATATTTGTACTTTACGTTTTAAAAATAATGTGGGTATTTATATAAGAACCGTTTATAACTTTAATAGTTAATACCTATCTATCCTCATTTCGGCCAGCTTTGCCTTTATAGTAACAAATTTTTATTATTTTATTGTTGTTTTCTTTTTTTATTTTTAAAGTTTTTTTTGTTAGAATCTTAAACCACCTTCACGTTTTATTCTACAACATCTTTATATGCGTATATTTTAATATAATACATTATTAAAATAGAAAAAAAGGATTAGGACAGTAGAAACTAATTACCATATCAAATATTTTGCCCATTTAATAAAGTTAATAAAGTGTGTGTATATAGTGTAGTTAAAAATACAAATATTTATTCTCAAATGTATACATATGTGTCTTAATGTAAGTTTATATGTTTATGTACGGCATGTATAATTTTAGGTTTTAGAAATATCTTTTGAATTATTAGAAACAACAAATATCGACAACAAAAACCCCGGAATCAAAATAATAATAGCTGCAAAAAAAAGATATTTTCCGGTACTGTGAGAGACATGAAGAAAAACGCTACCATGAATAAAATTACCTTTTTTTAAATTTTTAAGTATGTATATATATTAGTGAAAATATCAAATGTGTATGTGTCAAAATATCTATATACACCTTTAAATTTTATATAAATATGAATGTATGGTGTTTTACTATTTCAATTTCGCTCATTTTCTATACACACATCTAAAATCCATACATACATGTACGTATATTTTTAAAATAATTTTTTAACTGCTTTTTTTTTATACTTAAAAATATTTAAGGACTAATACTTTATTTTATCAACCAAAGTAAAAAAGAAAAACAACACTCAAAAAAGCAAAAGTAAAACCAAAACAAAAATAAAAAAAAAAAAAAACAACTAACAAGTGTAGAGAACGTGACGGTGTTCTGGTCAAGCTTCAAAATTATTGATCCAAATTTTCTTAAAACGTTTCTGACGACAACGATATATAGGAAAATAAAGCAAAAATATGGAAAGAAAAAACAACAAAAAAGAAATTAAATAAAAAGGATAGCAACCAAGTAACATAAAAAGGACGAGAAACATGTAAAATAAGAAAACAATAAAAAGAGAAAGAAAAACATACAAAGAAAATTATAGTCTATGGCTACTGAATCGATGCTATTGCTTTTGATGTTATTGTTGATGATAATGATTGTTATACTGATTATTATGCCAACATTGAGGACAGCGACGATGTCTTTCTTTTCTTCTCCTTTCTTATCCCCCTTCTATTTCATATTTAATTTCATTTCGTGTAAGTATGAGAAAATATGCCAAGTCAAAAATATATGTGTACATATATGTAATATTATCCTTTTTTAGAATTCACTTTACCGTTATTTTTGTTAACTAAAAATTATAATATATTCCTTTATATTATACATACACAATTTTAATATGATGGATATATTGTATATATACTTTCGCACGTACATGTATGTATGTACATATATTTATAAGGATGTTGTAATTACGTTTATATTATATATTATGCCTCTATGTGGTCACTTTTTAATAGCGTTATACCAAATCGTTATTCGAATTTATTCTAACACTTTCAATATATACGATATTTGTATATGCGAAAGTTATTGTATATATTTATTGGATATATTTTCAAATATTATTTAAAGATTAGGACAGAAGAATTTATAGGGAAAATAAAATTTATACTTCAATTATTTTAAAATATGAACTATTTCAGACACTCAGAGAAAGAAATTCGAAATGAGGCTAATTATTGTTACGAAATGTTAAATTAGCGATATCAAGATCTTTGATTTCTCATGCCGAAAATCTGCTAACTAAAAACAGAAAGTTAATATAAAATATTTTTTTATTACGGATTAAGATACAAACTGTACGCATGTATAAATTCGTAATTTGATTATGTAACTTGAAACCGGTTTATTCCCACAGATTGCGCATTTAAATTTTGTAATATAGCAATTATTCAAATTATCTAATTTACTTTTTTTCACTGAACTGCAATCCCAAACTTCGAAGAAATTTTAAATGACGCGAATAGAAAAATAGACAGGAAGTTTTAAACATCATCTTTTAGTATAAAACTTAAGATTTAGTAAAAAATTTAAGTATTTCTCTAAAAACGAAAATGTTACTTAATAATTTCTACTAAAAAAATTTCTCAAAACCTACGAATATTTTATAAAAATATTCCTTTAAAAAAATTCACTTAAAATTGTTACTCAAATTCTCAATAAAGAGGACATCATAAAAAAAAGTCACTATTTAAAATTAGCTAAAAAAATTCAGGAAAAAAATTACTCAAAAATTATTTTTTTTTTTTACGTCATCTTCAAATATCACTCAAAAAAAATAAATCAAAAATGAGTGATTTATTTGTAAAATCTTCCCGATTTCCAAGTACCCCTAAAGTCCCAACTCCCACTTTACATATTACCGTTATCAAGGTAATGCCCTTCTAAAATGTGATTTACAAATAACAATTCAACATTGAACTTTTACTAGTTGTATAACATGGTCTAGTTTTCGAAGTCCTGAAAAACCACAAGATTATAAAATAGAAAGTTATAAACTTTTATATTTTATTTATTCATTTAAATTATAAGTTAAAAGCTACATTAGAACTTCTATAAGTAATTTTCTCGTATATGACCTAAACAAAATTACTTGTTACTACAACTACTACTAAATATGTACATATTAACGAATATTTGCACAAACATATATCTGCATAATAATAATATAGAAAATAGCCAAATAATTTGAAAGCCGAATCATAAGCCTATAGGGACTATATGCCTTTTTTTCTCCTTCTTCTTATTCTTTTTATATTTTCCAACTAACGTTTATAAAATACAATAATACTCGTACTATATATACATATTATATTTTATATTTATTTAAATTTGTATGTCAGAAATATAATTTACAGTGAAATAAAATTTACAGTGATTATTATCAAATACACTAATTGAGTTCACCCTGTACCCCAAAAAAATTGAATAATAAATAATATTTAGGGTATTGAGTACTAACTTAAACATATTATGAATATGTGGGTCAAAATATTTCATTACCAGTTTTTAAATTAAAATTATACCTTGAGAGAGGAATGAAGTTCATTTAACTCTACAAATAGTTGTCAATTTATGCCGAATTTATCAAGGCGCTTCGGTAATAAATCTTCATAAATATATTTTTTAAATGATAATAGAATTTTACCACAGTCGAGACATAATCTAATTGTTTAAAAAAGTGTTAACAAAAATAATTTTATTTTTTCTTATTGTTAAGTATTCCAAATTGTATTTAATTTACAAGACATCGAGTCTTTACTGTTTAAAATAACTTCCAAAAGCAGTAAATAAATACTAGTAAAAACAGGGACATATGACATAAAAATATTATATTTTCGCGAGAAAAATTATCAAGGGTCGGAATATTTTCTTTGTATATATATAATACACTATATATGAGTATAATGACTACTACTATCAACATCATGACACGAAAGATTGCACACACAATGCTCTACGGCGACCATTATTATGATTATTACCTCCCCTCTAAATTTTATATCACAAAATCTTTACAAAAGCTAAGCATCCTCTCTCTTTCTATATATTTGTAGTTTTATTTTTCTTTTTGTTTTAGAAAATTTTTCGTCCTTCCAATCTTATAAAAATAATGTTTTTCGTGATATGCTTGATCCTTTTTTTTTTATTCTTTATTCATATGTGTTCTTTATACATTTAATATCCTTTTGAAACCATTTACTTTTACATACAGTTATACGTACAATGTATTTTATATGTGTATATGAAATTTGTTTAGTTTGTTATGTTACATCTTTTATTTTTTCACATCCCCAATGGCTATTTTCTGTAATACTCATTCGGCTTTTTTTTCTATACATCTTCCTCCCCTATCTTTCATGTGTATACGGTAAAAAAAAAACAGCAAAAATAAAAAACGAGAAGAAAACACACTTTTCTTTCATTTTAAGTTTTCTTTATTTGTTTGTTTTGTTTTCCTTATTATCATGTATGTTGAATAGTGAATTCAAAGGATACTTAGGCTATTTATGTATGAATATTACATATATGTATATATATACATAATATTATACTGGTACATTCAAAATCTCTTAGAATATACATAAATGTAACTCGTGTGTAAGATTTTTTATATATTTGTACAAACATATATTTACATCCTCTTAATGTTTATGATGTAGATTTTTTCGGACAGGACACAAGGCGTTCGTTTTTCATTTAAATTGTAATACTTGTAATATATGAAAAAACAAAAAAAAGGAAAACTTTAAGAAATTGCAGAATATTTGTTCATTCAATTGTAGGAATTATAAATTATTTATGTTTTCATTTTTTCAATTTTTTTTTTTTGTCAACCTATTTGCCAAAATACGTCAATTTGTTTCGTTAGTTTTTGTCACGTTACTTGATATTTTTTTAAGTTTGTTATTAAAAATTAATTTTTTTTTTATTTAATTTTTATTTTAAATTTATTTTACTTTATTAAACACAAGGCACTTCTTGAACAGCTTATCAAGCACATCTTCGTTTTCCCGAAGAGTACCGGAATTTTTTGAATTCTCATAACCTAAGTTTGGATTATCACAGTTAAACATAATTTTTGAGATATGATGCCAGTAGTGGACTTTTTAGATATAGATATATACATATAGTTTCTCTCCAAAAACATTTGCAATCTCTCCAAAAACATTTGCACATAAATTGTTGGCAAGAGATCATATGGCTTGCATCGTCAAAAAGCTATGCAACCTCGTTTAAAAACAAACGTCTAACTCTACACAACCTAATTCTATAAGTCCTAACGTCACAAACTCTACAACTTTGTTAAAATTAGTTACTTCGCTGCATTCATATGGTAGTAGGAAAAAAAATCATTCATTAGTTTTTACTTTCCTGTCATGCAATAATTCAAGTATTATAAACAAACGATTTAGTCAAATATTTAGAATAGAGTTTGTGAAGTTAGGTCTTGTGGAGTTAGAAGAGTTTTCACATGCGCCAGATTATCATGTGCCAGATCAAATAGTTTGAAGAAAACCTTAAATACTTATTATTCATTCATATATTTGATATTGATTAAGAATTTGTTTGGCCATAGAACCTGTTGCAGTTTTTCTTATCAGAATTTTTATCGTATAAAATTTTCCTTTTTCTGTTCAGTTCTACTTTTATTCTAATCTATTTTAAATTTTTAATATTCAACAACACAAAACTGTTATTGAAGTTCGTATAGAAAAACCATTTTAGAATTATTTTTGCCAATTTTTGCTATTCTTTTATAAATTTAAATATTTAAATTCTAAACAATTATTTGACTATCATAACACCCTTTAAGTTGCCAATGCTGTTATTGGACAAGTAAATTGCAAATATGAACAAAAAAAAACAAATAAATAAACATCACAAAAGTATTATAAAACCGTTATGACGTTAGATTCTTTCTCTCTCTCTCCCTGAAAAACATTCTCAATTTTCAGTCCGTGATGCTGATACATTTCTTGCTACGTAAGATATAGTAAGACAAGAATTTGTATATAGATGTGTAAATATGAATGTATTTATGGACATAAATTTTTGTATCTTTACATGACTCTATACTACATTGTACTCTATATGAAGTCCACCCTTTTTCTTAAAATGATAGCAAAGAAACAAGATATCCCTTGGTCACCGTTACTTGAAATTTTGGGTAGTTATTTTTCGTCCTTTTTTTTTACATGCTATGTGTATTTATTTTTTAAGTCGTTTTATTTGAGTTTTGTTCTTGTTGAAGGATAAAAAATAAAAAGAGAAATTTTTTTTTTGTTTTTGTTCTCCTTTGTATGTTTTTATCATTTTTTATTGTTTTTCATGTTTACTGTGTTCTCTTCAAAGGACTTTTATTGTTTTTGCATGAAAAACAAGAAAAAAGAAGAATAGTCTTTGCGTGTTTTTATGTTGTTTAAAAAGCGAATGAAAATAAGAATAATTTTTTTTTTTTTCAAAATTTTCTAAAAAGTTTTCTGTAAATGGTCTTTGTTTTTACGCTATTGAAGTCTGTACTTGTTCACAAAAAAAAAAAATATTTTTGCGATGTGTTCTATTTGTTTTCTTACTATATAAAATGCTAAAGGAAAACTGAAAGGAATATTTCATTAGATGAATTTTAAATTAGCGTGCGATACGATAATTACAATTGATAAGAATGCTGATGATAATGATATTGATGATAATGGTTTATAATATGATTTCTTTTGATTACCTCAATATATAGGGTATATATGATAAAATGTAATACAGGTTGTCTTTATTCAGCATTTGTGTTTATTTTTCTAGTATTGTGTTACCTTTGAAATTTTATAATTCAGTAATTATAATCAATTACAAACGCCTTTATATTTTTATAGATCATTTTAAAGTTGGTTTAATCCCATATTATTTTACAGTCTGCCAAAATTTTGTGAATGAAGTGTTAAAAGTTAGTTTTAATTATTTTTACCCATTGAGCTTGTTTTTGTAGAGTTTTGAATTAAATTGACCAGAAACACATTTTTTCGCCTTAAGGCATATTTTTTTAAAAACAAACAACAATTATACAAGTATTTGAACAAATATAAATATTTATATATGTATGTACATATGTACGTGATATTAAAATTTCACGTTTCAAAAACAATAGAATTTTTTCACATTATTTATAAAACACTCTGTTAGCACACATCCTATATGCATTTGACTAAGAATAATTTTAACATAAATAGTGTATAAAGTATATGTATGTGTATATGTAAATGAAAAGAATTTCATAATATAATGATAATGGATTTACTAATTTTAATTCTCATTTCACTATTATTTTTATTTATATGCAGTACATAAAAGATCATATAATAAGATAAATAAATAAAATATTTTCCTTTTGACGGAGGATAAATTTTTGTTATTTAAAAATTAAAATATTTTGAAATAGATGAATATCCTTTCTATGTGCATATGTATATAGATAAATACAAACATACTGCTTTTTAAAAATAATATTCTCTTACTCTTAATAAATATTTTTGCTTCTTTATATTATGACAAAATAATAAAAACAATATTGAAAAGAAAAATAACAAAAATCAAATGATTCAATGAAAATTTATTAAATAATGGGAAAATTAAGTGGTTTATAAGGAAGTGACATTTTATATTAATTTATTGACTTTTCAATGAAATGAATTTAAAAAAAAAAAAAATTTATCTTTCAATGAGAAGGTAAACTTATAAATTCTTCTAAGTGTTATGAAACACATATTTATTTGTATATACATATGTATGTAAGTACACAAGCACATGGATATCATGTACAAATAGTATTATTTATTTATTGAGATTGAAAAGCCAAAAATAAAATTTAATAATTTAAATTTGTCATGCAAAATTTAACAAGTAATGAATTTTTGTTATACAAAAACATTGAAATACACAAAACTATTAATTAAGTTAACAATAATTGAGATTTTTAAAATGATTAATTAGAAGAGTTAAATTTTAAATAAAATTTAATAAATAATTATATACTATAGCTGCCAAAAAAATTATATCAATTCTGCAAACTAAAACTCTGAATTTAATATTTATATTTCACTTGCAATTATAAAATATTAAAGAATTTTATCTGTTAAGCAAATAATATGGCAATTGCAGAGAAATAATGTACCAGCAACCAAAGAGCTTATACTCGTATGTTGTTAATTTACTGCAACTAAAAATATTATCTAGGTGCCTTTAATATTCGATATGCATACTGTCTAATACCAAATTAAATCCAATAAAAAAATTCATTCATTGAAAAAGTGAAAATATTTTTTTTTTAAAAGAATCTATTTCATTTTATATCAAATTATTGCATATATTAAGGAGGAACAAAAATAAATTTAAAAGAATTTTTATCATAATGGTCGCTCTAATTCAAACTGTTAAGTACGTTTGTTTAAAAACACAGTTATATTTTTGGATAACATGGCATTTACTGTTAGATTTTCCCTTTAGCACATATTTGGGAAAGCTTGTAATTTCGGAAATATAAGTCGGCGGAAATCCAAGTTTTACTTACTTTCCAGAAGAAAAATGATAACAAAAATTTTAAATAACAATGATCTTTCTGTGATTCTAATGTTAGACTATGTTATGTTAAAGATCTTTATTTGTATGCAAAATTACTGTGTAGGAGTTTTGTAAGCAGAGAGACAAACATACATACGGACATATCAAATATAATAAGCACCTTTTTCCAAATTTTTTTGAAAAAGTGTAAAAAAATTAAGAAATTTAGGAAAAATCAAAGAGGTAAAATTTATTCGCTTGAAACATTTCTTTAAAAATATTGAATTTAAGTTCCCTGCTGTTCAATATTAAATACATACAAATTTTTGTCATTATTCAATTTATATTTAATTATTCAGCTTTTAATTAGTTCCTAAAGTAATTTTTCACCCTCGTAATTAAACAAGAGTCAACACTATTATTTTTTTTTTAATAAAAATTTCGTTAGAAATCGCGATTTCCAATATTACAAATTGAAATTATTTTCGTTTCTATCTTATTATTCAAACATTATTAATTCGTATATACGAGGATATACAAACTATGTGTATAACTACACAAAACATTAATCGAACAGCTTGCCTAAAGCATTAGTGAGCAACTAATAGATACGAAAAGAAAATTGCTTGAAAAGTCTTATTTTTTTTTTTTCAAAAAGAATTTAAGCAAAAATTAAATCTTAAACTACACGAGATTTCTAATAAACAAGGAGATAATTTTCAACAAAGGCAAACCGTTATTGCATGCTGATTTTTATGAGTTACATACTTATATACAGTGATGGTGTATAAATGTGTATAGATTCCATTAATTGAAAACGTAAAAAATAAAATGAGGAAATAATGAAAAAGTAAAACAATATAAAATCAGATGGCTAGTTGCTTCTTAAAAAAAATTGCTTTGATTTAGTATTCAGTGTTTGTGGTGACAATAAATTCTAATAACTGAGGGCGATAGAAAAATATTACAATACTTTTATTTTATTTACAATTTTTAGTAAAATCAAAATTAAACAATTTACCTATATGAATGAAGGATCAAATGTTCTCTATAAAATAATATTTTGCAAAAATTTTTAAAAACTTTTAACATGAGCTATAACTAAGTTTTTACTTATATTTAATTTTTTCTATAACCTCTCGTCGGAAATAATATTTTAAACAATTTCCTATTTTATATACCAGTTTTCATGAACTATAGCTGTCGAAGAGCAATATTTTCTTATTATTTTTTGAGAAACTTTTCGATACTCTCTACTATTTATTATAATTAACGGAAACAACTTCGATGATATTACGAGACAACAAATTGAAAACATTTTTGTCCTTCTTTGTATTTTTTTTTTGTTTCTTTTGTTTTCTTTTTAACTTAAACTCAATACCTATCTAATGTGAACACTCCTTGCAGGCTCTAGAACTTTAAATGACCTTTAAAAACAAAAGAAATTTATAAGAAAAAAAAAAAATAATAAAAAAAATTGATTTTGCTTTTCAGTTAAATATTCAGCGATAATGACAATCTTTACATAACAAGAAGGCTCCATATTTCTAAAAGGACATTGTTGAATGATTCTGTTCGGCGTATTTCTTTTGTTTTTCTTTTCTATTTGAAAAAAAAAACAAAATTAAACAGTTACGTTCAATTCAAACACTGGTTTAATAAATTAAAAGTAGTGAAAAGTAAGAAAAATCAAAACAAAAAAAATTTTCTCCAATTACGTGAAACACATTTCGGTAGCTTTGACTTTTTAATTAAAAATCGAACAAAAAGTGTAAGGCACAGAGATATTTTTTTTTTAATAAAATACCGCAACAGGGAATGACTATTTGAGAATTTTAAAAATATTTAATTTAAAACCTAGAAATTTGTGTAAGAAATCAGAAAACTGTGTAAAGAATTAATCAAATAGTTTATGTTGCTGTATATACATTTAAATATATTATGTATAGTCATATTGCATAATTGGGCATACATTTAATAAAGCCAACCAATTAACTTTATTTCATTAAAGTTTGTACAGCAATTACAAGGTAAGATTGCAAAACTGTATTATTTTTTTAATAACCAAGAAGGTTCACTATTCTCTTTACCTAGTGCCAACAGAATTCATATTATTAGAGGTTGTTTTTGAAACCGGAACGTAATCATGAAAGGTGACTTTTTTTGTTTTAAATATTATTGAGCAGTTTATTTTTTTGAACAAAGTAAACTGCTAAAAGAGTAGTTTGGACAAGCTATTAAAGTTATAAAAGTATATTATTTGACTATTTAGTAAAACTAATGAAGCTTATTGATAACAAATTTAAAATATGTTAATAGACAAACATTTTTTGCTCCGGCTTTTCATCATTTCGTCACTATGTCGACTCAATTTCAAGTTGCTGTCAATAATCAGTTCAAGATATTTGTATTATTTGACTCCTTTTATAACAACTTCGTTAATTTCATGAGTATATTTCGTGAGTGTTATCTTCAAATAACTCAATAAATCCAATCAAGTCAATAAATCCAATCAATAAATCCTCTACATACATGTATATTTATTCATAAACTTTTCATCCATGTCAATTTCATTTACATAGCAGAGTATTGGATCCAGAGCGCTTCTTTGTATCACACCGTACGCAGCCCACTAGATGCGTAAGACTTTTGATTTTGTAAATTTCGGCATATTGTTTTCTGCCGTTGGACATATTTGGAAAACATTTATATTCATTTCCTTTTCTTCCCATGTTATGTAGAAGTCTTAATAAAAATTTTCTACCACATACTGCTGTTTGAGTATTACAGTTCTTTCTGACCCCAAATTGTCTGTCAAATAGCAATTATTTAAATAGTCAGTAATTTTCTTATTAATTATGGTTTCTATAATTTTGTTAGTAATGTAGTTGATATTGATATTGGGCGATCATTTTTTTTTCCTTGTACAGCTGTATAAATGGATACTGTAATATTAATATTCAGATCGTCTGGAAAAGCATGTGCTTCTAAAAATGTATACATATATAATATATTAATTAGAACTGGCATAGTTCATTCAAACATCTGTTGGCAAGCTTTATTTGTATGTCATCAGCTCACACAGAATTCCTATTTATAAGTTTATATTAAAATTTTCTTACTAAATATTTTTGACTTCAATAAATTTAAGTGCTAATAAACAAAGCAAATTTAATATCCAATTGATTCCATAAATAAAAATTTTATATAATCGAATAAAAAAAATTTTGATTCAAGTCAGATTTTTTTATACTAAATTATATAAACTACTTTATTTATCAAAACGGAAATATTTTATATACACATACATATATATTCAATATAAAAGATTTGTAAAACATTCCTATTAAACGCTAAACTTAACCAATTTAACCAACAATAAAAAAATAATTTCTCACTTCATAAATTTCAATTATATCGTGATATTTTTACTGACAAAATGTAAAAAAAAAAAATATTAAAACTTTTTAGTAAAATAAATATCTTGCCGTTTGTCCTAAGTAACTTCACTTGTACATATATATTATTATTATTAAATAAATTGAATAAAATTGAATTCCATATATATGCGAACCTTAAACGAATAGTATTTTTTCTCTTTCAAAATAAATTCCTGCCGCACATATTTTGTGTGCCCTATGTTATCTTATCTATATTAGAATAGAAATTTTCCCTTTATTTTTTCTATCTTTCTTTTCGAACAACAAAAAGAAAAAATAATATAAATATAGAAAAAAAAAACCGAAAAAATAACAGCAATGTACAAAATGATCTAAATTTTTACGTCCTTTAGACTTCATTAAATCTCAATAACATAAAAAATAACAGAACAAAAACTAAGTATATATGTATGTATGTCAGTAATATATTAGAATATACTTACATAATATAAAAATGTGTTTTGTTTTTCTTTTCTTGCATTTATTTGCTTTTTTTTTTGTTATATCCTGTCCAATGCTGTCTTTATTTCACATACTATATATACTCGAAAATCGAGGACTTGTTAATATCTTTTAATTTTGTATCATATTATCCCCAAAAATTTTGTGTTGGTTTCTTTTTTTATTTTGTGTGTTATTTTCTCCCTTTAAATTCTTTTCATAATGTTATTGTAAGACATTGTAATGATTATATAAACACATGTTGGTATATAATATATAAATAAGACAAAAACGAAAAACAAATAAGAAATCTTAAAAAAGAAATATAGAAAAGAAAGAAAAAAATATATATAACGAATATCCTGATAAAGTTTAAATCATGGTTCTATTAACAAATTACGAAGCAATAAATCAAACCATCTAACACTTAAGTTTATATTCAATCATATAAATTTTATTATCGTTTTTATTGGATACAACATTAATATACATATATATAATACATACACATATTCAATATCTCATTTATATATATATATATGTTGTATATATATATCATAATAAAATATACATAAAAATATATGCAATCAAAAAGTAATAAAAAATGTAGAAGAAATAACAACAAAAAAAAATAATTTTCTTGAATATCCTTGTATTATTGTACAAATATAATATTATATAACCAGCCAAAGGTGATGAGTGCCTTCTTATAATATTGCATGAATGTGCACACATGTATGAATGTCGATATCATGTTAGTATAGAATTTTTTAAGCTTTTATTTTTATTTATATAAACAATTCCCCGTTTTTCTAATCCTCAAACATGTCAAACGTATATTTTTATGGAAACATAAAAGAAACGCAACCAAAAAAGAAAGTTATAAATTTTATTTTCCAAAAAAAAACAAAAAAAAAATAAATAAATAAATAAAATGTTTGCAAGGGAATATGTTTAAGAAAGTAGCATAATTTTACAATGGACGAACAAACAGAGTTTGTCAAATGGTTTTTTTTTTTTCGCAAATAATCTTTCTTACATCATAAAACAAAAACAAATAAAATCTTGAGAAATTTAAAAAATTTATTTTTAGGTATAATGTACTCTTAGTTTGAATTAGAGAACAATAAGTGAAGTTTTCGCGTTTTTGAAAATTCACTTCTAACTTTTCTTACTTACTTGTAAGTTATTCTTGCCAACAGTATGTTAGTTTGAAGAAAAAATTTCTGAAAATTTTGTTCTTCAAGAACTAAAAGGCAAACTACATCAGAGATTTCTTCTCAGTTCTTGATAAAAGATATTTGTTTGTTTTTACTTAAAAGTGTCAACTCAAATTATCTTTCTTAACTTAATTAACACTTGAATTCAAGCATTATGTTAACGCCTCTTTACAGTCCTTTAAATAATTTCGTATACCTATATGAATGTTATACATACCTTTATGAATGAAAGTAATTTTAATAAAACCCGCAATGGTCCTGGCAGCCGGGGGGTATTGATAATATCATAATAATTTATTATATAATGTTATATAGATAAATTAATAAATAATTTTAATAGTGCAGCACTTACAGAAGGGAAAAGTGCTAGATTACAAACTATTGGTTTCATCCAACTTTATTTAATATTTTCTCATCTTTCGAAGATAAAAGCTATATATTGTCAGCAGAACAATATGCAAAGAAATATAACCGCAGATAAAATGAATTTTTTTTAGATGTCTATCATATATAATTGGCTTTTTCTTCGAAGGGCCATAATCGATACTCTCCAATCTTATGGTCCAAGTTTATTATAAGATTGCTTTAGTAAAAAAAACAACATACAAAATCTTTAACTATTTTGCAATTGTAATTTTTTAAATTATAAATGCATTAAAGTATTTTAATTTTTTCAATTGATTTTCTGATCAACCCGTTTTCCGCTGTGATAATATACTTGTGTATAAATAACTCTTAATCCCATAGTTTGTAAAGCATCATATTTCTATTTAACAATTTAAGTCGATAGCTTGTATTATTATAACTTTCGGTCTAATTAAAACGATCTATTGAAAAGAAATCTTATAATAACAATTTTCAGAAAATTTTTACACTAATACAAAAATTGATTGTGTACTGAAATTGCGTACTAGTTTACTATACAATTTAAATAACTGAACAAATTGATAGAACATTACATAGAAAGATGGACAGGCAAAGTAAAATTATCACACATTTTTTTCCGAAATTTGTTCCGAAGCTGTAATTGTGAGTATCATGGTTTCACTGCACTTAGAAAGTGTAAAATTATGAAACATATAGATTTTTCTATAAGTAGAAATAAGCAAGCTTCGTTTGTTTAAAAATTGTTGGCAACTAAGCTTGTTCAGAAAAAATAAAAATTATATTTAAAATTTACAGATTACATAAATATTGTTCACATATTCAGTCTCCTATTTTTTCCAAGTTCAAATGAATAAATTCAAATAAATTTCTGTAAAACACTAACATGACAGTAATGGCCCTCTTACCAAAGAGTGTAATATTTTAACAAAGTAAATGGAAGCAAACAAATTGAATCTTTAAGCTGGTATAAATTTTTAAGATTTTTACTTTCAGATTTTACCTAAATATATGCAAAATTATGTGATAATAAGGAAATAATTTTAATTTAAAGCGTTTCTATTGTTTAGGGTTAACTAAAGCAGTATAAAAAGCTCAAGATCAATACCTACATTATTAAAATAAAATTTGCTATTTTAAAAACAATGCATTTAATAGTATAAAGTTTTTGTTTTTTAAAGTAAATGCTGGAAAATTTTAAATTTTTTGAATACTAAAATTGATAAAAGGAGGAAAAGGAGAAATAAGAGAAAGAATCGGTACCTTCCTTCACAAATTTTAATTTTTTTATCATTATGCATCTTCGATATTATTTCACTTTTATCTATATATATAATCGTGTAAGGATAATAAAAACGAAGAATAGGGATACCGGCCGGTAAAAACCAATTCCAAATTTTTCTTTCATATATGAAAAAATTACTTTATATTTTTTTTTTTCTATTTTTATTCTATCCAATATTCTGTATGAATTTCTTTTACAAAACAGCATTTATACAAAATATGTTAAAAAAAATAATAAAGAAAAATAATAACAATAACAAAAAGTTAGCAAGAAAAAGAGTAGTGTAATCGTTACATAAAAATTTTATGGGGCCCCGATTATATTATTTGTCTGTGTCTGAATTTAATACAAATATGTACTTATATCATTTATATTCTATAATACTCGTATTTGTACATATGTAATGTGCATGGTTTGTATATTTTTATGAATATTATTGTATATAGCATTTAGAATATATAATAAAAAAAAAATCACATGAAAACAACCTGTTGTTATTTGTGAAAAAAAAAAAATAAAAAAAAAATGTACATACATATGTACATATATACGTATATATTTTTTTTTCTGTTATTTATATTATTGTTATTTTAGTCCTTATTTAAGGATATATACATATATACTTTCAATATAAAAATTTACCGTTATAAACATATAAATTTTCTTTTTTATTTTAATTTTTTTTTGATTTTTCTATTTTTTATTTTCTTATATTTTATTTATTCATTTTGTTATTCTTCTTCTATTTCTTTTTTAAGTTCACATAAGTATATTACATTTTTATTCGTTTCTAATGGGCTGAAGATGAGAAATGACGATGATAATAATGATACATATAGCAATTATGATGATGATTGTAATGATGATGATGATGATGATAACGATAGTTAAAATGAATTAAATGTATTATACAATAAATACATACATAATATATGTAAGTATGTATATGTATGCAATATAAATAAATACAAGTATATTTTATGATTTTATTATTATAAATGGATTATATGTAGCTATTATTGTTGAATTATTATTTACATACTTATGTACATAATTATTATAATAATCTTATATAGTTGTTGCACTATTAAACTAATTTACAGATACTTCTATTATGTTATTACAAGTGAAAACATATTAGTACTCTGATATAAGTATATAGACTAAATATTTTTATGTACATATTAAAACATATGTATAGTTTAACACGTTACTCGGTCAGTATTTCCAATGAAATTTACAAAAAAAGAATAGCATTTTTTTAATTATTTTCGTTATTTATAGTTTTTTTAAACACACATGCACATATGTAAATACGTTAGAATTATGTATGAAATGTTTGAACAATTTATTTCAAATAATTTATTTACATTTTCAAATCGAACCCATGTATATGTTATTAATTATTTAATAATTATACATACTACAATAATACAAACCTATATGTTAATACATATAGAACATAATTATTATGACAAAAATTAGGAAATATATTTTCGTTAAAAATTAATTTGATTTTATTTTACAGCTCATAAACGTCGTCATTACAAAAAAAAAGTCTGTACATGCTTAAATTATGAAGTTTACTAATACAACATCATAGTTGCGGAGTTAATAAGAATGTGCTTATTACACTACTAATTTATCTTAATTTATCTGTACATGCTTATTTTCACATTTATGTATTCGCATAACATTTTATAGCGACTTGACTATATGTAAATTAAAACAATTAATGTAAACTGGTATTTATATATTAATGTAGTTGATTAAGAAATAGAATTTATATCCTATCGTGATGCGTAGGATTGATTTTAATTTATTGTAATTATCGCACAATATTTGCATACTGACAATGTTACAAAATAATGGATTTTCTTTGAAATTTTTTGAAAGTTTCTATTAAAATAAGAAAACAATATTTGAGAAAAATAACTATAAAACTTGGCATGCTTGTCAATTTGAAATAAAAATATTTTCTCTATAAATCAGAAATTGTGAACCCTCTATGTAATACACTCCATATTCTATTTGAAAATTTCTATTCGAAGATTATTGTTTTTAAGATTTAATAAACTATTTTTAAAATATTTGAAACAAAAATTTTTTTTTAGTAAACATTGTAATATAAAGAAGAAATCAGTATTATAACATAAGTGACAAAAATAAAAGAAAACTAAGATTTTAAAATTTTGGGGATTTATACATTATGCGCTTTTCTCCTCTAGACATACTTTAAAATGTATAGTTCAAAATGTTAATTTTATAGTAAATGTTCTTAATAATATCATTTCTGATATAATGTTAAGTAATAACGGCTTTGCTGTAACGCTTGCGGAGCTACAGTTTTCCGATCTTGAGTTCATCAGGAGGGTGGGTCTCGAGCGTGTGTTGTAGAGCATGCCCCGCACTTGGAGGGAGGCGCACAATAAATCCTCTGATTGTGACTGAATTACTAAAAAAATAATACACATGTGTATTTAGTACGTATACGTAGTAAACCTAAACCTTAAACTAGCTTGGCAAAGCACATATTTCAATTGCAAGAAATAAATATTCATTCATATTTACAATAATTATAATTGAAGCGTGATAATATTAATAATATAAATGATAGTAACCAAAATTATTAAAAATAAAATTTCTTAAAAATTATTTCTCTTAACCAAGAATTCTGTTAATTAAATACAAAATATTTTTATAGTTTAATTTATACTAGTAGATTGATAAATTCAACCAATATCATTAGACACTCACTCATTTATAGAAAATAATTTCAATTTATACATTAGATTAAGTCATATAAAGCTTATATTAATATATTTAGGATTAAAATAAATGTGATATCTTATAATATAATAAAATGAAATAGAAAATTCTTATATTTAAATATATATATATATATTAATATGTTCACCCACCAGAATTCTATCAATGATATAATGTGAATAATAACTTTACGTATGATGGTGTAAAGAAAAAGAACAATTTAGAAGAGTATATAAAATAATAAAAAGCTATAAATTTTCTAATATTTACCAGTCAAAAGAACGAAAAACAAGTATAAAAAAATTCGACGAAAATGAAAAAAAAGAAATAATTTACTTCTGGTTTAAGTGACTATAATTATGTATTAAATTTTGTCTGTTTCATTTTATGTGAATATAAAAGTCGAAAAAATAAAAATTGCAAAAACAAAATATTATATGAAGAAAAACAAAATTTATTATAAAGCACTCATAATACATTTATTTCTATGTATGTATATAAAATATACGGTTAAATAAAGAAAAAAAAAGGATCTATATAATAAAAGTACATAAATTTTTTATGTTAAGCAATATAGAAATCATAAAATTCGTAAAAGTTCCTTAAAGGATATTAAAAATATATTATTAAGATGGTTATAAACGCATTCAAGATCTCTTTTTTTTGGCTGTGTTGTTATTTGGCTCTTGTTTTTTCATTTATATTTCTTCTTATAGTTTTAAGTGATAATAAAAACGAAAGGAAGATTTTTCTTTTGGAGCATATAACACATAGTAATAAGAAGGACATCATTTTACCATAAAAATGAAAAGATCATATAAAAATATTATGATGTGTTGATGATGACCAAATTATTAACGATGACGATATATTATAATAATATTGTGATTGCACGATAAGATTACGGTTTCATTTTGTTTTCATATTTTACTCTTGAATAACATCTTGTTTCTCATCTTGTTTACTTTCATATTTAATTTTATCTTCTTTTTTCTCTTTCATATTTTGTTTTTCTCCATTAAAATTTTCTTCAAAATTTTTTTCTTCAACTAATGTAAGACGTTCATCATTTGTTAAGGAACGTTTAACTTTCTCATATTTTGCTTGTGCTGTTTCTTGTGTTATTGCTAATCGTTGTTGTACCATACGTTTATTTAATTCTAAATCTTTTGCTTCTTCAATAAGTTTTTCGCATTCGTAATTATCAAATTGATCTTGAAATTTATTTAAAAATTTATTGATAGATTTTACTTCCATGGTTAACTAAAATTTTAAAAATTTATTTATTATTTTTTTACACTCGAATAAAAAATTATTATTGGAATGTTCACAAAAAATTTCTGTTTTCTTACATCTTCATATTTACGTTGCAGATCATTTAATAAACAAACAAAATGTGTTTTCAAATCTAATAAACAATTGTTCATAATATCTTGTGATTCTTTATAATTTGGTTTACGACTAGCATATGGTACAAGATATGGTCCAAGAAAATCAGCATCTTTAATTTTAACTTCAGCTAAACGCTTTTCTTCATCTTCGAACTGGAATATAGAAAGTTGTAATTAATAATTAACGTTGTAATGACGGTAGTTGCACAATAAAAATCGTTTACTTTATTTCAATAAACCTATATGATAAAGTTTAAGAGAGAGAAGTAAGCATTTAACTCGTGTGGAAGCCTTAATATTGCCTTATAAAATGTATTGTTAGCAAATTTATAACAGTTCTATAAAATTAAAAAATATAATGCTGAAGAAAAAGCAATTCTAATCACATAAAATCATTAAATGATAACATGAAAAAATCTATGTTAACGAAATTCTATAATTGTATATTTCGTACAAGCCAAGTTACACAATATAGCGTATCTGCAAATATCAACTAACGCAAGTAATTTCTTATTTCGTTTGTCGTAACCTCATATTTTTGTTGAATATTCAATAGTTTATACATTGTTTAATCTTATCTCATATTATTAAGAAAGGGACTTATTACATCCAAATAACAAAACTATAAGTTGTACAATTTATTTCATTGACTATCGTAAAGGCAATATGAAATACGATAAGAAACATTATGCATCAACAGTAATATCAACGCTTTTCAAGGATTGTCTATTTGAAGGAAAATTTAAACAATTTGAACAATTTTTGAATAATAACACCAACTCTGTATATTTTAGTTGGACGGTATGTGAACATTCGTATTGTTTGTATTGTAATTGTATTATAATAATTTTCTATTTAGTATAATAACTTAAAATTCTTATTGTAAATACTAATATATTTGCATACTTATAGGGGAATGTTATGATTTTACAGCATTAAATTTTTGTATACAAAATAAGTATATACATATGTACGTACACTCATAAGTAAATACCTATTTACTTATAAATACATAAGTAACGAGCCCGAATAATATTTTAGTAGAACATTAGTTTATTGACTGGTTATTTATTAGTAAGCATAATACAAATAATACTATGTGAACAACTATTTAAAATTACTTGAAAATTCACAAGCTAGCGTAACGGGTATCCTTATTGCTACTCTGAAAAGTCCGTACAATTATAGAAAATCAAATTGCTATAGAACTTTTCGAGTATTTAGAAGTATTAATTAAAAAAATGAATAACGTATTTTAATTATTTGACATTTTCTTCATTATAAGAAAAAATTATTAATTTACATAAAATATTTCGACCATTTTATGAGCTTTATATAT
This sequence comes from Condylostylus longicornis, assembly GCF_029603195.1. Classification (NCBI taxonomy): domain Eukaryota; kingdom Metazoa; phylum Arthropoda; class Insecta; order Diptera; family Dolichopodidae; genus Condylostylus; species Condylostylus longicornis. The sequence goes on from NW_026577984.1 coordinate 2,723,602, forward strand.
GTATACATAAAATAGAAAACTTATAGCTTAATGACGTCTGAAAATTAAAATAGGACTTAAAGTATATTTTATATTTAACTTGAGAAATTCTGTGTCTAGTAACGTTAGAACAAGAGCGGCAGTAACAGGATATATTTTAAATCAGAAAAGCATCCCGAAATCCAAAATTATAAAATAGGAACTTAATCCCTAACTTATGTGTTCATAATATTAGACATAACCAAATTTTTAAAATTTATTGAATTAAGAAATTTATATACAACAGGAATAAAATGAACCATCAATGAAAATCAAAAACAAACAGTTCAATCTGGAATTTTACCGATTCTGTAGGAAATTTCCACAAATAGCTAAAACACAAATATGTTTTTCTTAATGGAAAATTATTTTGTATAAACTTTAGGTGAATTAAAAAAAATGTTCCAACTCATTTTATAAAAGAGTTTATCTTCTATTTCAAAATTTGGTCTTTAAAATTTGTAAATAATTACCTCTTTAATCCGAATTACCCTTGCTGCTTGATTTCTCAAAGAATCAAATATTCTAAACATAAGTTTAGGATTTTCGAATTCTTTGCCACGTTTTTCAATAATTTTATCAATTTCTTTTAATCGATTTTCAAATACTTTATCTAAAGTTTCATCATATTTCATTTGAGATAAAAGCAATAGGTATAATTCAAATTCTGTCGGTTTTGGTTCATTTGGATTGGCCTTATAAATGAAATATAATAAAAAAATTAGGGATTAATATAAATTTAAATGTGTTGTGTAATTATCAAAGCATATTGAATATTTTACGTGATATCCTTTTGTTAATTTACTATCAAATAATATCTCTCCGCCATATTTAGGTGGAGGAGGTCGTATAAATTCTCTTGTTGATGTTGTTATAGCATTTTCAGCATATTGAAATTTAAGCCAAATTTTATTGTCTGTTCGTAGAAAACGTCTTTCAAGAATATCTTTACTTGGTTGAACATCATAATTTCTGCTAAACTTTTCAATGACTTTCTGCAATTAAAAATATGTTGTTTATTATTTATTCATTGAATTTTCTTTTTAATTTTTTCTTACCTCTATTTTCATATCTCTTTCACGATATTGTATTTCTTGGTAAATAAGTCTGCAAAAAAAAATGAATTTTTTTGTACTATTGCTGATTCCATACGTGATTAGCTTACCTATCAGATCTTTCTTGAAAATTCATTATAATTTTGTCTTGGTGAATTTCCATATATTCTAATGAATCAAGTCGCGATAATGCATAAAAATACATTTTTTTTGGTACATCTGGACGAGAACCGTGTTCATATTCTGTAAAAATTGTTGATAATGCTTTTACAATTTATTGTAATAACCAAATTATATTTGATTAGGGTACATAACTAGGATTAGTCAAAAACAAATTTAAAGCTATTGCCTTTTTCCAAAATTAAAGACATATTTTTTATTTCAAATTCTTCATAATTTACAAATCAATTTTTTATTATTATTAATGCAGTTAAAAGTATGACGAATTACGAGCCCAAAATCGAAAATTTGTTCAAAAGCAAGTGAAATTAAGTCAGAAATTGAATGAATTCCTATTTATTTCAACACATTTAAAATGCAGGTTTGTGTAGAAATCTTAAAGGAATGGATTTTAAATAAGTTTGAAATAAAGGACAAACATGAGTTTTAATGTATTTCAAAAAAATACACTTGAATATCCTAACATTTTCAACAATTTGTTAAACCCAATTAAAAGTTTTTTTCTCTATTTATTCCAACGCTTTTTAAAAATTTTGCAAATAGTATAACTTTTACATTATATACATTGAACATAATATACATAATTCTATATACATTTGCGAAAAAAAATTCGACGAATTTTCATTAATTCGAAAAATTTAAAAAAACTTTGAAATTCAAAAGGTTATTCCGATAAAAAGAAATTTTATATCAAAGTGAAATCAAGTGATTCTTGCTCTTATTACTAGTAATTTTTAGAAAAAAAGGATACAAGGGTAAGGATGTGAGCGAATAATAATCAAGTTTATATACTTAATTCAAATAAAACGTGTGTACAGATCTATAGATATATATATATCTATATATACAATTAATTACACCTAAAAACCAAGCATATAGTTAATTGAATAATCTCATTATTTCTTACTCATAAGACTATCTGGTCGTCCTTTATGAAATTTCTCTTCGATATCCTCCGTAACAAAGTTTACTTTTAATCTTTCCAACATATCCAAACGATTTTTATACCATTCCCAACGTGTAGTTGCCTCTTTATATTGATTATCGGCAAATATTGTTAATTGTTCAGTTTTTCCATCTTTTCTTGAATACGGTGAATAACGTTCATGAACGGTCTGTTTATAATGAACAGTTTTCGATTCATTTGGATATCTTTGCTCAAATTCACGGTCACCGATATGTAAATTTCCTACCCATGAACGTATTATGTCTAAATGTTTTTCAATATGTGTATCATCTAATTTATCAAGATCTTCATCAGGATCATATTTTTGTACACGCATTTCTAATGGTTCACCAGGTAATAAATGTTCCCAGTCTTCAGTTTTACTTAAATCCCAACGTACATGCTTTGCGCGACATGTTTGACAACTTATATAATAATTGTATTGATTCCAAATTGATTCAACGTAAATATACAATAAGGAATCAGTTTCATATCGAAATCCCGATGATGGTTCTATAAAAAATGCTTTCAATGGATCATAAATAATTTTTCCTTCTTCTGAACGTTTGAATGTACGAGGTTTAATACTCCATGGTGCATTTTCAATTATAACGACCCAAGCATGTCTTCTTCGATTGTGATATTTATCAGAGGATCTTTGTGATAACCACTTAAATATACGATAAATAATAGTTTGAATGAAAATAATTATAATTTTTCTATGAATACCTCAGCTTTTCGTTTAGCTTCCTCAGCTGCTTCAGCATCTATGACAGCTTGCTTTTCTCTGGCTCTTTCATCCAATGCATCTTGTAAATGACTGGTTAAGTCGGGATCATCTTTCAAAACATACCTGGATTCCCATTCATCCAATTCCTCCTTTTTAACAGGTGGTTCCTGATCATCATCAACTAAATATGGGCATTCAAATTTTCGTTGATCATTTAAGGTGATTTCATATCTTGCGAAACCTGATACAACCATTGCGGGGTAACCAGCACCAATTAAAAGACTGGCCAACAAAATTGCCATTTCATATGAATTACCTTGTCGACGACGTAATAATGTCTCTGGTGATATTATAGTTGGCGGCTGTAAAAAAATATGAACTTTAATTAGCATTTTTAATAATTTTATTTTAATTTCAAAACAAATAACCAAATTGATTTTAAGTGGAGTTACATCTAGACATATTCGTAACTAACAAAACGCTCTCAAGTAATATTTGTGATCCTTTTTTAATAAAAATACGAGATTTATTTTTAATTTAAACACTTTGTAAATTTTTCAGAGAGAACAACCTTTTCTTCGCTTTGTTGATTTTAAAAATCATTAGCTATTTTGTTTTGTTTTTTTTTTATTAGCTAAGGGAAATTACGAGAAAAATTCAAAAAGAAAAGAATTCTGCAACATATGACAACAATACCATATAAGGAGGTTTTAGCTTTCCCACACCCACACCCTAAAATTTGCCAGTTTCATAACTATACGTTGTGTATGTCTTGAATTTAAAATCACTTTTCATATTTATCTTAAAAGTCTAAAGAGTCAATCTCATTTTTTCATATACTCTTTAAAAAAATATACATCTCTTTTCCATTATTGGATTCATCCTATTCAAAGAAAATGAATTTTTGAATAATAATTTTCTGTTTAACAAATTATAGCCAATAATTTGCATGATTTAATTTTAATTATAGAAAATTGAAATCAATTCCTGTATTATGTCATACTTCCTGTCCCGTTTTATATTAATCGTGTATCACGAAAAACAATATTTCTTACAATGTTGACTCAAAGCAAAAATATCAATAATAAATTATAAAAGTGAACTACAAATTGCAATAATTTCCTTTGACAACTCTTTATAATTGAATTCACAATTCTATTACTGTAAATAATGCTTCAATTTTTATATAAAAATTGATTTTCATACTAGATTATTATCTGTAATCAGAAATAATAAGGAAAATTAGTTACATATATGGTTTACTAGCCTCTTTTAAATCAATAAATCATCTTAAAGTATAGTCCTTTTATTTTGCTTATTTTTTATACCGAATTACGCCTTTTTATAGATTTTTTTTTCTCTTTTTTTTTCTGTATTTTCCATTCTTCTAATTTTTTAACTCATTTTCTTATTACATATAGTTGATTCATCAAAGAGCCTTTCTATTAACCACTCAAGTGTATTATTATATTTATGTCTATGCAGTACATATTACGGATAGGTTATGAATAACAACATATTACACATATCATATAAGTAGTATTCAATGTGATGTCCAATGGGGAAAATGCGAATCTATTTTTATTCAACAACGTGATTTTGCGATTTTTCTTTGGCAACTTCATCAACCGCATTTACGGCATCAGAAAAAAAATAATCAAAATCATAATAAAAAAAAAGACTAAAACTAAAAATAAAAAAAAAAAATTATCTATGAAATGCTTGGCGATCCATTCGAGTACACATTTCTTATATTATTATAAATATAGCTACATTAACATCCTACATTTATAAGCTAACATCCAAAGTATAATCATCAGATATTATCGTGTTCTATGCTACATTTTGATTTGTGTGTATGGGGACAAAACAAAAAAAAAAAGAGGATCCTCTAATTCATTTCTAGGACGACAAAAAGCTTCATCAGAATAATTTTTTTTTTGTTTTATTTTTTTATTATTTTTTTTTGCTTTTTTGTTTTTTGTTGATGACAGAAAATACAGCAATCATATAAGAAAAATTACAAAGCAAAATAATGCCAAAATAGAAAAAAAAAATTAAACTACAAAAAAAAAAAAAAATCAACACAACAAAGAAAAATTTATAAAGTAGCATAAATATGGAAAAAAGGAGTATACCAAGCTATCCTTTTTGATGAGAACACATTTTCTTTTCTGTTTAGTTCTTTTATGCGCGCCTACTTTTGATATTTTCTCTAATCTGTTCTGTGTTTTTTTTGTTCCTATTTTAATTTTATGTTTTATTATGATCATTTCTGTTATAGTCCTTGGAATGTCCCAAGTAACAACTTTTTCAAATCAATTTTAAAACAGTGAAGAATAACTTTTTTCGAAGAACAGACACTTTATTTTCATATGCTTCAAATTGAAGTAGCTGATTTTTGGAAATAATGATCTTTTTTGATGTAAAAGAAAAGGTACATTAACAATATGTCACATTTACAAGATTTATTGACCCGGTATACCTACAAATTTACATGGATTGGTGCGCACAAAATATTGTACTAACACAAAAAGTGTCTGTTTCGAAAAAAAACTTATTTCTGGGGCATATTATTTAAATTTTTAATAAAAATTAAATGACAGTGGAATCTCTGGAATCCTAATTATAACTAAGTGTGAACGAGTTGTGAATAAGTGTGAACGAGTTGTGAACTTATATATAAGTTTAACTCTATGCATGAATTTTTAAAATGAACAACAAGTATTATGCATTTCTATTTGGAACTCAGTAATTAAAAGTTATGAGAGCATGTGAGAGTATTCGGATTTGTTAATTTTGAATATCAATTAAAATTTTTTAATTTAACTACACTTTTTGACTAAAAAAATATTTACCAAAAAATTTCGTGTCAAAGCCGACTTTTTCTATAATATTTCTTTTCTAGCAACAAATTTTAATTCTACCTGTTTTTAATTTTACTACCAGGGTACCTTATATAAATATATTTTTTGACCGTGTTCTACATGCCCGAGGTTTATTTCTGTTGCTTTCTTTCCTATACTTTTTATTTTGTTTTTTTATTGTTTATTTTCTATATTATGTTTTCTTTTTTCTACTTAAAATATTTTTCATAGGAATGAAATGAAAAAACAAAAAATAGCAGCATTCAGCTAAAAGCTATAGCCATCATTTTGATGAAGGGAAGGACATTTAAGTTTTATATTTTGTTTTTTTTTTTTTATTTTTATTTTTTCGCTTCTATTTTTCTAATTTTTAAAACGAGCGCAGCAATTTTCCTTTTTGTTTTCCTATAGTTTTTTTTTCCTATTTTTATACTCTGTTTTTTTTTGTGATTTTTATTTTTGCTCTCAGTTTCAATAATGAAAAGAAAATGTAGAAACATAAACATGCTTGTATTTGTATTCTACTTAATCATACATTCATACAAACACACACACAAACATTCCCATATCACATTAATTTAAAACGAGTCGTTTAGAAAAATTATAAAGAAAACTCAGAGATTGTTCTTTTAAGTATTTCTTTTTTTTTTTCAAAGTTCATTTTACATTTTACTAGCCACGAGTATCGACATAAAGAAAATAGAAATGATTTTATTTTTGTTGCTGTTGTTTTCATGTTGTGCTCTCCTTTTTTCTATTTTTTGCAATTTATTCTAAAAAAAAAAAATAAAAATAAAATATATTGTTTTTCTTTGCAGTCGTCCTTTTTTTAACTCCTTTTTTTCTCCTCTCAAATTGTATATGAATAACAAAAATCTTTTCTTGTTTTAATTTTATGTTTTCTGAGTGGAAAAAAACAAAAATCAAATAAAAAATTTTTTTTCTTTGAAACTAAATGTTAATAAAAACAAAATAATAAAAATTAATGTGAATAAAAAAAAAATTCAAAGAAGCTACAAAACTATAAAACAAACGAACAACTAAGTTAGCAAAAAACAAAAACCAAAAAAAAAAGGCAGAATAGAGAAAAGGGTAATGGTTCCCTTCTTGGACTCGTAATTATTATTTTTCACTTTGACCACGGTGCATATTGAATACATTTTTATATTTTCATGTTTTGTTCCAATTTAAAACTCTTCTTTTTTGGTGGCTGGTGTATTTTTTCTTCTTCATTTATTGTTTCGTTTTTATTGTTATTAAAAATAAAACAACAAAAAGAAATTTTACATAATCATTTCTAATTTTGATTCTCTGCTCCTTTTCTGTTTTTTTTTTGTCTTTTTGTGTCAAAGCAATTATGAGAAATGGACTCAATAGAAATACGTTGTCATAATTAAAAATAAAAATAAATGAAAAGATTTACAACTGTGAGCTATTCTAAGTAAAAAAAATATTATTATAAAATTTTTAATTTTTCTTAAATTCTATTTAAAAAGTATAATGCAATTAGAAACCTATTAAAGCTGTCGTACAAGATGGGTGCAGTATAAAATAGTTTATCAAATAATAATATTAAAAATAAAATATCTAATAGCTTTGCATTCTAATTTTTATAAGTCTTGTACGATAAATAACACATTTTTTTTATAAACAAAATTGCCAAATAAAACTTATTGCGTATTAAAATTCTGGAACTATAGAAGAACATTTAAAAAACTCGATGACATTTTAATTGCTTATATGTGCATCTTAGATTAAATTCGAAATTTTCTATTATGAAAGTAATACTAGACAATAAGAGTTCTAAAAAATGATTTTTTTTTTGGATTTTATACAAAATATAAAATACTCTTTAATTGCTTGAAAGTTCATTCACCCAAAGAAGAAATGACTTGTTAAAAACCCAGTAAACAGGCATCTTGTGGTGACCATCAAGAATGGTCATTCGCAAAATACTTGAATACACTATACTGTATAGAATACATGAATACGCTATACCATGACTAAATCACCCATACTAATAGAAATTGTACAGAAATTGTTATTACGGTCTCATGAATAATTTGAAAGCGCGATTTTTGAGGTGTTTAGTAATACCTTTTTTTTGTTTTTTTTTGTAAGTTATTCTTACCTTAATATCTCTCGTTTTCTATTATCAATAGAGAAATAAATAATGCAAAGTATCAGACGATCTTAATTTAGGTACACTTTTAAAAGCATGTTCTTTTGCTTTATTGTTTCGTTTACTTTACGTGTTACAATACATAATGTATGGAAGTATGTGTTCTCCATAATCTTATTTCACTAATTTTTTCATTTATCCTTTTACAATACTTTATTTGGATGAAAGATAAAGAAAAGTAAGAAAACGAAACATAAAACAATACAAAGAGTTTAAAAGACAAAAAAAAAGGTATTCTGAGTGATCTGGACCCCAGCTTACCATTTTGGGTGTCTATAATATACACATACATATATATTATTATTATAATAGTAAAGAGGTTTAAATAGTTCACTATATGGAACCACAATCATCATACCCTCAATGTCTGTATCCAGAATATAAGGTTCAATTTGAAATAATGTTTAGAATCAAAATGATATCCGACGTGTGTGCAATTTATACAATTTATATACACACATATTATATGAAGATGAAAGTTAGACCTTTGTTATATTTAAACACAGTTAACTTATTCTTTCAATTTTATTCCTTAAATTATAAATGCCACATATGTATATGAGGTAGTGGACACTATACTTGCAATATCCGTTATATTCGACTTTCATATACATACACCCATATTTTGTTGTACCTTATACTCGATGGGTTGGGGTATACTTGTTAAAGTATATACTATATTTATTTATGGTATGAACGATAGATACATATGTAAATAAATATTTGTAAGACCACCCACACCTACGAAAACTTAAGATTTAAATAAATTTTCTCTTAACTTTCTATAATATGCAAATGTGAGTTTTTGATATTATTCACGTACGCTTTTATATTACATTGTTACAAACTTATCCTATTTAACAATGCAAGCAGCTTTGTCATACATTTACTATGAATTTATTATGTTTATGTAAGTACATGTGCAATATCGGGTATCAGAAATCTTTTATAATATTATATGATGGTTCATATAAACATGATGTACACATGTGTAGGTATGTATGTAGATATTCTTTTCATCTCTTTCTCCTTCTAATTTTAAGTATATTATTTGGTAAAGTAAAAAGTTGTTTTCCAATAAATACATAAAAAATATTGGTTTGAAGTAAGAAAAAGTATGAATTGAATAGAATAAATGAAATATGGTAATAGCGAAATATTGGTAATTACTAGAAAACAAAATAATTGAATAAATTTTAAATAGAAAAAGGTAAATATGTTCTTATTTTTATTTTAAATCTTGTATGACATTCAACGAGGTACAGAAAACTATTAAAAGATTAACTTTCCATTAACAAATCACTAGCGTCAATGTTTGTTGGCCGTTGTTTACGATTTTTACATTGTTTACAATAGTAATGCTAATAGCCATGGTAAATAACTGTTTTATACTTGAATTAGACTAACATCGGAAATACTAGTTGTGTTTGTTGGTAAAACAGATTTTTTAGTTTCATTTATTGGAAATTTTGACTTTTTTCAATTTCATTTGTAGTTTTATTTGATAAAATTGTAATTTTACGGACCACAATTTTAATTTTTTAATTTTGACGAATTGACTCTTCTCTGCTTGTAGGTAAAAGTCTACTGCAAAAGAGATTCCCTTATAAATAAAGCCGAGCAGACAGTAGAATCTATTGCAGTAGGAATTCGTAATCGTCAATGCATGCAATAAAAAAATTTTTAATACAAAATATGAAATAAATATTTTTTTGGTATATTTCTTTAAAGTACCTTGTTTTTTACATAAATAATTTACATACAAATGCATAAGATAAAATAAAGCTTCCATAAAGTGCAGGACATTTAAGTGGACAAACCTTCTATGTTGCAAAAAATATACGAATGCATACACGTACGAAAACTTCTATTATTATTATATTTATTGTGTTTCATTTTATTATACATATTGGTTTTTGTAGAGTTGTTCTTAAGTTTCTATATATAGAATTTTCTACATATAATACATTTATAAAATATCTGTATAGAAATAAAAGCAAAATGGCAAAAAAATAAAGTTGGGTCAAACCAATGGTTTGTATTGTAGCACTTTTCCCTTCAACAAGTGAAAATTCTGCTTTTAAATACAGTCTATGTATACCTATCAAACTATTAAAATTATTTTCATTCATATACAAAACTATTTCTAGAATTGCATATATTTAGGATGACGCATATATGCAGTGTTTGAAATAAAGCAAAAATTAATATAAAAAGGGGTTAACATAATGCTCGATTTTAAGGGTTAATTGTGTGAGTTAAGAAAAATAATTATATTTTTTAATTTCATGGAATTTACCGTTAGCTTTTTGCGTTTATAAAAATTTGGAAAAGCTTGCGGTTTCGGAAATATAAGGTGTCAAAAATTCAAATTTTACGAATTTCAAGAGGTGATAACTTGAGAGGGGGTGGAGATAGAAAAAAATTTTCTTCTAACAAAATAAACTATTTGTTAATGTCTAAAAGCTCCTAAAATTTCAAGCTTCTACAGGCTAAGGTCTAGAAGAAAAATGGCATCAAAAATTTGGAAAAAAAGGACTTTAGATAAATTTGAACGGTAAATTTGAACGGCCATTTTGTTTTTCTAAAGTTTAACTATAGTATATCGCGCTAGGGGAAGCAAGCCACTGCCTTTCTGCGTTTGTAAAATTTCAAAAATGCTTATGGTTTCATTGCAACAAATATTTAAAAAAGGCCATTTTAGTGCTTTGGGGGGTATAACTTCTAGAGGGAGGGAGATAGGTAAAAATTTTGTTCTACGGAAATAAGTTTCTAGTGAAGATCTATGTACGTATGAAATTTCAGCTTTCTATCTTAAAGGGTGTAGAAGTTTTGTAAACAAAAAAAGTGTCCACGGACGGACGGACGGACGGACGGACGGACAGAGTGAAACTAATAAGCACTTTTTTCAAAAAATTTTTTGGAAAAGTGCTAAAAACGAATATGAACGAGAAAAAAGCAAAACTAAAACAATCAAATTGAAATATTTAGTTTTAAAAAAGGAATTTCTAAGTTGAGAAAAATTTCCCTTAACCATATTAGAAGAGTATATCTATCTGAAATATTAGAATTAGACAAAAACAAAATTCAATATACTTCTTTAAAATAGAGAGAAAAATATTACATATAAAGAAGAAGACGAAAAAGAAAAGGAAGACCAACCTTTGCAGAAGATGATTTTAATATTCAGATAAACTTTAAAATTGAATATACGAATGCATGTACAATGCACACAAAATTTAATTCGTGTTGCATACATTCACAATATGTCTCTTACGTATACTTTTAACATAGCTGCGTTATACGTCCCATAAGTGAAGTTGAAATGCATGAATTCTGAAAACTTAAAAGATAAGCCATTTTTTTTCTATCTATTCACATAATTATATTAAATTTCATGGAAATTCACTAATTATTTCTCTTTTTATGTACAAAAATGTAAACTTGGCTTCCAAAAGTAATATGGTTTCTTGTACTGTCAAGCGAAGCTTATATATAAAATTTCAATTTAATCGGTTGAATATCTTCTTGAAAATAATTAAAAATTTAAAATCGGCCCGTCACATATCCCAAAAGTTAATGAACCCGTGTCACCCTCCAAGTTAACTCATACATAAAATTTCTTCAAAATCGGTACAGCCTAACTAGAGATGCTGAACATCTCTCCAAAAATGGTTTACTTACGCTTTTCTAGCATGAAGAAACTAATTTCCGCCAAAAACTCCACATGTGAAATTTAGCGCCATCATATAACCTTATTGTGTATGCAATGCGGTCGGTAATAGTTAATATTATAAAGTTTTTCAATATACAATTATCACCATTAAACGCAATCACTGATAGAAAGAAAAACATTTCAATTGACATTCTATACACATTTCTGAAATTATTAAGGTATGTACCTACTAACTTTGTATTTTAACAGAAATATTAATTTCCTCTTTTGTTTGGTAAAAATAAACTATAATTTTCCATATGAATAATTTAAAAACCGAGAAAGTTACACCATGCAGTTATTCATGTTTCAATATTATGAATACGAAATAACAAAATTATATTTCTTATAGTATACATACATATTTTTTCGTTCCCGTGTATTCTATTTGATTATCATCTTTATTTTCCTGTAGGTACATATAATTTAGAAAAGATGAAACTAACAAAAAGAACAACATAAAATTAAAAGCAAATTGAAAAAAAAATGGAAAGAATGGTTGATGTCCAAGCCAAAGTACACAATTATATTACATATGCATAACATCAATAATAAAATGCATAACAACAGGAACAACAAGAGCAAAACCGAAAAGCAACTCAACTTTGGCTGACTATTCTATAATTTTCCATCTTCTACTTCTACTTCTTCTAATCTTCTTTTTCTTCTTCTTCATGTATTAATGATAATTTTGCTTATTGCTTCTGTTTTTGATGTTGCTTAGAAAAAAAAAACTTTTTTGCTTCTGTTTTTTATCTTATAGAATTACATTAGAAAAACATAGTTACATACATATATATGTAGAATTTTTATATATACATGTACACATATCATAATATTATTGAAACTTATCTATATCTAAGGATGTACACCTTTTTCACCATAAGTCAGTTCTTCATTAATTTTAATATACAACAAAACTGGTATATAAACAGATAAATATATAAATGAATATTTATGGAAATTGTATATGATTGAAAATGCAAAATGTAGAAAATTTTATCTATTATCAATATATATATAAATATATATATGACAATAAAGTTCATCATCATTTTATATAAATTTAGACCAACGTCCAGTTATACTTTTCTTCTGGTATCCATGGATTTTTATATTTAGATTACTTATTTCTTTTCAATATAAAATGAAAATACAATTTCTATTTTATGTAACATATATAGATATGTATATATTTGTACATTATACATATATATAGTGTTATTTTAAGGTATCCTGACAGTTAAAGTTTCTTCACGATTTCTTCGTGTTTTTTTTTTCCTTATTTTATGTCAGAAATATAGAAAGAAAATATGAGCAACTAAAACAAACTAAAATAAGAAAAATAGAAGGGTGGGACAAAATATAAAATGAAAAGGATCAATGCGGAATATAATATAGATTGCGACTAAGACAACTCTACGTTATTGCAGAAATGATGACTCTATATGAATATTATGCTGAAATGTGGCTAAAATTTTATACAAAAGTGTGGGTATATATTCATTTATTTATATTTTAATTTATAAATGTACACATATATAGATTATTTAAATACATGTTTTTTGATAAAAATATATTTATAAGTATGTGAATTATGGATGTATATTTTATCGTCATCAATAAAGGAAAAATAAGGTTAAAAGGATATTTTTATTTTCTGTTTTTTTTTATTTTTTATTTAAAAGTAAAAAAGAAACATAGCATCAGCGTTTTTCTCATCATCCTTAAAAATAATTTTTTTTCTTTCTATTTTATATTCTTATTTTTTGTTTTCTCTCGGACACAAGAAATATTGAATAAATTATAGTTTCCAATAATAATATTATAAAAGGACAACGTAACAATATATTTTGATATTTTTTTGTAAATAATCAACATTAAACGAAATATTTCTGTATATATAATGTAATTTATTCCATGTTATTAATAAATAAGTACTTGAAAGTTATTTTTGAAAATATTATTTAATTCTTTATAAAAAAAGAATTGAGCCTAATATTATTGTCCTTGCGATTTAATTTTTTAGTTAATCATGTTTTAGACAATTTAATGTATGAAACTTATTTTAAAATAATCAATTTATCGAACCATTTAATTTCAAAATTGTAAGCACCCGTGCATGTACTGCACCAATACAAAATATAGAGTCCAGTTCAAAATTAGAAAAATCTTCTATACACTTTATATTTAAGCATAAGACGAGCATTGTAGAACAAAATAATGCTGCAAATCATAGAAAATCAACTAAAAAGTAGGAAGCCACAGCTGAAGTGAGCTTCTGGATTGAATTAATTGATTGAGATAATATTCAATTTTGTGTTATTTCGTGTTTGTTTACACGAGAACTCTCTTGTTTTAGGAAATTTAAGAGAATTTTAAGAGTAATAATACGATATCTATCTACTAAAATAAGATATCTATCTTTTCAGTTAGAACCTCAGTTAATGTTAATATATTAAAAAAATTTAACTTAATTTTCAATTATTTCATATTAATTTACATACATAGTAATCTGGGTATACAATAATAATGTATCCAAACACTAATAAAAAAAAGCGACAGAATTTGACAACTCATTCTACTTAAACTCGGTTTATAAAGTCCTAAATAAAGTAAAAATTTTCTATAAGACAACGTTCTCTTTGACTCGAACTGCTTTTGTTTATTGAGCATTTCAAAATCTTAGGAAAAATTCATAGACTAACTCTCCCGATACTTTTTCCCGAACTTATTAATATAATATAGTATTATTATAATAACTTAAATTATTGTCAGAAACTTCTATCCAGTTTTTTGTTTTCGATTTAATAATTTTAAAAATTTTCGAATTACAAAAAAAAGCAAACATAATAAAAATGCACATTTGTGTCCTTTGCTGCGCTTCATATTATACTATTTTATGTTCATATTTTATATGTATAATTTAAGTATATATAGGTATTAAAATATATAAGATAGATTTAACTATATAATATAAGTAAATGTGTACTATATATTCTATTTTTGGCATCAAACTAACTCTTTTTCTATAATATTCTTTTCATTTTTATAACGGCTATATGAACATTTCGTTGTTATATTTCATACCATAAAATTTTAAGCCGCATAACCGCCAATATATATACATTATAAATATATAATAATATTGTACATATAGATAATATATATTTATATATGTATATTGCATATTTTTAATAATGTATATATATACTTATAAAAAAGAAAGAAATGAAAAGAAAGAGAAGTTTTTCTAGCAAAGAAATGCTAATGACGATGGACCGTAATAAAGGCTATAAGTTCTATACTCGTGTATATACAAGCTCTTTTTGCATGGACATACCTATATTAACTATTTACAATAATATATTGCTAATCTATATACATATATTGTCATGTGTAGAGAAAACTTTATACAATTTAAGATATAAAAGGATCTCTTTTTGATGTTGTTTCCTCTTTTTTTGTTTTCTTCTTCTTCGTTTGCTTACTTTTTGTTCTCTTATTTTCAATGGACTTTAGAGACATTTTTGTTCTGTTGTTATTTTCTCAGTTATACTTATTTTTTTTCTGTACAATTTTCGTTTTTCTTTTTTCTTTTTTATCAAAAAGGTTTTTGGCTTATTTATATCTGTCTTTATTTTTTCTTTATACATAATATGGATTACCTTCTACATTAGAAATATGTGTAGTTTTTTTTTCTATATTTTTGCTTCTGGTCGATTCTTCATTTTATCTAAGCAAAAATGCCACCATTTTCTTGACTCACAAAATATATAGTAAAAAAGGAAAATTTTATCCTTAGAAACTCATAATACCTGTATATTTACCATATACGAGTACTACTACTCGATTATGCCCCATGTTGCTATTAAAAGCCGCTATGTTAAAATATTTCTTTTTATTGTTATTATTATATTATATTATTATATTATTATTTTTATTGTTATTATTATTGTTATTATTATTATTTTATCCTATCTTGTATTCTGCATATATGCAGTATGTAGAAAAATAGTTTTTAATATTTTTATTTTTTTTTTTTTAGATTTTCATTTCTTTTTATATTTTGGTTAAAGTTTTCCAGGTGGAAAGTTCGTAAAATGGACTCTACTTTTACTGTTGAATTATCTTTAAAGGAAAATTTATATATAACGTTATATATATATATATATATATCATTTATTAATATTTATGTGCATGTATATGCATCCATATATTTTAAAATGTATGTATCTAATTTTAGCTTCAATATATACGTAGGATGTTTAAAAAATTATGATAATTTTAACTCATTTAATAGCTATAATTTATAAGAAAGAAATTCCAAAAGTACACTCCACGAAATCAAAGAGTTTGTAAGGCAAAGCATTTAAATACGATATTTTGAGTATGAAAGACTAACACTTTCAGAAGAAAAATAAAAAAAAAAGATCTTTTATTAAACTATTTACTCATAACCAACAAAATTTTAGATTTTTATGGATTTGGGAGAAAGAGGAACTCATTAAAAAAAAAAATGTTTTTGAATTTGAAACTGAAAACTAGATCTTTTATGACTTTTGTATGCTACAACTTGCGGAAGCAGGTGGAATTTATGATCTGAAGAATTCATTTTGCAATTTAAATTTTTTGTTTTTTAAAAGATTTCAAATTTTTATACCCCATATGACACATGAAAATGATATTTGAACGAAAGTACAAAATGAATCTAGTTAGATTTAATAATTACGATCTAGCACATATTTCTCATTGACTTCGCATATTTTATTTCACTTTATAACCTTTTATTGAAAATTTATCATCCTTCTCTCTTATATTCACGTCCGGTATTATAGAATTCAACTGTACATAATATGCAAAGAAATTTATGCTACGTTGAGGTTTAACAATTATTAAAAGCTGAGATGGTCCGAAAAAAAGGACTTTTTATCTAACTTGCATATTTATAATAACAAGTATGTATGATATATGCGTGAAATTTTCACCGTATCCACATTCATACACACATTCATATGTATGTACATAAATGTACATATAAGTATAATAAGATTCGAGATAAAGATGATGTTGAAGAACTAAAAAATAAAGTTTTTCTTTAATTCGAGATTTTTCTATCTGTGAGGATGAGAGCACAAAATATTTTGTTCCCTTTTTTTTTTGATCTTTTTCCTCTCTTTTTTCTCGTTTGTTTGTTTTATAATGTTTTACTTGTTTTCATTTTTATAATATAAAAAATTAACTAAAAAAAAAAACAAAAGATAAAAAGAAAATAAGAATAAAAGTTCTCCAAGCTTAAATTATTTATGAATATTGGAAGACCATTTTGCTTTGGGGACTCTAATCTCTCTTCGTGACCAACTAAAATACATGAATATAAAAGATATTTGAAATAGTTTCTAATAACATAAGTAAGACAATTTTTTTTGTTTCTTTATTTTATTTTTTCTTTTTTATTTATTATACATACACACGTATAAAGTACATGTATAAAAGATAAGCAGTGAAATCTTTTTAATTCAAATAACTCATTTCATGTATTCTAATTTATTGATTTGTAAATATTTTTAGATTTTTTATATAAAAATATGAAGTATTTAAAAAAAATTTACAATTCTTCAAATATTCTTTATAACATAAGAAATGCTTTGTTTTTATAAAGAAAGGATCATTTAACTAAGTATTTCGTTTTCTGACTTAAAATTTTAAATTTTCCGAACTTTAAGGTCATGTGATATTCATGAGAAAGCCCTTATCCTGAAGTTTCCAAATCATATTTGATAAAGCGCCTGTCTCACACAACGTCACGGGGTCGTACTTAAAATTTTCAAAAGTAAAAAAATTAATCGAGATGGACATAAAAAGTTATGCATAAATATATAATTAAAATAATATAATTAAAACTTCTAAAAATTTCTAATTAAAAATAAATTCTAGTCTCAATAAATTGGGATGAATTCTATGAAGAAGGGTCCAACTCAGTTCTTTCGTCAACTCTGTTGTAGTTATACTTGTAAATTTGAATTTTTCTACATTTAAACAAATTTTGTTTCTTTTTACCTACATTAGATTTTCAAAAGCTCCTCTCAAAACCGTATATGAAAAGCACTTTATTCATATTAAAAAACTAAAAGGAAAACTATACCTGAAATTAAAAATATTAATTAATATTTTAATTGAATAAAAAGAATTAGACACCACAACCACATTAGCCGAGAACAACAGCTCTTTATACCAGAAACATAACTAATTGTATATTCTAGTCCCTAGATGGCAATCCAATGGCACGCGTGCCAAGACTGGCACGTTTCAAATTTTCCTTGGCACGCGAGAAATTTTCAACTTTTCATATCGAATTGAAAAAAAAATTTTTTTTTTATTTGAAAAAAATTTTTTTTTGTTTTAAAAAAAAATTTTTTTTTTTTTGCTGGATAATTTTTTTTGTAACTTTTTTTTTGGATTAATTATTTGTTATTAATTACCCGTTTACTTAATTTTTAAATGGAAAACAGTGTATTCACAATTTAAATATATTTAGACGTACCTAGTTACTTATTTCTTAAAAAATATCGAGCATAATTTCTTCAATATTTCCTAATACCAAAATAATTTTTGAATTTTATTTTACCAAACATTCCTACTCGCTTTTTCTGTTCCTGTATAATGCATTTAATATTTCGTTTTCATTTTGATCCAATGAGAAACAATGAGAGAATTAATAACGAGAAATCTCTCTGTTGGTGTTTTGTTTTGTCTTGTTTTGTGTAAAATTGTTCTTGTTCTTGTTCTTACATTTGCTCTGATTTTTTTTCGATTTCACTTTGTTTAATTGATTAAAAATTAATAGATAAAAAATTGAGAAGTATGAGACAATGAGAGTTTTCCATATTTTTTTGAATGTGATGTTTAATTTGTTTTATTTTCTTTTATTTATTCTCGTTTAATTTAATTAAAGACTGAATTAATTTGTGTTTTTTTTTTGTAATGAAAAACTGTAATGTTTATTTTATTTTAAAAATAAAAATAATAGAAAGTAAGGCATTTATAGATTTCTCATTTTTCTCATCTTACTGATCCCATTACTTGAAAAATTTAAAAATAAACAACCAACCATTTATTATCTCACGAAAAAAAACTAACGCTTCAAAATTTCAACGGCTTCATGAAAAAAACTATCGATTTAAAATTTCAACGGCGATGCCCAGCAACCATTTCATATAAAATTGAAATTTAGTTTCCAAAGGAAATTTATTCGAAATAGTTAATTTTATTTAACTCAGGTTGAAATATTCCAGGAAAACAAATATTTATTTTCATCAAAGTCATATCGAATTAATTTCCTACAATCGACATTGATTCATTTCATTAATTCATTGACCAAAAAAATGTTCTGACATTTTTTCGCTGAACCCTGGCACGTTTGAAATTTTATCAATTTTTTTTTCCAAAACTGGCACGTAGGTTCGTTGGGTCTTGCCATCTAGGTTCTAGTCTGACTTCGACCAGAATATTGTATGATGTTATATGTAATTAGATTATTAAGACAAATACAAGCGAAAGATACTATTAGTAAGAGCTACAATGTGCTTGCTAAAATTACAAAATTACCCTAAAATAAGTTAGCAAAATCGAATTTTTTTCTTTTTTATTTAAAACTAATTTTTTGTAAAGAGTTTTGAAAAATGCTTAAAATTTGTGATATTTGAAAGTTTTATTAAGGTACCTTCACAGGAAAACTTACTGAAAATTAAATCTAAATTCCATTTATTCGGGACAAATTATGTTTCAGCTTGGGGCAAATAGTTCTCTAAAACCGCTGAAAGTATAAATTAAAGCACGAAAATAGAGGCATAAATTTATAAATATACAGAGGCATATTAGAAAAGATGCAGGCCTCAAACGTTCAAATGAATTGAAATAAATTTTAAACTTAGAAATAAAATTATCAAGGTCTTACTGTATTTTTTTAAATTATATTTATGTAGAATATTTTCACTATTCTATATCTATTAGATATTTTATTATTACACCAATACACAAATGTACAGATAAACATAATGAAAAGTTTTCTTATACTCCGATTCTAATTTTTCTCGTTTTTTTTTTTTTTTGATATATTCAGAATTTTATACATTCTTAATTTCATTTGTTTTTTGTGTTGGTTTTTTTTATGATTCTAGTTATTATTATTTTTTTTTTAATTTTAGAAGGATTCAACTTAGTAATCCCCACAAGTCCTTAAATTGAAAACTTAATTTTTGTATATTAGTCTTGGTCAGATTGTTTTATAAAATTTTTAGTTAAATCCATATTTTCTATTTCGTTCTATCATATAATTTTCTTGCATAGGAAAAAGTTTATTAGTTAAAATTTTTCAAAAAAAAGAGCAAAAAAAAAAAAAAAAATAAAAATATTTTCATCTCTTTCTTTCACATTTAAGTTAACTAATTCTTTTTATACGTTTAAGTTATTGTTGTAAATTTTATTTTATAAAATAAATGTGAATTTTATTTTACAAAAAAAAAAAAAATAAAAAAAACAAGGAAATAAAAAATTTATTTTAACTTAAAATGAGTGAAAATTTATAAATTAATTTATTGCAATAAAGATATTTATGTATGGACGTGTGTACATACATACAAGTATACAATTTAGTAAATTAATATTCGTATAAAGCTTCAAAATATAATATAAAATATAATATAAGAACTAAAATAATTCAAAGGATCTTTGTTGTTTTAAATTTTTCTTCTTTGTTTTCGTTTTTTTTTTATGCAAGGTGAATTGTCTCAAGGTATATAAAATTTGTTTCAGAAATTTTCTTACCCCAAAAGGTTTTATCATATAAAATATTTAATTTAAATATTTTATAATATAATTTTTTTTTTTTATTTTCTTTTCTCTATATTATTTTTCATAGTTAAAATTCAGGACGTAATTAAAATATTTCAGTTGGATGATTTTATTAGCATTTAATTATATAATCGGGGATTTTTTAAATATAAAATTAAAATATTATTTTTGAGATACATAATAAAAAGAACGAGGAACAAACAGAGCATTCAAAATGAAAAAATTTGGAAATAAACTAAGGAAAAAAATAGAAGCAGAAAAAAAAAATATAAAATCTCTTTTATAGGCTTAAAAATAACACGATCAATATAAGGATTCATACATCGTCAAAACGATTTCGAAAAAGAAAAATATTTTATTTTTTTTTGTTTTTTGAAAAATGGTCATACGAAAACTTTTACTTTTCCATTTATGTAAAATTTAGTCTTTAAATTATCACATCACTAAAACTGAAAGATAATTTTTCAAAGAAAAAATTTTTTATAAACGTTTGTATTCAATTTTATTGAAGTTTCTTATATAATTAATCTCCTAAATATTATGTTTTCAATTTGAGTTCAGAGATTTTAATATTTATTGAATTTAGAATAAGAAATTTAAGAAAAATTCACAATTTAATTTATTATTTGATAGAATTGCAAAATATAATTAAATCTGAATAATTGCTCTTCCAAAAAGTCTAAATTTTTAAAATATACACTGAAAAAATTATAAAACGTCCAAATAAAGCAAAATAAACTTTCAGAACATTATTAATTTAAATAAATAAATTATTCGTAATAATTTAATTTTTTATTTTAGTTGCTTCCAGACAACTAAGAAAAAGCTATTGACTAAAAAAAACATCAATAGATTAAATCACTCATTATCAAAATGTCGATAGCAGAAATAAATCGACAGCATCGACCTAATACAACTATTATCTTCTCTGTTCTCGGCAAAACTATAAATTCAGTAAAGCTTCTTATAAAAAAAAATCATCAGCACATAACCGACCGCAATGTGTATTATCTAGCTAAATGAAAGTATTACAGAATATTATAAAAATGGCTGTTGAAAACTTCTTCTCAAGTTTTAGGACTTTAGTAAGCTTATAATTAGCATACCTAGAAAAATGTAAACTTGGCTCTTAGTAGATTTTCGATTTGTGCTACCCGAATTCTCTGAAATGCTAGTCAGTTAGTTTTGGTAAGAGCCAGAACTCCAATATCAAATTTCAAGAAATTCCATTAATTCGTTCCGTAGATATGGTAAAAAAAGTAAAATCGGCCCCAGAAGAATTTAAATATTAAATTTCAATGAAATTGGTTGATTATTTCTCTTTATATACGCGAAAAATGTATATTTGACCCGCAGTAAACGTCCAGTTGCTGACACCTGATTTCTTCCAAAAGTTAGGAGGTTTCACGGACGTTCGAACGAAGCTTACGTAGGGGATTTGAAGCAAATCTGGTGAATATTTTATTCATAATGATCAAAAATGTAAAACAGGCCCGCTAAAAAATGTAGTTCCCGAGGCCTGATATATACCAAAAGTTGATCAATCCGTGCCAGACCGACAGATCGACAGGTTAGTAAAAATACTTTATTTGCAATTCACTACAATGAAGAAATTTGAATACCAAAATTTGTTGCCATCACATAACCTCCCTATTGTATACACAATACGGTCAGTAATTATCAAATTATTTTTTTGGATAACGCGATGTGACCTAAAACGGGTTCATTTAGGAATAAATTATTAACGAAACTTAAAAATTTCAACAAAAGCAGATAACTGATTTTTCTTTTAAAAAATATGTAAACCAACAAACTCGATTGTAATTATAGGGTCTCTCAAACAATTCAAAAAATTACCGAAAAATACGGGGTGTTATTTCCGACAGAAGTTGTTATGTTAGAAAACTATGTTATTTTCACTCAAAAACAAGATTTTTGCTTTATGTTTTAAAAGTTACTCAAATAATAAAAGAAAGGGTTAATCAAGTAAACACAATTTATTTTACAAAACACTTTTTTAAAATATTTTTCTTAACGTTTTAATAACTCTATTAATGCAGCTATATATGTTCGAGCCAATTGTAATGTTTCAAATTTTGATAAATTTCTTTCATTACTAAGAGTTGGTATTACACTTTTCAAACGTTCAAAAGCTTCATTTAATTTACACATACGTTTACGTTCTCTTGCATTTGCTGCCAATCGACGTTGTTTTCTCAAATAATCCATTGATAAATTATCATCCTTAGAATAAAAGTTATTTATATTAATTTTTATATTACTCTTCTTTTGATGATTTAAACGTTTCTTATTAACATTCTTTGTGCTAGAAGCTGTATTAATACTTTTAAATGTAAGTCTATGGTTATCTGCACAATCTGTTGATGTTACAATTTCAATAATTTCTTTATAACAATCAGAATTATAATTTCCAAAAAAATTATTATTATTGGCCAAATACTCCATCATAGTAACGACAATGGTACAATGTTAAATTCGGACGCAAGATAAACGAATCCTTCGAAAATCTCTCATTAACTAAGTTTAATATTGAACATTTTATTTAACTTGTGCTACTTTTTTAAGACCTTTTTAGTTAAAATAAAAGTGAAAGATTAACGATAACATTAAAAAGTCTTCATTTTTAATACTAAAACGAAAAAAAAAACAAGAAAACATTGAAGAGAATTTAAAAGGAAATAATAATTATGGTTTGAATAAAAATAAAATTGGGAACCTATTCATAGAATTGAATTTTGTTTTTTAAAGAAAACAATGAACAATAAAAATCAATTTTAAAATTGTCTTTTTTTTTCAAAAATAAAAATAATTTTCATAATTACAATTAATTTTCTCTTTCAAGTTTTTACCTCTTTGGGTTGTGGTCACTTAAAAGTATTTTACTTGGACCACATATCACAAATTGAATACAATCCTCTTTGTCAATTATGCTTTCTTAATCTTTTGTAATCTTAATCCAATGGAAAAACAATTTCCACTTTCAATTTTTATTTATTAACGTTCTTTATTTTATTTTGTCTTCTCATTGGTTATATAGAGTCTTTTATTATAAAATATCAAGGATTTTAAAAATAACATGCAAATTATAATTATAAATTTTGATTATTATTTTATCAAAATTTTTTGTATAAAAACCACTTATTGCACATGTATAAAATTTTTTCTTTCATATGTACAGAGCAAATAAAATACTCTATTATTATATTGAATGTATAATTATTATGGCTACACATTCATGATGGTTAAAACAACATGCAAGTTGTTTTATATTTAATATAAGCTATATTGTAGAGAGGGTTGTGCCTCTATAGCAGTTAGAAAAACTAACCACTTACACTATTGTTGCTACTCATACTATATTAGTATATGATTAATCAAAGATTGCATTTAATAATACTGTTTACTATTAAAAAATTGAAGGATGTAAGAAATAACATTGTAAAGAAATTTATTTAGTTCTCAATTGTCAATAACGAGTAACATACAACTATTGGGAAAGCAAATAACTGTTCAAAAATTTATTCCAAATTCAAAATTTCTGTATGAAAAATTTATTTTAAATTTTCTAAATTTTCTGAATAACATAGATTGTGAACTGAAGGTAATTTATTAAATTCAATGAATTATTTTTTAAAATTCTTAATAATTAAAAATGGATTAGTTCCATAAAAAAATACTCTCATTTGTATATACATATACAGCGGCGGATCTACCATATAATACGTGTAACCATTTGTAATGGGGGTTTCAAAACAGAGGCGCCATTTAAAGCTAAGAAAATAATTAAATTTTAAAAAATAAATTTTTTTTTAATATTTTCCATTTGGCAAAACACCAAAGGGGCGCACTTTTTAAAACCGCGTAGGGCGCCAAATGAAACAGAACCGGGTTTGTACATGTATATGCAAAACCTTTGTTATAGCTTACTTCCAAATTTTTAAAACTAAATAATTATTTGATTCAGACTATTGCTTAGTACAACTAGGCTCGATTCTGAGCTGTTCGGCGCCCTACGCAGTTCTCAAAAAGTGTGCCCTACCGCTTTCCAAACAACGAATAATATGCAACAAACATTGAATATTGCATATAATAACTACGCCCCTATTTTCTGGCGCTCATTGCATATGCTTACTTTGCATATATGACAGATCCGACGCTGAGTACAAGAATATAGTATAGCTAAATAAACATCACTTTGCTATCAGTAACTAAAACTGAAATCGTCATTATTTATAGATGGAAAGGAAAGTGAAAAGGAAAGAAGGGGTGAAAAATAATATTAATATGATATTAGTCAGAAAATTAAAAATTAAAAAGCCAAAAGCAAGCGTATATATCTACTGCACATAAACTAAGAATAAATTAAACAGAATCAATGCTGCTGCATAATCTAGCCTTAAGCACCTCCTTCTTGCTTACGTTCACACAAAAAAAAAGGCAAGTACAAGTTAATTTCCCGCAACATAATGTCATTGACTCATGCATCCCATAACCTATACTGAACTGATAACTTCATTCTAAAGTTAATAGTTGTCAGAAATGAAATATGAAGGAAAAAAAAAACAAATTAATTATTTGCTTACAACAATATTTTGTTGCATACATTTAGGAGGCACATTAATAATATTACAATTAAAACAAAAAGTGATAAAGTAATTAATAAGATCATACTTAAAAATATCAATAAGAGTTATTTTTAATCGTTTTTTTTTTTACATAACCTTCATATTCACATGTACAATAAAATAATAACAATGCGTAGCTGTAATTTCTTTTACATTTCAAGAAATAAGAAATAAACAACTGATGGATGACATAATAATATGGAAAAGCAGAACAAAATATTTCGAACTGTACTCGAAACGGTTACTCAATTCTTTCTAGTCAGACGATCTACTAATTGAACTACCGAAATATGAAGAAATTATCGGCGATTTTTTCTCTCGCGAGTAATTGTATAGTTACATGTATGTATAACTTCTTACTTTAAGTCGTTGTTTCTAAAAGGAAAAATCATAGAAAGTATAGTTTTCCTACAATTTAGTTATGATAAAATCAATAATTGGCATACTTTTTGTTTTTTAATTGCATCCTAAACCTATAAAAATCAAAAAATCAAAAAAATTATACTTTATATTATTTATTCATTTAATATTCCAATAATTTCAATTTTTTAAAAAAATTTGTTAAAAAAATTGTGACTTAAGCATGATATGGAAAAAAAATCCTCATTTCATTCAAAATCTGTAGACTATACAAACATACTTAGCTATTTACGCTTTATTATACAACCAATCGTAATATTAATCATTTTATTAAGGTATTAAACATAATTTTTCTACGATATTAAATTTTCAAACCGCCCTACGTAAAGCAAACGTAATACAAGTAACAATTTGTTTTACACACGTACTTTTTTTTTCCAAAAAGTCAAACAAGTGTCTAAAATTATTTTTATAGCTTTTTTTTTTTACTTACATTTATTTTTTATTTCGTGTAACATTATGTAACATTACGCTCTATATGCACATAAAATATAAAATATTATGATCATTGAAACAATAACGATTGAATACGAAATCAAATAATCAAAATCAAATATTTTCCATAAAATAACAAATTAAATACCAATAAAATTGGACCCTTAATTTTTGACCTATTATACCATCATTATAAGAAACATTTAAAAAAATATACAATGTGTATTACAATTCTTTTACATTCCTTTAAATTCTTTAACATTATTATTAAATCTATATATATATTTACTGTTATTGTATAACTAAGTATATAACAACATTTTATTATTATTCTTAACGGTATATTAAGATCATTGGAAAATATATTACCACATTAAATTCAATTCATTTTTTTTTCTAATTTTTTTTTTTTTTTGCCTCCTGATGCAAGTAAAAATCACCATCATCCATTTAACTTAAATAAACTTTAGTTAATATATTATACATAATAATATGAGTATGTTAGAGATTTAGAATACTGTTAGGGTATATAATATATGTATACAAGAATAAGGATATCAGTGTTTTAATAAAAATTCAAATACATAATAAAATTACATTAAATATACATATACTTGTGAAATATAAGTAAATATATAATATATTACATAATATAACGTATATACATGAATATGATATATAAGTATGTAGCATATTCATGAAATGAATGTTAAAGTGAATAATATTAAAGTGAATAATAATAATAAAAAAATAATAAACAGGACATGATATCCTTTTATTTTTATATTTTCTTTTTTCATTCTGTTTTAATGCTTTGTTCTTTTGAAGAGTATACAATATTTTTTGGTTTTTTTTCTTTTTCTTATTTCTTTGAGTTTTGTTTATTTTAACATTAAATATTATATGAATATAAACAGTTAAAAACAGATTTATGTCCTTTAGAACATAAAATATAAGAAAAACAAGGAAAACAAAACAGAAAAAAAAGAGCTATAATCTTGATTTTTATATATATTTGCTTCCCTTCCCCTCCACCATTCCCCATCCCTAACCTATTCCATTCTGTTCCAATTGATTTGTTGCTTTTTTTTCTATTTCCTTTCTTTTTTCCTTATATTTTTCGAGTCCTTTTTATTATTGTTTTCCCAACAAAATATTTCTTATTATATTACAAATGTATTAAACAATAAAAAAAAATAAAATAAAATATTTGAAAAGAAACTGTTGATCTTCTCCTATAGTACTCGTATTTTGTCGTTTGAAATAATTTAGTACCACGAATGACACAAAAATGGAAATACGGGATCAAAAGAGCTAGGAAATTTCAAATATTTTATATTAACGACAAATCACTTTTTTATTTACTTGTAATATGCAAAGGAGTTTTCTAACGAAAAAAACGTATTATTTAGAAAACATTCGAGAAAACATAACTAATTTAAATTAAAATATTGAGCTTTTAGAGTTCCTATTATTAAAATATAATGAAGTTGGTTACCCTATAATCGATTATCGTTATTGTGATTATTATTTTATTTTTTATTTCTTATATACTTTTGTTGTTACATAAATCATTAGTAGTTACATAATATAATAATAATATTTATGTCGTCATTATTTCCTCATACAACTCCCTGTTTATAATATAAATGTACTCTCGTTATTATATTTATGTAATAAAAGTATATATCTAGTATATATATATATAAGATTTTACAAATATAAAAATAATTTGTTTTTATTATTACTTTTTACTTTTGTTTTTTGTATTTTTTTTTATTTCATTTTATCATATAATCGTAATTGTTGTTATTGACTCAAATATTATACTGGAAAACCTGATGTTGCTCTTCTTTGAGTCTTTTTCTATATATATATATGTGTATAAATTTTATGTGAAAGTTGTTATTTCCATTCTTTGAGTTCATTTTTATTTATATGACTTTTTTATAACACAAAATTTGTATATAATGTGTATATTTATATGCATATATGTGCATATATATATATGTATATACAGAAATATTATTGTCGACAATGATACACGACGATATGTTGCTGTTCATCTCTTTTTTTTTTGTGTTCCTAACTAGAATTTTATTGTCCTAGGTCAGAATTTGCCTCAATATATGTGCTATACATATTTATGAATTTTTTTTTATAGCTATGGGTTTTTTTTTTAATTTTGTTGTTCTCTTCATTATTTTTTTTTATGCTACATCCTATAACATTTATTATTATAACATAAAATCTAAAATAAATAGTCTTCCTTTCTTATATACTTATTTTTAATATTATATTTTGACTTTTACATAAATAGAAATGTTACCACAATTTGAAAATTTTGTCTGTCTATTTGGTTAATAATGATGATTTTTTTTGCATAAATTTAGGCATCCCTCAATTATTCAATATTTTATTAATATTGAATAATTGAAAATTAAGCAAAATTACTATTTAAAATCTACCACAGAAGGATACCACTATCTACGTTAACAAGCTCCACCTAACAAGTTTTAT
The DNA here is from genome assembly GCF_029603195.1 of Condylostylus longicornis. Taxonomy (NCBI): domain Eukaryota; kingdom Metazoa; phylum Arthropoda; class Insecta; order Diptera; family Dolichopodidae; genus Condylostylus; species Condylostylus longicornis. The sequence goes on from NW_026577984.1 coordinate 2,752,169, forward strand.
TCACCTAACGTCTCCCAATATTGGATTGTATGCATTTTCATATAAGAATAAATATAAGCAATAGGGTGTTACTGTACTGCAGCTATTCTGCAACCCGTAACTATAAATTTTTAAAAATTTGGTATGCTTTACAGGTACGTGTACTTTATCAATGACAAATTTTAAATAAATCTGGCAACCTTTATTCCTATAATTGCATAAATAAAAAAAAAAATATTTTATATATTTTTTTCAATATATTCGGTACAAAACAAAAAAAAAAACAAGCAGAATAGTTAACTTCTAACCATAAAGTTATTTATGTGTCTGTATAATAAATTTTTCATTCACTTTTACTCTTTATGGACTTTTTTTATTTCTACCATTCACAAAAATTTTTACTTTTACTCAAAGAACCAAAGGAAAAACAAAAAATTTTTGTTGAATTTAGATTTTATTATACAAGTATACATTGATATACATAATATATTAATATACATATACAACATATAACTATATATATACATACATCTACTATTAGGTACAGTAAGTGTAATACATAGTTTTATGTGATTTTCATATAAATAAATACTTAATAAAATCAAATAAAAGAAAAAACGTTTCCAAAAAAAAAAAATATTTAAGCAGATTTTTATTTTTCTTTTTTAATTTTTTCTATGTATTGAATTTTATCTACTCTGAAAAATTCCTTTCACCCTTTTCTAATAACTATCTACTATGAAAAAAATTTTTTTTTACGTTTTTCTATATGGCTTTTTTGTACCCATACATTCCATACAATTCGTAATTGAGGAAAAAAAATTGTGAATGAATAAAACAAGAAGAAAGAAAAACATAAAAATTTTTTTGGTTACCTACAAAAAAAAACTTTTTTTTGTTTTCTCTTAAAGGATTTTAATATGTGAAGAGTGTAAGAGAGAAATAAAAATGAAAAATATTGGAATTTTTAAAGTGATAATTTTATTTCCTATTATTCTTGTATTTTTGAACTTATTTCAAATTATTATTCAATTTAGTCTTTAATATAAACGCAATGATATACAAGAATTCTAAATTTTAAAGAAAAACGGTAAAAACGAATAGATTTTATCTGGGGTCTCTTTAAAATTCACAATATAATGTTATAAAAAAAAATTTATAATTTTTTGCATATTTTTAGGGGTTTCACTAAAATTAATATAATCGCCATTTTTAATATTTTGAACCAACTCAATTAGTTCCATTACGAAGTCAATTCTTATTTTATACTTAGAACTAGACTGCAACAAATATCAACACGATAGAAAAACAAAAAAGGAAAATATTGAAAAAATTAAAAAAATATGCAAATAAAAAAAAAAATATTTTTATTTTGTTTTGCTACAAATTATGTGGCAGATTATTCACAGAACTACGTACTAAAACGAATTGCATTTTGCAGTACATTAATATAAACGCCACACCCTCCAATTTAAATTAGAACGGCATTTATGAACTCAACCTGACTCAACTTTATAAACTAAAATTTTTTTTTTATTATTTTCAATATAAAATCTTTGGAAATATTTCATTTCAATTAAATTTTTGGAAACAAAATTTATCCTTTAAAATTTTCCAAACTACTTTAGAAATGAAAATTTGATATTATTTACTTAAAATTGTCATGCCTTAATTGAATGAATCTCAAATTTCTTCTTTTATGCAACTGAAAGTTAAACTTTCAAAATACAACTAATTACAAAAATTAAACTTTAATTTAGTAGCTAGAAAATTAAACTAATTTAATTATTTAATTGATTTAATTCATTGCGCTTATATTTTATCATTTCCTGTTATCTGTACAATTTTCTTTAATAGCTTACAAATTAAAAATAAAAAGGATTTTATTACTTTTTGACCGTTTAAAACTTTTAATTCGAATTAAAAATGAATTGCACATAAAAAATAAGTTTTAAAAAAAAAAGTTACAATAAATTATCAAAACTAGTAGAAAATAAAGAAACAAATCCTTAATAAAATGTATGCAGTAAGCAGACAAAAAAAAAAGGATGAATTGTCTTGAAATTAACCTTGCATAGAATTCTTTTTACTTCCTTTTCTTTTTCAAAACAAAACAAAAAATCCTTTAAATCTACAAATTCCTTAAGAAACTGCAAGCACAATTTATTTCTTCGTGATTCCCTTTACTATACAATGTAAGTAAAAAAAATGTTTCTTCTAGAAAACGGGACAATAATACAATAAATTTTTATATAAGGATAAAGGAAGAAATAAGAAAAAAAATTCTTCCCGATTCTTCTTTTTCTTATTTTACTACATAAAAATCTTATAGTGAAAGTGAAAAGAATAGAAGAAATTCTTTTTTATTTTATTTCACATTGTTGCGATATAATTTTTTTTTTGTTTTAATTTTATTATTACAATACATAAGGTGTCCATGAGCAAGTGATTTTAGTTGAAAACTAAAATTCTATAATAGGAAAAAATCTTTGTATATAACATAGCTGAACTCAATACAACTAATAAGAATTTAACAATTACAGATTGTCTAATACACCTACAGTGTCAATCAAATAATAAAATTTAAATCATATGACATAAACACCAACTGCAAGAAAAATAAACTTTCGCCTTCATGCGATTAATACAGCCATATTATTTGTTGGCCACAGAGAATGCTGATTGAGAACGAATGCATAAATGAAAATACATTTGGTAACTGTTGCATATTATGCAAATAATTAAAAGTAAAATAAGGAGCCTAAAAGCTAATTTAAAACTTTAAAAGAAAATAATTATTTACATGACATTTGTTATGCAATTTTAACTAATTGTTACATGAAATTTTTTTTGGGACATTCTGTAAACAAACTTGTGTATTATACAAAATTGACTAATATTCTCTAGAATATTTAAGAATTGCTTGTGTATGTATACTGTAGTATATGGTAAATTGTAGAAATTTTTTGTTTAATTTTTGATACTTTTCTAAAAACAGAATATTTTTAGGATAGCATGTATACCTTTTATTTAATGCGATGCAATAGTTTGTATAATTTTTCCCCATTGTAAAAATTTTTTGCTAATTCTAGAGATGGTAAAACAAAAAAGAAATTATAAAAAAAAAATGTTAACGTGTACTCCTAGAAAATATATGAACCTATGATACGAATATCGGAATATACATATATATATATTTATGTAATATATATGTGTTTATATCGTAAAATGTAGATAAATAAATTAAAAATTTCTAAATGGAACAAGAAACATGGAATATATTTAAAATCAGTCTTTATATTGTATTGCATACTTATAGGCTCTGATTTTAATACAAAATAGATAATTATGTAAAATGTATCATGTATTATATATACCGGGCATGTAAGAACTACGTTATTATATTAAATATATTTTACGTTTACTCCCAAATATTTTATTACATAACATAATATATATAATATGTCCATATATACATATTTAAATACATATACATATATATAAATATATAAATATTTATATATATGTATATATAAATATTTGTAAATACTTTAAGCATTATAAGGATAATAATTTATGGAGTGGAAAATTTCACTTTTCATTTTGTTCCAAAAAAAAAAGAGAATATTTTGCTTTTTTTTATACTCAAATTGCAGTACATAGAAAACATTCAATGCTTTTTGTTTTTGTAGAAACCGTAAAAAAGAAAGAATAAAAGAAAAATTTGAACAAATTTTTTTATACCATTTTTTTCCATTTTTTTTTTTTTTTTGTAATTGTTTATTTGTCTGAAAAGCAACAAGTACCTAAAAATAATTCTATAGAATTTTTTTCTGTACTAAACACACATACCAATACAAATATTTTGGTCTTACATCTCTCATTATAAAATTTTATATTAAAAAAATAAAGAGAGTAATAATTGAAAAAATCGAATTTAAAACTGAATAAAGATTTTGTTTTTCTATATCAAAAATTTCATTGGTTTTTATTGAAATACTTATATTAACAGTAATTGAGAAATTTTCAAGTAATTTAGTTAAACAATAATAGTTTCCCTTTACAATTTAATTAAATTTTTTAGCAATTAAAGCCAGCACTCTCCACACTCCACGAAATTTTCTCTTTAATAATTATTTAGAATGAGGTAATGGTCAAGTCTTTGTACATTTTTATAGACAAGTGTTTACCAATGTATTTCGCATGTGAGTCTTTGGTGAGTTTTTGTGGCCAATTTCTAAAACTTTTATATGACGACACATTAGAGTACATAACAAGATTATAGCTAATAATGCAATTATATTTACATTTGTGCTGATGTTGCAGTTTTATGCAAATCAAATCGCAAATTCATACATGAATTCGAACCAAAGGTACACTCGTAAGATTATTGATTATTATAACCGATTACTCGGCTTAAAAAATTGAAGTTTTTATTTACTTCGCAATTATCATAGAAAACAAAATTTATAATTAAATATTTCAAATTGACAAAAAGGCTGTCACTGAAAAAATATCTAGGTAGTTATAGGAAAATTTATTGATTGACATTAGGCGGAAAGATCTTATAAAACTATAAAATTTTATTGCACGTTTTTTTGTATATATGTATACATTTCATAAAATGCACCACAAAACATAATATAAAATAAATATGAGATAAAAACACAAAATTGTAAGGATTTACTCGTCGCCCCACAAATATAGAATTTTGCGGGGCCCACATGTAAACAGTTATATAAACGATGTATAAACAATATTTTATAAGACAGTTATACTATAAAAACTGAATAAAATATTATTGTGAAAACGGAGACCGAAAACTTCATTTGCCAAATTTTTTTTAATTGGTAATGTGCGAATATATAAACATTCATTAAGAGCATGCATATAACAAAAATATGTTTCTGGCCCATAATAATTTAAGAATGTGGGATTGTTATGTATTATATCTTATGTACTATATTTTATATAAAATTAAATATTTGCTGTTTTTATTTTATAAGCCAAATAGAGACTAAAAATTAAAAATCTGTTTCTAATGGCAACAAAGACTTATTACTTATTAAGACTTCCTTCCTATAACGTTCAAAAATACATTTTTTCTTTCGAAAACGTATACTAACCGTTTCGAACAATGTTAACGACCAAAAAAAATCTAAACATATAAATGAATTCGTACTCGTATATACGTATTACACAAATCTTTCTCTTTTCCATACATTTAAAATATATACAACCATATACTTACTTTTAATTTTAAAAATTACATCTACGAAATAAATTAGCGTCCCGCATTGTTTTATATACTTAAAATATAACAAAGCATTCATCAAATACAGATTCTATCCATACGTTGTTTACATAATAAGGCATTATTTTGATTTATATAAATTAAACTATGTATTACACCGTATTCTCATTTATATCACATTAATTTTAACTGAAGAACAATGAAACTTGTTCATATTTAGTATGTAAGACCATAGGTCATTAATTTTAAAAGAAGAGGTATTGAAAATATCAAATACTTTTAAGAAAACATTACAACCTTATATTATGTACAAATAAATGTATCTTTACAACTATTACTTGAATTTACACAAAATAATCTACTTATACATACTATTATATTAAAATTATATCTGAAGTTGATGAAACTGTAGAAAAGGCATATAATATCCATATACGCTATATGTGTATGTATGTATATGTAATTTATATGGAAGTTGAGTAAAAAAAGATGAATAGAATTCGATTTGAAACAAAAGGATTTTAACTTAACTTACGTGATGGCATAAAATACTGCTGATGCTATGCAGATTTTAGAATAAAAAAAAAATTAGAAGGCTAAATGCTTGTATATATACGCAATAATGTATTCCCTCCATAAGCATAAATAAATGTAGAGAATTGCATCTCATATTATAAAGTATGTTACCTTAGTGATTCTAGATTGTTAACTTTGTATATTACGCATCATTTCTATTACTAAATTTACGTAGGTATTAGATGGAAAAAATTAATTTCTTGTTCTTTTTTTTCTGCTTTTTCTTTATTTTTTGTTTGTTTTTCTCTTTGTTTTTGATTTTCTCCAAATAAAGGAAAGTGTATAACATAATATTACAACTTTTACATATATATGTCTATTTATTTATGTTATACAATCCTTTAGAGATTCCTTGTGAAAATTTCGTGGTAATAACACAATGATGATGATAAAAAAAAACAACTTCAGTAAACTTTACTATACCTTAATAATATTTTAAGAAGACTAGTTAATATTCACTGCTGATATCCTTTTATTTTGTTAATTTTTGTATTCTTTTGGTTTTTTTTTATTTTTGCTGCGACAAGATTGAAGTAAATTTCATTTACAAACCATATTAGAATGATGATTATTCTGATTAGATATGCATACAATCATAGAAAATAAATCGCTAAGTCGGTCGTTATAATCATTGTCATCATCATCATTACAATAAATTTTCTATACATACCTGTACAATACAAAAAAGAAGATAGAAGAAAATAATCAGAACAAAATCGCAAAAAAACAAATTTAATATTCTTCTATCTTTTTATATGTTACCGTAATAATAAAAATACCCCAAAGGTCCAAGGTATAACCCCACCAATTTCCCATATTTCAAATTCTAGAAGAGTATACGTCTTATATGTACATAATATGTATGTATATATTATAATATGCTAATGAAACATTTATAATTTTATAATATTGCATATATTGTTATACTATGTACAGTTGAAAACAAATAGGATATTGGTAGCATTCGGTTAAATAAATAAAGAGAAATCTTATTATACTGTTTATAAACATACCCACATATTATATTGTATTAAATGTATATATAACAATGATAAAAGTTTATGCAACTAATGCATTTAAGGTGCATCATTAAGTTCTATTTCTGGTATTCCAACCAAATATTTATCAAGGAATGAAACGGAAAGAGAATTTTTTCGTATATTTTATTATTTATAATTATATATAAATAGATATTAAAAAATCCCAAAAGTCCTTCGAACTAAACAAAAAGGTTAAACATTTTAAGCGTAAATGGAAGCACATCGTATTTTTTTTTTGTTATAGACTCATATACATACATATGTATATGCATGCAAGCGACAATAATAAACAGGTATTATATTGTAAGAATCTTGAAATATATAAAAAGGACATTTAATGTAAATTATTTTTGCACGCACATAAATATTAATGCACTTTTCGCATATAATAACCTTAGCCAAAGTATGTACATGATTAATATGTGATGTATGGTATATGAGTCTATATTCTTTACCATCGTTTAATTAACGCGATCCGGCAAATATGAATACTCTGATTGGAAAAAAACGTTAAGCACTGTACGGTAAAAAAAGAACAAAAAAAGAAAATAATTAATATAACATATTAAGAAAGCATTTTTAGGAATTTACGTTCCCTGCATATATAGACCCTTAATTCTTAAAATAAGATATAAAATGAAATGTAGGTTAAAATCTCTCCTAATATTCCAATCTGAATTAATTATACCTAAGTAAATAATGTTGGAAAATTTTGAAAAAAAAAATTTTAAGTCTATATTCTAGATCAGCACCCGGCAAACTATGACCCGCGGGTCACGGAGTGACCCGAAGCATGATTTTATGTTACCCGCTTCGAGTTTTTAAAGTAACTTTCCAAATCTATGTAAGAAAAATAACAAAAAATTGAAAAAAAATTGTTTGCTGTTGCACTCTGAAGTTCGTTGGTTAAGCAGAGGGAAGGTACTTAATAGATTTATAGATTGCTTTGATGCAATACAAATATTTCTGGTTGAAATCGGAGAAAATTATCCCGAACTTGATGATAAGAAATGGTTCTTAAAACTTTTGTTCTTAACGGATATAATGAACCATTATAATGAATTCAACAAACGACTTCAAGGTAACGGTCATACAATTTTAAAATTATTTGAAGAATGGAAGAGTTTTTGCTCAAAAATAGTTTTATTTGAAACAGATGTAAAAACTCGTAAGTTTAACTATTTCTTACATCTTAAAAGTCAAGAAGAAAAAGGCACTATTGATGATTCCGACGTAAAGACATTTGAGTCTTATATTAATAGCATGAAAAACGAATTTGAAAATAGATTTCAAACTTTGAAAACGCACGGCCCAATGTTTGAATGATTTGAAAAGTTTCACTTTATGGACTGATAAATTTGAAACTTTACGTCGCGATTTAGAAAAAACTGAAGACAATCATCTTGATATAATATCCACATGCTGGGCATCTCTTCCAACAAAGTTTACATGCCTAAAAAAAGTTGCATTTGCTCTTTTATCTGCATTTGGATCAAGTTATAATTGTGAACAAACATTTTCACAAATGAAGTATATATTAAATAAAAACAGGAGTAGTTTGACTACGGAGCATTCTGATGAATGTGTCCGACTTAAGGTATCAACATATGAACCAAACTTGTCCAAATTAACTGCAACAGCACAGCATCATGGAAGTCACTGATTTTGAACTTATAATATTAAATATTGGTTTTGTTATTTTTTGATTTATTTTTATTATATGTGTATTGAATTTATTTCTGTTATGTTTCTATTTATTTTAATATATAATAAATGAATTAACTTTTCGTTTAACTATTCTTTTTAATTGCTTTTTTATAAAATTGCCGCTGACCCGCTATGAGTTTAAAAAAATCTGATTTTTGACCAATTTTACCCACGACCAAAAAAGTTTGCCGACCACTGTTCTAGATTATTATATGTACTCGTATATACCAGTGTTTCAATAATGTACGCAATAAATTCGAGTAAAGAACATGGCACTAAAATCAAACCGGGATTATACAAAAATATTCTAGAAGTTTATTGCTGAGTATCTTAAAATTTGAACATGTATTAACGATTTCAATTTTCGGTCTGTATTAAAAACTTTCATACTGCTCTTTCAATTAAAATTTTCCGAAAAAGAGTTTATATACGATTTCAACTCTGCTGTCCTATTATTACCTTTGGTGTACCATTAAAAAGTGTAAACTTATTTAACTTCACAAATTTTATTAATATTAAATTCAATTCTGGATAATTCTTTTCTATTTTTCTATTGAAATTTGAAATAAATAGAAAAATTCTGATCATCCTCAGTTTCTTTTTAAATTTTTTTCTATTAGCTATAATTAAGTATAATGATTAATTCTTTACATTTTATATTACATTCATACTCCTACATAGTGTATAAAATTGTACGTTGAGTTAAATTTTTTTTGACAGACAACGACGTTATTTGTTCCAAATTCTTTTGTATATCATCATCACTTAAATGAGTTGTATATAATTACTTTCATATACACATATTTGTTATGTACATATTTGCATATAAACTACGGTAGCGGTTCATTTAGTAGCACTTTGAGATTTAAGCCTAAAGATAAAACATATATATGTATATGCATATATTTTATACATAATGTGTAAAATGTACATAAATATATGTGCGTACATTTGTGTATACAATTATATTTGCTTTTTGACTAGCACATATATGTAAGAGTTTTGATGTAAAAAAAGTCATTTGTTATGCAGAAAAGTGATTTACACAATTCTTGGAACTTTTTTATTTGTGCAGTAGTCTTGTGTATATAAAATACAAGTTTATATAAAATGAAATCAAGGACGATGTTTACTGTCATCATATGATGATATAAATTATAAAAAAAGTAGTCCTTTATTTCTTAAAATATTCTTTCTATATATGCTTCCATTTTATTTTTATAGTTTTCTGTTTTTTTTTTTTTTTTTGAAAATTGTTTGCTTTAAATTTATACGGTATAACACGGTTCTTTTTTTTCTAGTTGCTATCCTTAAATTATTTAATGTTTTTAAATGTGTGTATTTTAGGTGCTTTTTGTAGGAGTACTAAATAAAAAGAAATATATGCTTTAGAATAATTTTATTCTCTTAGGTATGAAATTGATTTCGTATGATTTATTTAATTACCAGTTTAGAGAAAAGTCAATATAACACAATTTTTCCTTCTCACATCGAAAGAAAATTTATGCAAGATGATATAGAGATTTGTAAGAATACTTTTTTATATTAACGCATACGCTTTTATTTATACAGACGCGTTAATTTTGTAAGAAAGTAAAAACGTTTCAATCGGTCTGAATCAGATGAATTATTCCTAGCACTTTAACAGTATAAAAATATAAAACTAATGACTAAAACTTGAGCTAATGGACACATTCCATTAAAATTCTCAGATTATATTTATAAATTTCACATAAGTACATTCTTTGAGTTGTATGGTAGCTATCGTCCTCGTTGTCTGATTTGGTCCAACTGGAATAGAGCAGAAAAGAAAAAATTTGTGAAAATTGGGTGGTATTTGCTTTATTCCTTTTCGAGTTAGAGTGCAACCAGCCGGATGGACGTGCCTGATTAAACGCAGAATTTTACTCTGAACAGAAATAAAGAGAAAAGGTCAAAAACTCCAAACCAAAGTTAATATACCTTTCTACGGTTCAAGTTATAAAAAAAGAAAAAAAAATTTGATTATTTATCGCGAAAACTAAATTTTCCGACATTTTAATTAAAAACCCTATTTTTTCAAGGCTCTTGTGCAACAACTGTTACTTAAAATTTAAAGTAAATAAAATATTCGCTGACATTTTCAAAAAAGATTATGGAAAATGAAAATTAACATTGTAATTATTATCATTATAAGCGCACTATAGCAATGATATCATTAGAGTTATATTGGAAACTTAGAAATTGAAAACCTTCTAATTATTAATTAAAAATTTAATTAATAAAATAAAATTCAATAATTGTAAAAAGGACTTATAACGCATAAAGAAATAAACAAAGAATTTAAAAACAGTTTCGGAAAAACAAATCTTACTTATCATATCTTTAAAATTACCCAAAAAATTTATTCCTTAATAAAAATGAAGTCTTTAAAGCGAAATTTCTTAAAATTTTCATTATAGAGGCAACATAATGTATACAAATAATATCTTCAATCTTCTGAATACTTTATATTATATTACACATATCATTCAGCCTAACTCCTTTGTAACCCGTAATAATACTATACTGTAAAAGCTTACATATATTTTATATTACACACACGGATTTTTTTTGTTTTTTAATAAATTCACATTTAAACGCGGTCAATTGCCTTCTTGTATTAGTCTCAGAACACATATTTTACTTTTTCCACCATCTTTATAGTTTCAATAAAATCTATAGCACTCTTATACATATAAAAACGTTAGAATACAACCAGAAAGAAAGAAAATAAAAAAGTAGAAAATTTTTTCATCAAAAACTGAAAGATAAGCAAACATCACACTATTTAAGGCGAACCGCATTAACCACGAAAAATATTTGCGTTTATTTTTCCTCATTTTTATTTGTTCTTTTATTTTATATTTTTTTTGTGCTTTCTTATCACTTTGGGAATAATTACATTACAACGTCCTTCTTCTGATGAAGATGATGAAGAAAGATTGAGTCGGTTTTTCTACAACAGAATCACAAGAAAAATTTTTTATTCATATTACATTATTAAAAAGAGAAAATAAGGCAAAGGCAATAGCATCAGAAAAAAGAAGACAAAAAAAAATAAAATACAGAAAAAAAGGGCTCAAAAGAAATAATAGCCCTAATAAAGAAAATCCTAAATTTTTGCTTACGTTTGTCATATAAATGTAAAGATTTCATTTTGAACATATATGGTGGATATGTGAAAAAGTATTTACAGTGTTTTACAAATTTATTAAAAACTTCACTGCATTAATTGAAGCACTTATAAAAAAGTTTTATTGAAACGTCTGCGATATTTCATTAGATGTATAGGTTTCCTTATTCTTGTTCTATTGGGGTCTTGAATGTAAGATACTCATATATTAACACTAATAAATATAACACTATTAACATAAAAAATACCATAAACGAGAAAAAATAGAGTTGACCATGTCAACTCCGTCATATCCGTACGAATTAGTTATCCTATGTGCGAGTAAATATGCTGTAACTGACTATGGGACTATAACTAAAAATTAGATGGTATACAAATGATTTGTATCTATAATAAAGTTTTTAAAATTTTTACGCTTGTACAAATGTATTGCTATATTCGGACTGATTTTTCGAAAACTTTAGTCATCCATTCTGCTTTTATAATTCTGTATGGATGGCTAAAATTTTAAAAATTTCGCAATACTTATTTTAAATTGGGCTTTTTTAAATTCGACGTCCATTACTGAATTAGTGCATTGATAAAATCTGATCTCAAGTAGCTTCTGAAATAAGTTAAGTCAGTGGGATTTATATGTATAATTGTATAATATGTAGACGTGTTTTATTTTATCACAGTTAATAAATGGGCCATTCCTTTTTGAAATATAGAACTTCAAGAATTATATCGGGGTGCGGTACATTTCATTAGTTCAATGAACAACAAAAATAAGTTCACTTAAATTTCGAGTGCACATTTATAGTGTTTGCGACTGTATATGATATGGATAGACGTACTGTTATAAAAGTATATATGTATGTATATGCGTATTTTACGAAAATCTGTCTTGTTTTTTATTCTATATCCGAACAATTTCCTTTTTCCATCATTCTCTTAAGATTATTTGGCATATGGTTGTGGTACGTTAATGATTTTTGGCCGCTCATTTTTTCACTTATGACTTCTTTTTCTTCCATTTCTTCTTAATATTATTTGTTTTTTCGTTGTGCTTTCTTTTTGTTTTATTTTTGTTTTTTCCACCTACATTTCAAGAAAGTTCATTTAAAACTAACATGACAAAATTGTCTTTAATTTTTTTGTTTTTTTTTTTATTATTATTATTATGTACGTTTCTTTTCTACATTAATAAGGATTTCTATAATCAATGTTGTAAAACGGTATAGAGTACATATATAGAGATAAAGAACATGTACAAGTAAATATGTGATATATGAGTACAAAATAACGGGAAAGTTTTTTTTTTTTAAAGAAAAATTTCACATATACGTAATACATATTGTCACTAAAGCGTATTTCGTTCCTGTCTTTAGCGTTATTTTGCTTATTTACCCAATTTTATTTCAATTCTTTTTCTTTCATACACAATCAACATATACGCACATTAAGTTTAATATTATAAAAGCAAAAAAACAAAAAAAAAAGAAGACTGATTATAAGTAGGTTGGTTAACTGATTTTGTATGTTACGTTTCCTTTTGTTTTCCTAACGTACACGAGTAAGTATGAATTGATGTTCATGTGTCCTTAAACGCAATATTAAGGGTAAAAATATGAACACTATTAAAATATAAAACGGTTCATCTAAATATACATACGTATAAAATATGTATATGTACCTACATGGGATAAAAGAATGACAATTGCGATTTTTCTCGCGCATATCTTTCACTTTAACCTTCTTTATTATTTCATTTCTATTTGGCTCTTTAGTTAAGCGAAATGCTAAAATAAATAAAAGGAAAAGTAACATAAGCATATTTAAAAAGTGTATTGGAATAAAGGCATAACAAAAAAAAAAACAATGAATATAATAATATGATCCTTTAGTAAAATGGTTTCCTTTCTTACATCTTTGTTTTGAATTAATATGGGAATAAAAGTAGCGACATGTGAATAAATTTTTTTTTTTGCTATATTTTAACATTATAGCAAAAATTACACATACCTATTATGTAGCGAGTATTGTAGCAAACGGCGGTATGTACGTGGATAATTGCAAAAATCTCCCTCGTTCTAATATCGTTAATAATATGCCATGGTTCTTGTTAACTTTCATACATGTGTGTAATATATTTAATCAGTGTAACATGCATTTATATACATATATACATATATATGTAATATGTACATGCATATGTAGAATTAATAATGTAGATAAACATGAATATATCGCAATTATATTACAATGTATTTAAATAAAACTAAATACGATATACACACTGCTAAAAATATATTATTTTTAATAAAATAAAATTAATTGAAATGAGAAAACGAAAAGTATTTTTTTTTTAATTTTAAGTTAAAATTAATTTGCTAAACGATTTTATGGAAGCTGTTCAAATCAATAAAATTTTGTACATTCGAGAATAATTTTTTGTAATATTATAATCATTCAAATAAAATGATAAAAAATTTAAAGCATTGCATTTAAAGTGTAGCAAACAATTTGCCTCACTAGGCTAAATAATAGAAATGAGTAAAAATTTCTCTACAATCTGTTTTGGTGAAGTCGTAATGATTTAAAAATTCAAATTTATTTTCTAAATACGAAAAATTTTATAAACTTAATTTAGCTATTGAATGCCTGTACTTCGGCCAAAAATATTCAAGTTAAATTAAATTATGTATATTAAACTTGAATTTTATATAAAATTAAAAACTTCTCGTCGTAAATCAATTTTTTGTATATGCTCTTATTACTATTTAGATTTACATAATATTTGTCGGCTTCATAAAAAAGCTATTTTGTTTTCGAAACTAAATTTGCAAAACGAAATCAATATACTCAGATTTAATATATACATTATTGTATTATGCCTTCTAGAAAACTTTCCAATCTACATTAGTGGGCTAAAGGTTACACAGATCAGTGCCACATTACTGCTGATATAAAAGTGAAAATTTCATTTTTATGTTAGTCTGGTATTTGAAATTTTCGAATTTACGTACAGATACTCGTATTAGTTTAATAGTTAATATTTTTAATTATTTTAAAATTTAATTGAAATATTTTTTATTACATACCCATTCAAAATTATATTAAAAATAAAATTATTTTTAAAATAAATTGTTCTTATTACTAGTACTGCTGTCGTTCGGTCACTATGTTATATAATATGTATGTACATATGTATGCATGATATAGTGTAACAAAACCGTTGGTAAAAAAATACAAAGGGATGATAAACACTTTGAAATAAAATCAAAAAACAAGAAAGAGGAAAAATCAGGCAAAACAAAAAACTAAACAACTACACAGTTACAATGAAACGGTGTAACCATTTATTATTTATTTCTATCTCTTAAAATATAACTACATTCTACATACATATACACATATTAATATATAAGCTCACATATGAACATATTCGTTCTTTGTATATAAACTACTATACATATTATTATATTTTTTCTATATACATACTTTACAATTTATCGTAAACTTATCCATTGTTGTCTCGCGTAATTTGAGATTTTCTGAATTTTTTTTTCTCTTTTTTGTTCTTATTATTCATTTTTATTTTACTGTTTATTTTTTTTTTGCTTTTTTGCTCTTTCTCCTTTGTTACGTTTTTACTTTTTCCTGCTACTTTACTTGAATGTCCTAATTTGGCACGTTGCGACTTTGATATGTCACATTTCGCGTTATTAGTGACTGACTTGGATTCTCAGGGTAAAAATTTAATCTTTTTTTATTTTTTCTTTTTGTTTTTTTTTGTTAATTTTGTTTATTATTCTTGGTTCTTTTTATTTTTGTTTTTTTTTTTTTTTTATGTACATGGATGATTGTGATATATTAGACTCGTCCTTATAAATATATGGGGTAAGTCGAATGTCATAATAACTGATAAAAGGATAGAAAATTCACTTACATTATATTTGTATATATACATACGTGCATGAATTTTATTATGCATGTATGTATGTATATATGTTGATATGTACGCATATGTATGATTCTATGCGATGATGATGATGGTGATGATGTCGAAAGTAATGATGATAAAGAATTTAGAATGGAATATACTTGAAGAGAATGTGTTAAAAATTTTACAAAAAAAAAAAAATAAAATATTCAACAATAACAAAAAGAGAAAATTAGGAAAGAAAGGGAGAAATATTAATAGAAAAAGAATAAGAAAAAATAAACAAAAAAGAACGGGAGAATCCTGCAATTGTCTTGTATTATAAGGTTGGAAGTCCTTTTATTTTGTTGCTGTTTTGTTTCTTTTAAAAGTTTTTTGTTTTTGTTTTTTATTCTTGTTTTATTTACTTCCTCACTTTGTGCGATCATATGTGAACTTTATGGTTATTTGAGTGAAAATTTTTTGAAGTTGTTTTTTTGTTTGTTATTCTTTTTTTTTCGTTTCTCGTTGCCTTTCACTCTAAATCGCTTCGGTATGTTTTTTTTTTGTGTATTTCTTCAGTTTGAAAGGGGATAGTTATTTGAGTTTGTATCTTTAAATGACATATGAATTGCGTTTTCGTCATTGTTTAAAAAAATATAAACGTTGATTTCTTTTTTTTTTTTGTTTTCCTTTTTTTGTTTTTTTGATATTGCATTACGGTGTAATGGATTTGATTACGCCAAAATAATATGTTATGTACACATTCGCGTATACATATATAATAGATCGGAATATACATGTAAATTTGTATATTTAGTAGTTTTGACGTTTTTAATTAAAAAAATAAAAAAAAACAAAGAGGAAAAAAACCAAAAGCGGGTATAGTGAAAAAAGTGAACACAAAAGGGGACCGCTCTATTTTATTCAACGGGATAATTTTAAAGTGCACGCTTATACGTACATATGTATATGTATGTACATGTAATTTTTTTTTTAAGAAGAGAGAATTATAGCCGTACATAACATATGAATCCTAATAAATAGAATTTAATATTTATATTATTTTTTCTCGTTAAAGAAAATTTGTAAAATAACCAAGTATGTGCTTTTATTTAAAAAAAAAGGGGTTGAACAATTTTTCATTCTGTAGTTTTTTAATTTAAAAACTGTTTTCGAGCTCTACATATGATTAAATATTTATTTTTTTTTTCACTATTCGCGACTTATATAAATTTTTATTTTCTTGCCTTTTTTAGGCGAACGTGTACGCGGTGTACACATGCTACGTAGGGTATAGTTGTATATCAAAAGATGATAAATATTAGTAAATTGAAATTTTGTTCCTGAAGTTTCGGTCAGTTCCATCAAAATTATCTTATTGTAATTGGATTTAACTTTAAATAATTAGAAAACTAAAACAGTTCTCTCTGATTTTAGGAATAAATTATTGAATAAAAACTTTGAACAAATAACTAATCGGATTTTGAACTTTTTGATTGCCACAGTCTTAAATGTCTCAAAAGACATTCGTCCTATTAGAATATTCAAAAATATCAGCATGCCAAAACTAACAAAAGAACTTCAAAAATATAAGAAATTGGCACCATCTTATACAAAACTATATTAACTATTAAAACTGAACACCCTGTATTTTTGTAAGGGCCATTACATACGCAACGCATACGAGTAATCAAATGCAGGTGTAAACACACTCATTCTATACGATTGATTCTTATTGAAAATCTTTCTTAGTCGCTAACTTTTACTTTTTTTTTAATTTTTATTCTAACGTATTTAATCGTTTTGATTGCTGTTTACTTTGATGATGAAATTTTGTTTACTTTGCAATCTACTGGGTTTATTATACAATATGAATCTAAACTTATATATTTATATTTTCCCTATACAAATATGTATACAAATAAGAGTTCGTTTGACATATTGTACTTTTTTTTTTGGTTTTTAAAAACGATTTAGTTAAAAATGTGAATGGAATATTAATAAAGATTTGCAATTGAAAAATAGAATTTGAAAATTAGAGAATTAAAAAAAAAAGAACTAGGTATAGTTAATTTGAACAAAGTTATCTGCGAGGGGACTAAAAAAAGATATCAGAATATGCGTATGGAAAATTCTAATATGGTCAAGGGTACAAAAAAAAAATATAAAATGTTTAAAATTTCATTCATTGTAATATTTAGGGCTACATTTCAAATTTTTGAGAACATTTACATATATGTATGTAATATTCTGTACATAGTGCAAAAAAGCAAGACATTATAATTTTGTAATTCGACTAAAAATTAAAGTAGAAATTAAAAGCAGAAATACTGAGGTCAAATCCTATTTTCGAAAAATTATTGGGATAATTGAGACAAAAAATTCAATTTAGAAAAACATCAAAAAACTACGAGCTTTAGAAAAAAATAGAGTTAACAATTTCCGATATTCAAGCATCGAAAATTCCAAGCTTAATGTTTTCCAATAAATGCGTTTATTAAATGTTTACAAGAATTCAAAATTCAATACAAGAATTCCAAAACAGATACGGATTGCATGGATAATGACTTCTTCACATTTAATCCTCAGACTAAAGAATTGATAAACGAAGATATTCAAAAGATTTTTTATAAAAATCGAAGGACAACATGATGAAATTTTGAAAATTCTTAACAGAAGGCAGTGCTAGAAAAAATGATGTAAAACGAACATTTAAATTAGCATCAAACAGTGAAAATCAGGGAAGATTGCGATTTTGCACTGGATTATTGAAAACGATTTCAACACCAAATTTGGTATTTTAGTTTTGCACCATAACCTCTATTTTTGAAATATTCACCTTGAAAAGTGAAAAATAAAATAATTTTGTTATGTTGCTTTGAGGCGACACAATGGCTTCATTATGTGATAATATCTAATATACTTTCAATATACAAGAACAAGAATTTAATCACTAGAAGCGTTTCATTAACAGATTTTGCTATACATTAACTTTCTTGTACCAACAGACAAATTTCTTGTGTAATTATAGCATGTGATTGAAAATAAAACCAAACAATGCTACGAAACACACATTTATTAATTAAGATTAAGAAGTGTAAAGCTTCAAACTTTAAATTTCCAAATAATATTTTGAATTATTTTAATTTACTTCTTCAAAAATTTTCAAGCTTTGAAACTTAGCTTATATAGTATTTTAAAACATTAAGTTTTAGATTCGAAAAAAAAATCTGATATTTTTGCATTATTAAAATATTTTTAAAGAATTTTTTTTAATTCATCTAAAAAAACAAAACCCTACACTTAAATTATATGTACATTTATTATTAAAATGCAGTTCCTTTTCTCCACCCTGAAATAATCATTTGAATAAAAAAAATTATTTATTTATTCTAAAAAATAATCTAATCATTCCTGAAATTTTCTAATAACATAATCTTTTGTATCCTCAAGCTAGAAAAAAAGTAAATCGAAAAATTTTATTTATATAATATACAATATATAATATATAATATATGTATAAATACAAGTATACTTACACATAAAAGAAAAATAAAATGAACATAAAAGGGACTAAATGCCAGTAAAGTAATTTGAAATCGCGAAAATAACAAAAACAACAATAAAGACTATATGTAATTCAAAAACAACAAAACAAGCAGTTAAAAATGTACTACATATATACATACATACATATGTACATAACATACACACAGTTGTTTTTACAAAGTAAGCTGATTCTTTCCTTTTTTTTGGTCTGCTTACAATATTAACAATAGATTTAATATTTTCAAAAGAAACGCACAAACCTAAAAATTTACAAATCTACCCGCGCATTTTTTTAATTTTTAGCATCGCTAGAAGAATAACAACAACAAAATAAATCTTCAATATTCATCTAAAACTCATCCATTTTGTGTCATATCACGTACTATAGAAAAAAAAGGATATTCAAAAAAAAAAAAAAATATCATCGATGCACACCTCGATATGTTCATGTACAAAATTAGGAAATCACAAATGCACACCAACCACCTATATATATAAGTATATTAAAATTATTCACTTTAATTGCATTACAAAAAAAAACAAAAATTCAATATACAATTGCAGGGACTAAATAAAAATAACAATAACAACAATATCATAAATTCAACTCCTGTTTAAAAATTTAAGGATAACAGAGGATAAAATATTATTTTTGTGTCATTGTATCTTTAGAAAATTACAGAAAATGAAAAAAAAATTTATTTTTCTTTTTCATTTTTGCACGGAACACAATCAATTTTTGAATTTTTTTTCTTTGTTTTTTTTTCTTTCATTTCTTTTGGATTTAGTCGCGTCGTCGCCGCCACACCGTTATTCTTATATTTAGCATAATGCAGCACACCACGACATCATTTTTGTCACAATATACTGCTATGTGTAGCATAAGACCAATGCAAAAAAAAAAAAACTGGAATATTTTTCTTTTTTTTTTTGTTTTGTGCAAAAATACAAAAAAAAAAATAAAATTAAATGCAATTTATTTTGTACATTTGTACATACAGGCAAACATTCGGATTGACATTAAGTATATGGTACATGCATATATAAGATTTTCAGATATTTTTTTTTCATAATAGCGTATTTTTATTCACATGAAAAAATATACAATATCGTCACTAATACATTTAAATTTTTTGGTGACGCTGTTATTTAAAATTTTTTTATAAGGAAAAATGAACAAATCGCATTCATGTCATTCATTTATTGCATTCTTATATTGTGTTTAAAAATTTTGATATTATTTTATTTTACATGTAGGTAAAAGTTGTCTGTCAGTCACAATATTTATGAAATTTGAACGTGGAGGAAACCACGTGGAGATATAATAACTGTGAGTGAAGTTGCAGTTGTCGGGAAATGGAAACGAAAAATAAAACACTTAGTCAAAAACCGGCTTTAGAGAGAGCTAATGTCCGGTTTTACAGTTTACAGAGGACTTATATTCGGCCTTAAAATGAAGCAGATTACAGTCGTGCGAGCTTAATTGAGTTGGACGACATTTCAGAGAAGACAATTAAAAAATGGTTCTGATGAGCGAAACCAATCTAAAACAAATATTTTATGTACTCTTTTTCTTCAAAAGAAAGAGGAAACTTTAGACTGTGTACGTAAAAAAAATATTAAGATAGTTTTAATCTAAGTGTCAAAAATAAGATTAACGCAAGAAAAGCTAAATTTTTTATAGACATAATGCTCTTTTTGATCAGTGGCTAAAAGTTAGAACCATTATATATTTTTGAAGCTAAATAAATATTACTAAAACGAGTATCATTTCGCAATTCCTATAACGACGTAACGTACACATAAACTTCAAATTTTCCTTTGAATTTTAAGAAGAAAAAAAAAATCAATAAATAAAAACTAGAATTATTTAGAATTACTTTTAACATTATTTGGATTTTGGATATATCACATTAGTATATAAAATTTCCAACCAGTCCTTTGAGTATTTTATGTGCATTACATTGTTAGGTGCAATTTTAAAAGGATATTTGTATTTTATTTTATTTTTTTTTTTGCTTAAGTATTTTTCTTTGAAACTTTGGCTTACAATCCATTGAATTTGTTGCAACGTGTAATGATAAAAATGAAATAACAAAATAGTTTTTTTAAATTTTTCCTTTCATACACACTTTTATAAAGAATAATATAAAAGGTTAAAATGGTTTTTATGGGCTAAAGAAACAAGACAATTTAAGATATTTATGTAAAAATTGGCGGTTTTTTTTTAATTCGATATGTAAAAATAACAAGCAGGTGAAAGACTGAGTTTGTTTTATTTGATTTAAAGGATTCACATTGGTCTTGGACATTAACACACCAAATTGTTGAACACTCTTGCACACACTGAAAATGAACTTTTCATTGAGCTTATAAGATTTATGTAAGTGTAATATAATTACTCAAAAATGTATCTGTATGAAATCATTGACACAATTAGAATTTAGATGTTCATAGTTCAGAAAAAATAGAAATGCAAATAATTTCCCAGTGAATTTTTAAAATTATTTTTACAATTATTCCAATTCAAATAATGTTGATTGGTTTACGGTATTAGTTTTACAATTCAATTATAATTTAATCTCGTCAAAATTAGCTCGCCAAACTTATGATTCCTGCATATAGTACCTAGAACTCACATCTCGAAATAAATCGTATTCCAAAAAACATAATTTCTCTTATAATTTATTACTTTTGGTAATTTTTAAATTTTTTTTTTGTAAGTTCCGGTATTTGTGCAAACATCTCATCATTTAAAATATCCTTTATTTTTTTTTTCAATATATAATTTTTCTGTATTCCATTATTTATCAATAATTTTAAAATTGTAAATGTATAATGAAAAAAGGATCATCCTTTTTGTCACGGTTCTTTTAACAATTTCTTAGAATTTTTTTCTTTTGTTTTCATATAACTGTGCTGCTATAGTTCGATCCCAAAAAATCTGTATGTATGTATATAAGAAAAATTTTTGAAAATATCGCGCGAAATTTTTTCTTTAAATAATATTTTCAAATTTTACCTTTTTTCTCAAAAAAAAACAAATAATTGCAAAAGTGAAATGTGGTTGTATATGTAGCTATATGTATATTATGTATCCAGGATGAAGTCAACGAGCCTATCTATATACCTGCGTATTATTTGAACCAAATTTTGCAAAAAAAAAAACAAAATTCAACATTTTTTTATCTTTCATTAATTGAAAAATTATTTTAGAAATCATAGTATATGAGGTATACAATTTATTTAATTGTGGAATATTTTAGTGAACATAAGAAAATCAATTTGAAAATCAAATAGAATTTAAGGACAAATTTATTTGGGATATTGGAATCAAAATTTATTTTGCATATTCTAATCGAAAATCTAGTTTGTCAGAAAAGTTTTGGTCTGCGTTGTGAGACGTTAAATAAAAGTTTTTAACAGTGGAATCAAAATCTCTCAAAAATTAATGTCCGCCAAGTTTCATTGAAATCTTATTTTGAATAATATAGGGCACATTACCATAATAGTACTCTTACAAGACTGTCAAAATAAAATTGAACATCTTAACATATTGTAGAACTAAATTAAAATATTATGCAGCAAACATACTGGCAAAAGTATTCGAAATGTTGAATAAATGTTGTGGAGTTCTTGAATAAAAAACATGCAAAATACTGTCTATTAGTAAAAATCTTTATTTACTGGCAATTTTTAAATCAATATTAAAAATATTGATTTTTTTAAAATCAATATTAAAAAAAATATTAAAATTATTTAAAAAAATCAATTAGCGAAGATTATAATTGTCAAGACTTTTCACAAAATTTTAATGTTTGCATATTTAATCTTACAGAATTTGATTCAGAGGCTGTACCTTATCCCCATATGTAATATTTTCTCTTTCTTAGTCTTTTTTCAAAATTTATATATTGAAACATTTTCTTTTTTCAGTTTAAATGGTGTGCATTCCTACAAATGTATACTCGTAGAGATAAATTAATAGATTCCCGCTTAACGTTATCCGTTACTCCCTTTTTTTCGTCGAAAAAACCTATCAATAACTTGAAAAAATACGAAAAAAAAATAATCGTTAAATCGTTCAAATAAATACAAAAAAAAAATGTTTTTTTTTTTTTTTTTTATAACGAATCCTTTTTTTCCTCTAATTCTCTTGCCTGGCTCTTTATATTTCTACTTATTTCTTATGTTATTGTTATTACAATAATTGTTGTTGCATTAATCCTGCGAAACTAACTATGCCTCTATATTGAAATTTTTAAAATACTAAATTATGTACCCATACATTTACTCTGTGTATAAAGAGAAAGAATTTGTTTTCTAGTATTCCAAGTTAGGTTAATCCTTATCAGCACGAAATTAATTGAAAACGATACAAAAGAAATGAACACGACGATTCGAATATATCAATGTGCATATTCGCGATTTTTTTTTTGATTTCATTAGTTATTTGTTTTTTTCTTATTTTTATTTTCAAATTTAATATTTGCAGACTGAATGAATAATGTACATATTTATGTATTAGTGGAATTATAAGTGTGCATCTGGGGTATATAAATTGCAAAAAAAAAAGAAAGAAAATCATAAAAAAATCAAGGAAAAAGGAATGCTATAATGACAAAAATTGCCGGAAGGCTAGTTTACAATATGAATTTCAAGAATAACGATATGAGCACTGAATAGGTACAAACATTTTGTTTTTTGCCTTTCTCTAATAAAATAAAGGATTAGGTATAATAAAAAAAAGGATATAAACTAAGAAATTTCACATAAACTTTATTGATATAAATGGCTAAACCATATTATACGTAAAATTTCATTGGATGGGAAATAAAAATTGTCTTAGAATTGAAAAAATAATCAAATTGTGCTGCACCGCTGTGAATTTATTTTGAATTGAAGTTGAATAAAACCTTCCCGTTCATTACTTTAGTTTTTTTTTGTATATAGAATTTAACGTTGTTTTGAAATTTTTTAGTTAATTAGTTCATTATCCATGGGTAACATAATTTCAAGTTCAATTCTAAAAAAAAAAAAAAACAAAAAAGCTGAACTTGAAATTAAAGTATACAAAAAATTCTTTTGAAAAATGTTTTCTAAAGATCTCCTTAATTTTTAAATTAGCCATACATTAAAATCAAAGTGTTTATAGTTTTATTAACCACCACTTCTTATTGTTATTTCAAAATTCCACCTAGGTAACATGCGTAAAGAACATAATATTGTTAAGAATGCATTTTATGAATTTGAGGCTTCCAGCATCGTAGCAGGAATAATTTTGAATTTAAAACTCATTTCTTTAATTTATATTAATTTATATTAAGAATAAATCTTTAAAATTTTGTATTTCGTTAATATTGGAAATTAAGTATATGGTACTCAATTTATGCATTTTAAAAATAAATTAAAGATTATCAGTGCCGAAATCAATTCAATGAATCAATTTTCTAGCTACATATATATTGATAAATTTAAAAAAAATAATTAGCTCCTTTAAATAAAATTGTAAAAACAGTAAGAATTTAATAAAGCGGAAAGCAATTTTCTCGTCGCAATTTTTGACATTATTTTCTTTCATTATTCTAAAATAATTAAATTTCAAGTTTAAGGGAAAGGAAAAGGAAAATAAATATTTTTGAATTTCTTTATTGAGCTACTAGCCAGTACATATGTATGTATATATGAAATTAAAATATATAAAATTTAAGTGTTAAGAATTTAAACACGAAAATTTTATAATTTTCTTCTAAAATGAGAAATACATTCCTCTCTTAAACCTAATTAAACGATTGCAGACGAGAATGGATGCCACATTTTAGACAACATTAGATGAAAATATCAGAAATTCGAAAGAGAATATTCTAAATATATTCTCTCTTAGTTTAATCTGTTTTAGACAAAACAAGTAAATTGCAAGTTTTAATACGAGATTCTATTAATAAACATACACAAAGAACAATTATCATTGTAAGACGAAACGACTACAAATTTCTAATTATTTTTGATTTGCTACTTACAATTTCGCTGAGGAAGCTCCTAGAATCGATATTTATAATTTTTGTTCAGACTATTCAGACTTATTCCAACTAGTTCCGGAATTTTAGTTCTACTTTTTCAATAGAACTTCAATTAGAATTTTCCTTAAGAACTATTTCAATTAATTTTTGCCTTTAAAATCTCAGATTTATTAATTATAGTATTTTTAATATTCCTATAACAATAATTTTATTTAAAAGTTTTTATACCGCATATTCCAACATCATTGAAATATGAAAATTTCTGTATAAATCACGTTCAATTGAATGATTTTTATAATATGTAATTGTATTGATAAACCCTACAAAACAGACTTAATACCAAAACTATAATACCTAATATTTTTTTCATTAAAATTATTGATTTTTTCTATTATAATATAAAATTTATGAAATAAAAATTATTGCAATGAAGCGTGCTATACTTACTATAAATTCGCCTATATTTAAAGTACATTACACATATTACGTTCCAAATACAAAAAAATATATATATAAAAATAAAATAATATTGTCATATTTTCTATATTGTTAACCTTAAACTAAAAACCAACTTAATTTATCAGAAACACCTTTTAACCATAAAAATAATATAATAAAAATAAAATCAATAAAAATATAAAAATTCCGCCAAAAAAAATTTTTTTGACTTTAATTTATGATTGCAATAAAAATATAACAAAACATCCTACGATTTCTGAACAAAAAAATCACAGAAACAAATAGGAAATATAAAATCACGCATTTCTAACAAACAATATAAATACAGATAGTAATAACAGCAACAACAAAGGACTTTTGGTCCTTTATTTTCGTTTTTAAGAAATATTGTTGTAAAATATACTCACTTTTAATACTTAATAAATAATTTGTGTTAATGTGTATGTATGCCCAGAAATTTTATCATTAAAATAATCTATTTTGAACATCCTTATAAAAAGTATGCAAAGGAATAGCATTAACAGTGAGAGCGGAGAGAGCGAGAAAGAAATAAATAAATAAAAGAAAACGCAATAGAAAATATTTCTTTTTTTTTGGAATTTTATTGTTTTTACTTGTACAGGTTACTTAAAGGTAGTTGAAAAGGTGTGCCAATGTTATTATCCTTATATATATATATTTATATATGTAGGTATAACAATTCAGTTTAATTTTTATTGTTTTATGACTTCATTGAGCATTATATTTAGACACAAATACATAGTAAAATTCAATACATTCGTAAAATAATGAAATTTTCATCTATATAGAATTGAATTCCTAAAATAATTGCATTCATATATTGTACTTGTATATTATATATATATACTAGAATATTTTAAAAAGCAAACTAAAGAAACAAAATTGTTGTAAATATACAATGCATACATAATATGTAACTTATTTATAGACGAAAAAATATGATCCTTGTTCCCTAGTAAGTAATAAATTACAAATCGAACATGAATGAGTATTTTTGTTTCAGAAAAGTACACGAGTATCGAAGGCCAAGAGTTATTTTCTTTGTTTTTTTTTTTCTAATTTTTGCTGTAGTATTCTTTGAGATTTTTTTTGTTCTTTTTGAGATTAGCTATCAAGACAGATTGCTATTGCCGCATTAAAGAGAACAAATTCTTCAATATAGACTTTATATATATATATCATTATATAGAAAATAGATATGTATATATTGTATACATATAATATGTGTATGTTTAGTAAAGTATTGGTATGAAAATCTTAAAGATAGTCATAGATTATGGTAAAAGTATATTAAATTGTAATTTTATCTATAGAGCCTTAACTACTTTATAAATTATTAAAATATTAGTCAAAAAGATTATACAATAAATATATTGTTCTTATAGCAAAATAATTTTACTGCATATTTTATTCCCTTATATACGTGCATGTACAAACAATATGTACATACTATATACAAAGTGTGAATGATTTATAGGAATCGCGAATATTGTTTGAAATTTGGTACTTAAAATAATAAAAATTTCAGTATCCCATTGTTTTATAGCTCAAAAAAATTTTTTTGACTTTTAGAAATTATTTCAATCCTATTTTCATTTTATTCTTAGAACAGTACAAGTATACATCTATAAAAATAAAAGAATATTCAATAGTATTAAACCGTGAAGGATACTCGGTGAAGAATGCTGCGTTCCCTTATATTTAGTGCTATATCATTAAAATACACTTAATAAATTGAATAATATATAAGATTTTTAAGAATCTTAGAAAATTAAAGGAAAAGAGTTATTTCAAAGTTATTCAGAAAAGAAATTATTTTAAGAGAATTCTCGGAAAACTAGATTTAATAAATATGCGATTTGAATACGGATAATTTTTGAAAACCTCCTGGAGATAAGTTTCTCTTCTTTTTTTTATACATATTTGAAATTTAAACATTTTCATATGAAGCAAAATATATTATACATATAACAACGAAATTCGTCTATATAACAATATTCACTTGAAGTACTTGAAGAATGTACCATCATTTTATTCAATTATAAATGGACGCAACTCCTCTTATTTAAAAAACTGTCAAAAATTTGTTTTAATAAAATGTTAAACAGAAAAGTTCTTATTGCCTGGTGTATGTATGTAAGTTAAATCTTTAAAAGATTAATAAAATTTTCCGAGATAACAAACGTCAATAAAATTACCGAAATAATTTAAAGAAGTAGGTATCAGCAAATCTTCACTGAATGATCGGATGGTTAATTTTTCAAAAAAAAAAAAAAACAGTTTACATATATTTTTTTCACAGATCAGAACGCGGAAGCTTTCAATTTTCCTAAGAAAATTAAATATAATCTCAAGGCAAATACAAAATGAGAATTTCTTTCTTATTTGGTATACCAGTATTTTGGAACAAATGAGCGTCTCTTTAAACCATACATAATTATTATGAAAACTAAAATTATTTTAGGTTAAAATCTATGGCTCCCAGATTTTAACCATAGTTTCTATAAAAATTTCGAATTATTCATTTGTTTTTGTGAACTAGACACAATTCAATATTTTGCTGAAAACGTACAATTTGATTTTCCAATTTTTCCAATTGTTCAAAAGTTAAAATACCACAATGAAAAAAAATTCGCCTAAAACAATCTTAAAAAAAAATTTTTTTAAATTACTAAAATTTGCATTTTGTTTCCCGGGAAGATAAATTAAAAAAATTAAAAAAAAAAGAAGCTTTGGATAAAAACATTAATCTCCAAATTGAGATCTATAAGGAAAATGAAAAAGAATATTTGATTAAGTTATATAAGAGCAATAATATTATAAGAAAAATTTTGAAGCCATTCCGAACTCATCAAGAAATAAAACATAATTTAAAAATACGAGCATACATGAATTTTAACAAAATACTAGAAAATTTAAAAAAAAAAACTAAAATAGTACAAACAACAACAAAAAGAAAATTTCTTAATTTAAATTTTTTTTGGCAGAGGTGAATTGAATAAATTTGTAATACAAAAATTATTCGCAAAACCCAATATTAATATTGAAAGGACTTTTAACAAATTCTCATCAAATATTTTGATATATTTTTTGTTCTCAAGAGTGAATAGATACATAGATCTCAGTTTTCAGTTGTGGATGTTTCCTCAAAAAAAACATAAAAAAAAGGTATGAGAAACCATCACAATAAATATTCCAATTTATTTCATTCGTTTCAATTTTCTTGAATATTTAAAACCGAAAACAACTAACTTTTGCGTATTAACAGGGTGGTGAATTATAATTGTGAATTATTTGAAAATTTTCACTCGTATATTACTTTATATTTTAAATTCATTAATATGAGTTTTAAAATGTTGAGTGCATATAAAGAGAAAATTGTAATTTATATTAGAACTAGATTAGTCCGCAAACTTATAAAATTTCATTAATTTTGTACGCAATTTGATTGATCTATTTCGGTAGAAACAAAAATTGCTTGGTGCAAAACCTTTCATATTAGATTGAAGGTTTTTCATATCCAGGCGGAAAATTAATTAATAAATTTAAAATCTTGTAATAAATTGCATCCTGTATTTTGCAAAAATATGATAGTAGTGAAAAACGATAATAAACATTCATCATCAGACATCATATACCAGTATATTTACATATATATATACACAAATATTTAGAAGAAATAAATAGTGTATGTCCCATATTGTATAGCGCATATTATATACAGAGTAAGAACTTAAGTATGTTATCGAAATTAGATTTTCGAAAAAATTTAAACTTTAATTTTAGACTCAAATTTTGGTGTTTTTTTTTTATATTTTTGTTATTATTCTTTTTGTATTTTCCCATATTTTCACTGTCTCCCTTTTTACCTTTCTATACCTCTTTCTTTTCAATTTAAATTGAAAAGCAGCTGCATACAAATAACTCGCTTCAAATTTGATATAATTTTAGATTCAAAGATATTTTTCTTCAAAATGTTTATACTTTTTTTTTCGGATTCGTTTTCCTTTACTTATACAACATGCTCGTAGCAAAAAGCATTCATATAAATGTCCATGGATTTTTACCGTAATTCAAGATATATGATGATGACTTGTTTATAAATGCATGTATTTAAGTATGTACACATTATTTTCATACATATAAATCGTATATGGACATCTACAATTTTTTTTTTTTGCTTTGTGCCAGAATAAATTTTGATTTTGTTCTTATTTTTTCAATTCTTTCCTATATACACAAATTTGTATGTACTTACAGATATATTATACATATGATTGTCCATTGAGATATTTTTATTTGCAAGCAAAAAGAAGTCCTTTTTTTCCTTGTCTTTTTGTTATTCTTACTTTCTTTTCCTTAATTTTGTTTTTTTTTTCAATTTTTATACATTTTTTGCTGTTTTTATCCTCTATTTTTTCAAATATTCACGTGTAACATACATGTACATACATTCATACATGTACAATATACATAATATTAAAGTGACGAGGACATAACAAGTAAAAATAAGATAAAAAAAAATAAAAGAAGAAAAATACAAAATATATCAGAAAATAACGGTTTGAAGGAAAACCATCATATGAGTAAGAAAATTGGTGGGTGGGGGTATACGAAAATCAAAAAGAAAAAATGTATTGCCAAACTAACAAAAAAAAAAATCGTCAAGAGTTTTTTCTCAGTTCTTTTTCCTTTTCGTTTTTTTTTTTGCAATTTTACTATTATACTTCACTGTTTTTTTTTTGTTTTTTACTTTTCTTTTTTCATTCTTCCCAGTTTTTGACTAAAGATGAAGAAAATGAATGCGGAAAAATTGAAGAAAAAAACTTAAAAAATAATAAGAATAAAAATAAAAAAAAATCGGAGAAAAAACACGAAAAAAAAACGTAAAATTAAGGCTTAAAGGCAAAAATAAAAAAAAAAGACAACAAACAAAAGAAAAATGTTCACATGTCTCATATGGCTATTCAACAATCTACAACGCCCACCCATTACAAAATATACCATCGCAAATAATATGAATACGTTATACGTACACACAGATACATACTAGCATATATGGTACATATAAGTAATTCTATATTCTACAAAATAATCTTTGAAAAAGAAAAACAAAAATAAAAAATGAAAATATAATAATAGAGCAAAAGAAAAATTGAAGAACAAAAAAAAAACTAAAACCAGCATCAGCAGGACGTGTTCAAATGCTTCAACGATTTTCGCTGAAATATACATACGCAAAAAGGATATATAATAACGGTAAAGAGACCCTCATTTATATACACACATATATTAAACATAGTTGTGACTTCCAAGTATATTTATTTACCTATAGATAGAAAAGTAATAATGTATAATGCTCTTTTATTAGGGTTACCAAGCACACTTTAATTCATATAGTTGATTTTAACATTATTCTCTAATTAAATATTAGATTCTAAATCAAAGCGATTCTTTCGATAAAATTAACTTAGATTTCATTTCTAATTCATCTCATTATTTTCTGCGTTGTCAGCGAACCACAACATCCTGACATCTTATATATGTATATGTGCGTATTATAATATTTACGGTATAGAAAATAGTGTAATTATTACTTGATTTCATTCTTCTCAAAAGTTTACACTTTCGAAATTCAACAAAAACGAGAGCTTATAAGAGAGCTTACAAAAGTTATGATTAAAACCAAAACTTTGCCATTATTTGAAAATTTTGCCTTATAAGTTATAAGAAAGTAGCTACTGCGGAAATAGTGTGATTTAGATATCATGATATTTTTTAATATTCATCTACTTACAAACTGTTTTGGGTACTGAAATAATTGAAAAAGCATTGGGTACCGAAATAAATGAAATTTTTTAGAAATTTATTCAGTTATTACAAAATCTTATTTACTTCATTATCCCAAATTATACGAACAAGTTCTGAGAAGCTACAAAATTTTAGTTTAGCTTTAAATAAAATGGAACTCGTACTGGTTAAGTTAATTGATTCCAAATCATACTAAAATTGCTTTACTTTCAAAGCGTTCATTAACATTATTTTATTTATTTTATATATTTTTTTTTAATTTTTATTTTACAGTGGAGAGCCAATTTTTAAATGTAAATTAGTGCAATATTTTTTTTTCACGGCATCATGATCGATTTATTGATTTTTTTAGCCGTTTATAATAAGATGGTAACCTTCAATATTATTTTTGGACATATTTTAAAAAGAAAAACGAGATGGCCTTTTCCTTGGGGAAAAAAACCGTTTCCTTCAATTTCATTTTTTGAAAATTTTCAGTTTTCATTTTGAAGGATTTTCTATACATTATTTTTTTTTTTTGCAACTTTTTATGTTTTATTTTTTCTTTAACATGTTAAAATTTTTTTTTGCAATGAAAATAAATACGCCAGTCCATCCGCTAAATTTTCAATTCTTTTATTTTTTTTTCTTTCATATTTCACTCGTCTTTCTTCTTTTTTTGTTATTGTTTTTTTTTTTTATTGGAATAAATTTCTTGGACGCAAAAAGATTTTCGTAAAAATGAAATTTCTGTTCATATTAGTTTTCCATAATTTGTTTTTCTTTTTTTAAAAGGGAGAAAAGGGGAGAAGAAATGAAATGTAATCTTAAATATTTTAAAGGAAAATTGACGTATAATATTAGTTTTCCATTTTGATGGAAATTTCAAAAAATATAAAATTGTTTAGTGGTCTACATATTGAATGTTATGTTTACAGAACTTATTGAATAGCAAATAAATAAGTAATACGAATCAGAAAAAAAAGTTCGGTAGGATCCTAATACATTTTTAACAACAAGAGCTTTATTGCGCATTCTTGAGAGTCAATCTATTAATTCTTTCTACTAAGTTGATCAGAAAAATATGAGGGAATCTTCGAAGTCCTATTTTCGAAAGCTATTCGTATACTTAAGTATATGTACAAGATCACCCAATACTAACTAATTGTAAGAAAATAAAAATTAAATCTTGAAGTTTAATTAATCAAATTTTTCTAGCAAACTATTGTGATTCACTAATTTCAGTAGTTGTAGTTTTTATCGAAAATTATTTACAGAATTAAGTTTAAAAGCAACAATTATTAATATCAATATTAATACAATAGGCGAAGTGCTATAGTATAGTTGCTGACAAAGTAAAATTTCGACAACCGCTTATCTTTTTATCTCATCATTCAATCTCATCTCTATTTAAACTAATCAGACCAGCTGAAAGGCCTAAACAATACCAATTATAATTGTATATGTTGATTAATTAGAAAAGTTAAATCTAACCATCAAACAATCATGCATTCCTTTACATTTCAGAAAAAAAAACTTATAAATCGGGCAGCAACCATGTGTTTCTGTTACTCTTGCGTTGAACTTTTTTTGAGAACCTTTTTAACTCCATGTTATATCTAATGTTTATCGCATTATTTTTGTTCACTGTATTTATTACAAACTTAACACCTTGCGAACAAGGCCCCTTATTATATAATATTTCAACAATAAAGGATAAATCTTAAACATTATTGTATATTAAATCATAATCATATTACGTTAATATCAAAAATACAAGTATGTCTATACGTAATATAATTACATTCGTTTACATTTTAATTATATAATTTAAAACTTTACTATATACAAATGCATTATAATATAAAAAAAAACAAAGATTTTCATCAAAAATCCTTATAGTAACTAGTTTGATCCTTTCAAAATATTTAATAATATTTCATATGTACGTATATCCTCTCTTACAAATAATGATTCAATCATTATCTTAATAATTGTATCATATTATATGGAAAATAGCTTGCATATACATATACACAGTTATATAAGAATGTGTTAATACCGAAGTCGTTCTCTTGACTTAATGAAATATTTAAAGTAAGTTTTTAGTAAAAATAACAAGAGAACAACAAATGAATTGAATGGAAAATTCTTTAGAATAATTTAGCCTCTAAGTACCAATTTATAAAAAAAATTTTCACTATTCCTATCATAGTGCTGTTGGTATGTATATCATACAACGTACAATATTATATTTATGTATATAAGTACGGACTATAAATTAATGATATTTTTTGGTACACACGCAGGATTTTCTATATCAAAATTTCAAAAATATTCCCAATTTGATAATTTACTTTATTATATAGATCATATAAATGATAATATCACTGTTTTTAAGTTAAAAAGTATAAGATACAAAAAAGAAAATGTTATGCGAAAAACACCACAAATTAAGGAAAAGAACAAACTTTAATACAGTCCCATAGATTCCTTGAAGATTTTCTTGTTTTTTTTTTTTTTTGCGTTTTTCCGAAAAAGAAATCTTAAAAATTATTTAAGGATTTTGTATTTTTACGTTTTTCTTTTCTTCTTTTTTTTCTCTGTAATTTTCTTTCTAAGTAAAAACGTAAGAAAATAATAACAGCCACATATCGCTAGCATAACACACCGTCAACTTTATTCATCCATCTCGAACTCAATATATTTTTCTTATTTAGTTTCTTTTTTCTTTTCCATATTATTATTGTTTTGCTTCTTTTTTTATTTTTCCGTCCTTTTTTTTCTTATTATTTTCTCATTTAATTTTTTTTTCATAAAATTCAACTTTACTCTCTTATTATACTTGAATATGTACATGTCCGTCCATTATTAAATATATTCGTAAATAGATGTGTAAACTTAAATATTTTGCACAAAAAAAAAAACGAAAAAAATTGAAGAAAATATCCTTCAAATAGGACTCGCTCGTATGTTTATATATGTTATATTATATGCCAAAAAATAAATAATAAAAACAAAAATAATAACAAAAAAAAAATGAAATGGAAAGAAGAAAGAAAATTTCATACATGACAAGCGTTTTCACTTTATTTATTTTGTTTTTTTTTCTCTATTTTTTGTTCTTGTTAGTATATATTTTTGGAAAACGTTCGCGCGCGTTATCAGCCCCTGTGGCGGATCTAATACATACCGAAAAACATGATGTGTTTGTGCACATAATATTGAACGTTTTTAGTAAAAAAAAAAAAGGAATAAGTTATTTTGAATTTTCTCTTCTTATTTTATATAGTTGTTATTTAGCTTTCTTTTAACTTAGTATAGCCGCTGTTATTAACAGTTGTTGTTGTTCGTGTTATTATCGTTGTTATATGTATTTTTTTTTTCTTAAATATTGTGTTGTTCTTTTGAAGGATCTTTAAGAGCTCTCCTTTGGCTGATAAAATTCCAAATATTATAAGAAAAAATATATTTATTTTGACGTGAAAGTGTATGTCATATTATATGAACATAAATAAATATACAGAAAAATGTACATTAAAGTACAGATATGTGAATGCGTGTATAATGTTAAAATCCATCTCGATTTATCCCACTTTGTTTGCTGTTTTGTTTTTTTTATTATTCTTATATCACATATTTTGTTTCCATCCTTACGATCTTTTTTTTTCAATTTAAAACTTGTTTTTCAGTTTCGCTTAATGTTACGTATTCTAGACGTAAACATGTAAAAATATTGAAACAAGAAAATAACGATAAAACCCAAGTTATTATGAAGGTTATTGTAAGTGAAGTTTAGTGAATATTTATTTGAAAATGATAGTTTACACATTAAATACACGAAATGAGCTTAAAAGACAAATGATAATGAGCTTACTGAAAGGGGTGCTCATTTCACAAATGCAAATCATAGCTTAAAAATTATGATCAAGAAATTAAATTACTTTTACAGGTTTTTTACACCCTATAGAATTATATTTTTCATTTTTACATCTAAAAAAAAAACCTTTAACAAATATGGAGTTTATCTGAATTTGAACTAAAATTTATGAAATAATGATTAAGATAAAGGTAAATTTATAAATAAATCTTATTAAAAATCATTTATTCTACACATTTTATTAACAAACTCGTATCATATATCAAATATGTCTTCCACATATTGATGAAGTTATAAGCAAAGCCATTATATTACTTCTCTACTGTAGTAAAAAAAAAAAAAAATAAAATCATTTTTAAGTTCGGACTGAATAATTTTGTTTCGTGAACAATTTTATATTAAAAAGCACAGAAAAAAGAAAAGAAAATTTAGTTGGAGTAGACTTGAAATTTTAGTAAAAAAATATATAAATGATAAGAAAATAGAATAAGAAAAAAAGCAAAAGAAAATAACGAAAGAAAAGTTTCTTATTTCTTCAAACGAGGACTTTTTACACACACACGCGTTTAAACCCTGTATAAATTTGAATTCAAATTATTTTTCTTTTCTCTTGCTTATTTTTTTTCATATAATCGGTCGGTTGGACGTTCATTCGTCCTTGTTTGTTATTACATATGTTTGGTGGATTATTATTGTAATTTTTTTTCTTAGTGGTGGGTGACCGATTCAAATTAGAAAAAAAGTGATCCCCAAAATATAATTTATATTTTTTGTGAAAAGGGTTGTAGGATGCATTGCATCGAGTTTCAAAATATACATAATGTAAGCACTAGGATTTTACTCAAAAGATCTCTGGTTTTGGTTACATTTTGTAAAGGAACAAAAAAAAATAATAAGAAAAAAAAAATGATAAAATTAATGAATAACAAGAGAAAATAGAGGTGAACGTATCGGGTTTTTCGTTAGTTCCATATGTGACACAGTTGACTTAAAAAGAATACTAAAATTTTTTTTAAAATAGTGGCACTGTTAGCTTACTTGGTCGTGTGAAGTTTGAGTGTGACAGTTTGTATGCGGATTTGCAATACGGCAATATAATTTATTAATATTTATGGCAGTTCTTATAAGCTCCAATACCAAGAAGTTTTCATAGGAATAATATCCCTATCGCCACCATATTATGCAAAATTTCAATACTATTGTCTTCATTGTTTCCAAGATAACTGCTGGAATCGAATTCAAATTAAATAGGATTTTTGCTGTAAAACTCTTAGAAATTAATTTAAAACAAGAAAAAATAAAGTTGACCATGTCAACTCTGTAATACCCGTACGAATTTGTCATCCTATGTCCGGGTAAATATGCCATAGCTGACTATGAGAAACACTAACTTTAATTGCCGTATTACTATATTAATTTATGCAAAATTTCAGTTCTGTGATTTCAATATTTTCTAAGGTGTAGCCAAACTATTGTTGAAGTTGTATGGCAGCTACCACAAGCTGAATATAGCTGCCATTTTACCGTATTTTATTTTTAAAAATTTCAATACTGTAGGTTGAACAGTTTTTAAGATATAACCAAATAACTTCTCAAAATGTAGGGCAACTTCCAGAAGGAGCCAAGCAAATTTCAATGACTTTTATTAAATACACTTACCTTATTAATATTGTTAGTATAAAATTTCGATATCACAGCTTTTATAGTTTCTGAGATATAGCCAAATAACTTTTGAAGTTGTATGTCAGCTACCATAAGGAGCCAAGTAATTTCAGCAAATTTTATCAAGCTCATTGGCCCCACTGATTTGCTTCTGCGAAATTTCAATACAACAGCTTTTATAGTTTCTAAGATATATCCAAATAAATTTGGATGTTGTATTGCAGGTATTCGAATCAGTACCTCGATCATTACCAATTTAAAAACGGTTCAGGCAATTACTATATTTCTGGCGTTTTTGAGTTATAGCTGAAACAGACGGCGAACAAATATAGATAAGTCGACTCGAAATTCCATATTCAGTAAGAATGTAGGTAAACACATTGCATATATTGTTTATGTCCCACACAATTTTTTCTGTATCTTACAAACGGAGTAGTAAATTAATAACACTAATCGAACATTCGTAAGGTTATTTAAGGTAAAGTTATAATAAATAGTAGAAATTTTTTCTAATTTAATAAAATGTTTCCAACACCTTTTTGTAAAATTGCTACAAAAATTTATATTCATTTTTAGAAAAATATCTTAATGCCCAAATAATAATTTCCAACATAAAATTATTTTTTAATACAAAATAAAATTCACGTTTTTTTTTATGTTTTTAATATCAATAATATTTGAGAATATCTGAAACTGGACAATAATAAAAACTAATACCCTGTCATGTGACGGCGGCGGCGACGGCAGCAATATACAATAAAAAATTAAGAGTAAGGTAGAAAGAAGTAGTATACTAGAAGCAGAAAGTAGCTGCGATATTGATGGAAATGGTCTTTTGGGTGTTTCATTTAAATGAAAAATATATTTATTTTTAGATATGTGTGGAAGAAAGAGTGAATGGAATGAGAGAGAAAATCGTACATTTAATAAAATGCCTTGGTAACATAAACATTCGTACACACACGTATGTACACTTGTATCTTTAGCATATATGAAAATACATATATGATGATTTTCCTTTTTCTTCTTTATATTTTTTTCGTTCTTGTTGTTCTATTTTTCTTTTTTTTTTTTTTAGTTTTCGTTTTAAGAAAAACAACTCGAGGACGAAATAGGATCAAGTGGACGTGTAGAATGGACAGAAAAATTTCATTTTATTTTTTTTTATTTTTTTGTTTTTTTTTTCTTGATTTTCTTATATTTTATATGCTGTTTTTTTTTTTTTTTTATATTTTTACAAATAAACAAAAAGCGAAAGAAAAGAAAATTTAAGAAGAAAAAACAAATCCTCCTGGCGTTTTCATTTTAAACATCACACACAGAAATTAAGGACCTACATGAGTTATAAATATGAGAAAATTTCTATATACATATACTTATATGTATAATAAGAATTCATATACATATTATATATTATTTTAGATCTATCAGTTTTTAAGCTTTCATTTCTTATTTAATGTTATATATACATACATGTACTTGCTATGTACATATGCATATATGGTATATGAATAAAAATTTATGTATTCTTATTCGTTATTTTGTGTATGATGTTGAATTGATGAAACTTGAATGTTTCGCATACAACCTATTATTGATATACATATATTATGTATATATACATATCTATACTTATGCATATACGTATGTACATGTATGCAGTTTATGATGCTATTTCTACATACGAAAATGATGTTGATTTCAATTCTAATGCGACTGCTGATGTTGATAGCGGCTCTGATCACACATATTGTACATGCCACAATCTATATTAAAATACAAATAATTATACATGTATGTACATAAATGTATGATACTGGATACAGAAATCTACATGATCATCACAAACAGTTAAGACATTTTAGGCATTCAATTTCTTATAAGAAAATAGAACACACCACATTCATCTATATGTACGTTGAGTATGTATATATATGTACGTATATATATGTATGTACCACATAAATGAGAAACTTGAATCTTAAATTAAATATTTTCTTGTTTTTTTTTTTCACTTTTCTTTATTGTTGTCGTTCAAACAAATATAGGAAAACAACAACACATATGTATATAGTACAATTTTCTTTACATATACATATTATGTAAGATACATACATATACATATATGTACAATAAAAATGAAAAAATTGAGAATAGAAATTGGAAAACATTTAGGTTTTCCTTTTATATTCGGTGGAATGAAAAATGGTCAGAAAAAAAAAAATGTATTGAGATACAAAAAGAAAAACAAAAAAAAACAAACAAAACATGAAATTTTAATTTTTTAACCGTCATCTTTTGATAGATATCCTGATGGACACATGCTGATGCTGATGATTACTTGAATAAATTTTTTTTTTTTTTAATTTTTTTTTTTGTTTTCTTATTATTTTGTTTTATCATTTTTCTTTTTTCTCAATTTTCTTTAATTTAAAATTGTTTTTCATTTTTTATTCTTTATTATATTTTCTAGTTCTCTTTTCAATTTCTAATAATTGCTTTTCTGCACAATTTAAGGAAAACTTCAATCTTATCTTTAATAAAAAAAAAACTTGATAAAATTATATTTTATCAAATAGTTTGCATGTTATTTTAAAAGAATTTTAAATTTAATTCAAACGCCCAGGTTTTAAAGAGTTTATCCAAGAAATGTGGATAGAGATCTTAGGAACACGATGTTATTTAAAGAGTAGAGAATTTATAAGAGAAAAGTCAATGTCCCGAACGTGGACATTTGGGCCGTTTTCGCAGTATTGTATAAAATTTTTTTAGGCTTACTCAATACTGTTTAAATTATTGTTTCAAATATGCCAGCAAGTAATTAATAACACAAAGATGTTGATCGCTGGTAAGGACAATTAACTTCTATAAAGTGGAGAGTTAAATGTGAATTTGATTTATACCACAAATTAACTTAATTCTTTAGAGTAAAGAACCGGATCAGGAATAACCCTTAATTTTAAATTAAAATCGAATTTATTGACTTAGTATTAAGTATTGTTGCTATTATTTTATACGTTACCCTATTCAAGTTAAACAATATTTAAACTAACTAGTAAAGATTTCATTTCGAAATCTTGTGTTTAATTAAAATCTTTTAAAATTTGTTGTTGTTAAAATTTTTCACTCTAAGGTGTCATGCTAAATAATGGTAAGTTACATAATGTAATGGAAAGTTCGGTGTTAATTTTTTTACTTCATAAGCGTTAAGTTCTAAAATAACCAAATCAAACAAACTAACTTCATAAGAAATTGCAATGATTTAGTGAGTTTTACCAAAGGTATATGAAATCTAAATTGTCTCAGCAATTATTATTTTGTTATACAACATATAATGATCTTTTTTTAAATCAGACATGCAATATTTGTACTAAATTCGTTATAAATTTTAATCAAGTAATTTGTTCTAGAATTCTCATTTGCAGTAATTTTAAAAATATGCAAGTGAAAAATAGATTTTAGAAATCAAAACAAAGAACATGGGAAGAATTAAATATGGTAAATGAAAATATGGGTTAAAAATGATTAAAAATGTTATATTGAAATATGTAAATAAAAATACTTTGTAAATCAAGGAAATTCATATATAGTTGATCGTGTCAACTCTGTGTTCGAGATTGCATTCTTTACCAATATTTTGTTGAACATTAGTATGATTGCCATTTTGCTAAACTTATTAACGTGAAATTTAAACGCTACAGTTTGAACTGATTTTGATTTAGGACAAAATAATTTTTAAGATTGTATGCCAACCATTGTAATAAATCGCACAACTATGATCAAAATTGTTTGAAATAGTGATTCTACTATTAAACTTGATTAAGCAAAATTGGAATACTGTCGGCTTGACAGTTTTCTGAGATGCAAAGAAATTATTTAAAAAGTACCACCAATTTTAAAGAAATAGTTATCCAATTATGTGATTTACCTTTGAAAAATTCGCACATTTTAGCTTTTATAAATTTTAACATATTGAATTTCTTTTTCAAGTTTTAAGGTAATTATAGCAACCACCATAGAAAAATTTTATACAAATAGTATCTGCATAACAAAATTTATTTGTCAGAAATTTATTTGTCAAGATATCATTAAAAATATTTTTCGATAAACTTCTAAAAATTCTAAATCTAGTTCGTTCGTTTTCGGGGCATCGCTGCGACGGACAGACAGACAGAACGTACGGAAAGACATAGCTTAATCGATTCAAAATTAATCAAAAATATTATTTGTGTATGATGTGTCTACGTTTTAGACGTCTGTCTTTTAATACTTTTCGAAAATTGTTTGGGAATTGTATAATAATAACAAAGTAGACGTTAAAGGAATACAAAAATTAAAAAAATTTATAATCAATATTTCTTTGTTCGTACGAATTTATACGAATTCTATATATATATAAACAATACATTCCGACTGAAAAAATTTTAAGAATTTTCACTAAATTTAGTTCTTAATCCCTGTTCTAAATTTCTCTAACAAAAAACGAGTTCTTTTTCAAATATGAAATATTTTTTTTCAATTTAATTAAATATTTTTTTAAAAAATTTTTAATTAACATTATTTCCATATTTATATTCAGAGTAACAGTTAGCAAAACTTTAAATTTATACTGTAAGTATAAAATAATGGCAAAATTTAAACAATCATTTCAATATATTTAATTTTTATTTCAAAACAATTTAACTAATTAAACCAAAGTAACCCAAAAATAACAATTATCCACAACACGTAAAAAAAATAAAGAAAACGAATGTATCGATCGATTGCTTAATATAAAACAAAATATTCAAATCATCATCCTTAAAACACCAAATAATACTCTATTTTTTCTCACTATGCATACAAATACCGAAAAGAATGTGACTAATAAAAGAAAAAGACTAAAAGAAAAACAAAATATGTCC
Source organism: Condylostylus longicornis (assembly GCF_029603195.1). Lineage (NCBI taxonomy): Eukaryota > Metazoa > Arthropoda > Insecta > Diptera > Dolichopodidae > Condylostylus > Condylostylus longicornis. Next base: position 2,794,071 of record NW_026577984.1, read on the forward strand.
TTTAACAAAAATTTTCCAAAAAAAAAAAATAAAACAACCCCCCCCCCCCCTTCATTTCAAGCTTCATTATAACTTATCCACCATTATATACCACTACCAATGCCACTGCTACTATATAAAACATTTACTCTATACCTACATAATAATCATTTAGCTAACATAATATATTCTATTTAAAAACCGTTATTATAAAACACATATAAGTTTACAAGGACATTGGTATACATTTTTAAGTAACCCCTTAATACCAATAAACCTAAAAATTATAAATACTAAAAGCCATAAAAATATAGCAAAAAAAAATATTTATATAAAAAGTTACCAAAACAGTTCAAAAAACACTACACAACAACAATACCATCGTAAAAACTAAGATATTTTATTGAAGAATCCTTACAGAATAGCCGCGTCTCACTAAAAAAAATGTTTTTTTTTTTTTTTTTACGAATAATTGCAGGAGAAAATAAAAGAGAAAAACTTTTCTAAACATCATACCCTCGAGATAACTTTATATTCGTCTATAGAAATGCACACATACAAATTTATATAACTGTTATATATATAGGCATTAACGTACAACAAAAGTAAAGTCAAATAAAAAAAAAACTTCGCGTTCAACTCGTTTAATTTAGTTAAAAGTTTTATATATGGAAATCCTTTGGTCCTTTCTTGTACTGTGTGGGTTGTTTTTTCTTTTTTTTCTGTTTTTTTTTGTTTTTATTAACAAAATACAACGCAAAAATACTGTTATTACTTTTATTATCCTTTAACGCTTCAACATTAAATGAACACAACAAAATATACAGAAAGTACTTTGACTTTATCTTTTGTATAAAAGTTTTTTTTTTACTCGCTACTATTTAGAAAATAGCGAACATTATGTAGGAAACAAGAAGACATCGTCAACTCATATGTAAATTTAATGTTCGTGAATATTTCACTATATTTACCGAAACACAAGTATATGTTTGTATAAATAGGCAATAAACTTATCAGCAATGATATTTTATCATTATTACTTATACTTTTACAAACAACAGAAAAAAAAGAAAAAAAAAACAGAATCGTTGAATTTAAAATTTTCCTTCAACTTTTTATAGAAAATTTATGTGCACACATACTTACAAATAAAAGAGATTGTTGATATCATAATGAAAATTTTTTTCCAGTTCTTCTTCACTTAATAACAATGATTAATATATTAATTAGGATTGCCAATAAAAATTCCACCGAAATCATTTTCAAGTACAATGTTTGTAAAACAGAATATATCACTATATTACTCGCAATGTCAAAAAAGTATCAGAACTCATGGAGAATCAATCTTCTAGCTACATATATCCCGAAAATTTTGCATTCAATCAAAAAAAAATTGGCCCCTTCGTCAAAGATCGCAAAAATTTATATTTTATTACTATATTAACGAGTCTAAGGGTGAAAATTCCAATGCTTTCCTTTGCTTTATAAACGAATACTTGTCATAAGTTCCAGCTTTCTAGAACTTCAGAAAAAAGCCAAAAATTTTCATGATCATTAGTGGTTGACGAAATTTGAGAATCTTAGACATCAATAAAATCTATATCTTAGATACAATCGCCGTTATACTCGAATAACTTTGTTTTTCTAGAATAGTCTAAACCCAAGTCATAAAGATTCAAAAAAAAAACGAAGGTAGGTAAGGCAACTACATTTCAGTTGTATCACCTGGGTGGGATCTTTACTGTGCTCAATTCGAAATTTTCATTATTTACATTGTTATTCTATAAAAATTTCCACAATTTGCTTTAAGTTTGTGGAACCAAACGAATGCTTGAATTGTAATCTAAACGTTTGCGTTTCTCTTTCATCTAAAACTTTGCCTCAAAGTTTAAAACAAATAATATCAGTAGTACACATATTAACCAAAATACCTTCATAATCAATCTGGCAACCTCATTTTTATGACCTAAAATAAGTGTGTGTTGTAACTAATGGGTTATTTCATCAAACGAAATTAGATTATTCGATCTGTAAGTGCGTTTTTCTTTTTTAATTTTTCGAAAAATATTTCTTGAAGTAATTTTTGATTACCGTTATTGTATCACTATGGTGTCCTATTCTATTTAAAAAGTGAGAAATTGTAAATTTTCTGTAAAGGTAACAAAAAAACTGGCAAAATATAGAGTTGAACGTGACAACTTTACGTTACCTTTAATGCGTAAACCCGTAAGATTTACTAATTTTTCAAGTGTTATACATATGACACATCACAAAAGAGTTCATATAACCGATGTTCTAGTACGATTTTTTCTTACCTCTCTTATTAAACTTTTTTCTATAAATTACTATGAAAATTTCAGATGTGTTCAAACTCATTTGTGCAAAATTTGAACACTGTAGGTCTCTTTGTTTCCGCGATATAACCAAATTATTTTGAAAACTACATGGCATTCGCAAGAACCTAAAGAATTATTATGATCAACTTTGTGAAACTCCTTTATTCAAACTTTTAATATTGCAATCTTATAAGATTCAAAGGTATAAATTAAACGGAATATGGTCAGATTACCAAATTAATTTGAAGTTGTATGGAAGCTACTCGAAGCTGTACCTAAATTGAATAGGATTTTTCCAGTAGCAACTTAAGTTTTGAAAATTTAGTTAAGCTGGGTTTGTCCATTGTGGTATTGAATTACGATGGATTAGTTGATGGACGGAAAGACACGCATGGATAAATCGACTATAAACTTAGCGATGATCAAGAATATATATTATATGTCTATACCTCAGGCATCTATTTCTTAGTGTTACGAAAGGTAAATTTATATAATACCCCTCAAATATTTGATTATACGAGTATAAAAATGTACGTACATATTTATGGGCCTATATATTATTGGGTTAACTTTTCAGGATGACATAGTCAATTTTCTAATTAAAATTTTCACCTCTTTTTAAATTTTTAAGGTTCGTAATCATCGTTAAAATCTATTTTACCTTTTATAAATTCCATGAAATAAACAAACAGAAAAAATAAAAAAATTTACATTTGTACGATCATGAGAAAAATTATAAGAAAAACACAATATTAAAGAAGAAAAATTTTTATTTTATCCTTCAATAAAGACAACAAAACAAAATGGCAAAAAAAAAACCATATACGCACGTTACATTTGTATTAGTTTTGAAAAATAATTTCTAATGTAATGATGACCATTTCAATGAAAAAGCGAACGGTTATATCTACCTATACTTTCATGGGTTTTGGTTTGATTTTGATCTCCCTAAGGATTGAAAATTAATGAAAAATTTCTGCGATATACTTGGGGTCAAAATTGATGTAAAGATATTTTTTTAAAATATATATACACATACATAATCACGCATAAATCATAATGTGTATAAATATGTAAAGTAAGACTATATATAGTACTATATACATATATAAAAAGATATTGTAAGATGATATACATATACTCTCGTATATACACTTATACATACTTATATATAAAATAATAAAGTATTTTTCAACTTTTAGGATTAAGCAGCAGGACAATAATAGAATATGCAGACATATTTACGTACGTAATGTATTGAGAATGTGAATAGTTGATTTTGTCTTATCCCCATAAATCGTTGCGATGTCGTTTGTTTGAGGAACCCAAACACGGCATCATTATACGAAATATATAAGGATGTAGGCATTATGTATATTTATTCATAGAAAATATATAATTTGAATATAGTGAGCGCACAACTTTTTTGAATACATATGACTATTGATTAATGATTTCTTTAGTTATATTTCTTCAGGAGGAACAAAAAAAGGATCTCAACCTTTAAATAAACACATACCATATCATGTACATATATAATAAGTTTATATAATATATAGAGCAACCGTGTAATCTTTTCCTATAGAGGGTGTCCTTTGTTTTTATTTTATACTATGATTGCGTTCATATAATATAAACACAATATATTTTAATGTGTATAGATATAAAAATAATAACAAAATGAGAATATAAATTAGAACCAGGGTAAAAAATTATTTTAAGGAGATGAAATTATTCTCTAAAAGGACTTTATTAAAAATTGGAAAGAGTTATACACATAAAATACGCGTTGCAAAGTGGAAATTCATATTTCACATAAATGATTTTACATTGCTGGACATTTATACAAACATATAAACAAATATTTATATACAATAGTTATATTAACATAATATAATATGCTGAAAAATTTTACATCCAATTCTCATACAGACATAATAAGTATACATATATGTATATGATGTAGAGTGCGTTCAGACATATTTATCTTAGGTTGTTTTAATTTGTCTTGATATATGGAAATGAAGGAAATTTTCTCTAAATAAGAAACAAACAAAAACTTTTAATCAAGCGAAAAATAATGCCATATTACGTGGAAACACATAGGCGTATGCATATACATAGGTATACACATATACATTATTATGTGTTATTTCATAAAAGAATAACTAACACTGTGTAGGAGTGAGACTTTTTCTAATATATTATTGTATTATTTACCATGTCAATCATATTCAATTATAATTCTGATTTACAATTATTCTATTTCTATACGTAAATAAGTAGAATATTATACACACGTACATAATTGATGAAAGTAATTACAAAAAGATTTTAATTTGAATTCTAAATAAAAACCACGATGAATTTATAACTTGACTTTGAAGGTTTCTAAAATTTCTAACATAATATTTTAAATTTAGAATATTATGTATATCATGGTTTTCTAAACTTGACAAATATTTTTTCGGAGTTGTGGAATCAAAAATATGTGTATAAAAAGAAGGTAAGTGATTGCTTTTTATTCGACATAACATTAATCACCAATGAACGTTATCATTTACCTTAAAAATAAAAAATGTATCTTTGCTTAACAATAATTCTGTGACAAGCTTAAATATAATTTAATAGAAACTATTTTTAGAATAAAAATTTACTAAAATGATAGATCTTGTACAGTTTTCTTGAATAATTTTGCTTAATTTCACCCATATTCCAATAAGCGGGTAAATAAGGGTGCAACACCAACTATTCATATTAGCGGTTACAAATGAAAACAATCTATTGTTAATAATTCATAATGTTATTGCAATTTTCTTAGTCAAAATCTAATAAGAAATATACAGTTGCAAAATTACAAATAATATTATAAAAAGCTATATGATTTCTTTTTTAAAATCAAATTTTAACTTTAAATTTAATATGCTCATAAATATCCGAAAACTAATTCATAACATTAATAATGTTAAAACTAACAATTCTTCAATATATTTTAACTCTTATACCTGATATTATTCATATACGGCTTTCCTTCACCCAATTAAAACAAGTCCCTATTAAATTACGTATGGTATATGTTTATAAAAAAGTTGGTAAAGAATAAAAAAAAATTAAAATTTTCCTTTACGTATTTTATATACCAAATAACGAAAACGCGTTCAACATAAAAAAGAAATTTTTCACTAGAACGAATTATTGTAGCGATAACTAAACAGCACACATGCATATTCGTATGAATTTAATTAATTTCTATTCATAGTCATTCAAAAATAAAATCAGTGAATAAAAGTATTTCTTTTCCATTCCATCACTTTAGAATTTTCCTAACGGATAAAAATCAAAGTCCTTTTTCATTAGACTCCTAAAAAAAAAGGAAGCAAAAAACAAAATTCTATATTCAATTCAAAACACGTGTGGTTGTAATAGTAAGAAAAATTATGTATATGAGTATGGAAAGCGTATTTTCAATGAACAGACTTGCATAAAAAATAGTTTTCTTGTTGAATCATTTTTTTTTGAAATGTTAAAAAAGATTTGTTGGCATTGTGTATGTGAGAAAGCACAAAAGATTAACTTTTCATTGCTGTAAAAATATCTTCTATTGATGATGGAAAATTTGGTCAACGTTTTGGTGTTTAAATTATAATTAACACGGAAGATTAAATAAGTGAAAGAGCCCTTAAGAAACAAATTTGTAAACTGCGAACAAAATACAAGAATAGGTTTCAGTGCTCAGTTGGTACAATTAATGCACAGGTTTACTTAAGACAAAAAAAGTATGATTTGCTTTAGTTATGTTCAATATATGAAATTTAAATAGAAACGTTTTCCACTTCTCAAATTTCAACAATTTAAAATCTTCATTTTATTTTATTGTAATAACTGCATTTATTAATATTATAATCTATATAATCTAATATAAAATAAGGACAATGTTTAATATTATAATATGTAAGAACATACATAAATATAACACACATACATAGATATAAAGAATATATTATATAATAATGTATAAATAAAAAAAATCACCCCGAGAAAATTAGAAATTAAAGGAAGAAATTCTTTTATATTGTTGTTTATTTGTTATACTGGATAATAAATTAACCATTTCTTAATCCACCAGAGTTATGCAATATCATTTATATAATAAAAATTTGTATGAAATCACACACATGTGCGTACATATGTATACATACATATCTACATACATAACTTTATTTCACTGTTATATCGCGCGTGCAGTCCTATTTCCTTTTAACAATTTATTATTAAAATTCAATTGAATATTTATTAAAATTTCTCATCTTTTTATAAATATTTTATTGATTTATTTTATATTAATATAGATATTCATACTTATTTTCCTCTTAATTTTATATAGCGGTGGCACCATTAATATATATGATTATATTTGTGTGTTCGTAACAAAAAACATTTTTACATATACATATGTAGATAATAAGACTGCATAATAAAAACGGTAATTGTATCGAAATATCCCACAAATGCATTTATATTCCCCTTTTATTTTAATATCGGAAAATAAGAAAATAGAATTGGATTTGCAATTTCTATAACTGATTTTATTTATATAGGTTCGTAAGCGACTAGGTGTGCATATGTAAATGCATTTTCCATGGAATTTATCACTAATTTTTATATGACAATGAATTCTTAAAGAGAATTATTTTATGACAATTTATTACAGCGTTGCCACAGAACATTTTTAATTTTATGTTTGTTTTATTTACGTAAAGAGAATTTTTTTTGCAAACCGAACTAACTGCACTTCATATTCATATAAAAATTTGCTATTATACAAGATATTAAACAAGATCATTGATCATAATTCAACATTTATCATAATTAAAAAAGATTTTCCAAAGTGTTACACTGTGTTTTAACCTCCAAACTTAGGCCAAGTCAAAAACTAGATTGAATTTTTAAACAAAAATAGATATATAAAATAATTTTTACATAAGCATTAAATTACTGGGAAAACCAATACTCTGCTGCATTTATAACAATTTCTTGAATTCACAAACGTAGCTCTAACTACCCGAAATATAGCCAGTACAATTCTACATATCCTGAAATGTGAACAATACCTTTATTTTCTATACGTAGATAAGAATTTATTTAATAAATGAATATTTATATATTTCAATAACCTATATGTACATGTATATTCCTATATTATTATTTTCATTCAATATACACATACACCGCGTACTTAAAAACATCTATAATAATTTTCTTTTATTCATGCATTTAAAATAAGAGTTAAGACTCTCTATACAGCTCCATCCTTTTATTTTTCTCATTTTCCCTTACATTTCGTGCTATATTTCCCTTACTAAGAGATTAATAACGTACACGTTTTCCATCACCTCTTTGAAAATTCTTCAACTTTAAAACTATCCATTCGATAATTTTTAACCCTCTTCTATTCATCCTTTTTATTTTATTACAATATACATCAATATATGTGTCCATATGTATAAATGTACATATTCTATTGTAGAATTACGTAATTGGTATACAGGCACATGAACATATTTGCACGTATACATTAAAAGATAATCTCCGCATCGCGTATTTTTAAGAGGAATAAGAAAAACTGCAAAAGAAAATAGGAAAACACTTGCCTTGCCTTTTGTATTTTATAAATTGCATACTATTGTAAAAGTACATGTATGTTCAAATATACTCATATGCCTATATGTAATATGCATGACATTTTTTTCAACAACTTTGGGTTACAATAAGCAGGGTATCGTTTTCTTATCAAAAATGCCATGTGTCCGATATTGGTATATAATTGTACATATACCGGTTTAGTATTTATTACTGTTTGACAAAAATTGTGTTTGCAATTGTTTGACTTGAATTAGTTTTCAAAATATTTTCTAATATTATAAATTATTCTCGTTCTAATAATTAAACTCGCTTAGTCTAGAGAAAATGAAGTGATTCGGATTATTAGTTTTAATCAAAAGATCGGAACACAAAATTTCAAATTGCAATTTGCATAATTATTTTGTTATAACTTCATATTATAAAGTTAGTTTTAGTTTCTAATATTATCCTCAGAGGAATTATGGAATTAATTTCAGAGATTAAAATCCAATTTGCAAAAAATTAAATAATTTTATTTTGCTAATAGAAATATTTTTTTAAAAATAACTTTTAATTTAATCTTTTAAAAAAAAATTAAAATTAAATACTAGACATAGTGATCCTCCCAAATTTTTAATACGTACATACATAATAATATATTGAATATATAACGTATGGATAGCTTCTTTTCAATATGTATAGATCTTATATAACACATACATACTTATATATATGTATAGAAAAAAGTTGGGTAAATACAAAAACGCGAAAATGTCACTGAAAAAGCGATAATGTTAATATAATGACAAAAGCATAATGCATGCTCTTACATATACATACACATTGATTCATATTGTAGGTACGCTTACATATTATTATTGTGATCCATATACCATATTAAATATAGCATCTTTGGCTATTAGCCATCGTCACTCGACTTTGTATATTCTATATTTTTATGTGAACATTTATCTGTTCATAAATACATTATAGTGAAGCAACTTCATCTTCAATAACAATGCAAAAATTTTCAACAAAATAATAAACAAAAAATGAATAAGAAAACCGGTTTTCTAAAGTTGTTCATATACTTTGCGAAAGGCATTATAACCGACATAAAAATTATGTATGTAAAATAACAAAGTATAATTTACACTCAGAAAGGTATTAAACGGAAAATTTTTAGTGTTACTTAAAGTCAAAATGTTACTTGGAACAAATGAAGCATACATACGATAAGACCTCTGGTGCACATCGGCTGATATTCGCTAAAGATTCGACTAGTACTAAAGATTAAAGAAAATTCCTAAACTTTTAATTACGATACAATGTTCTTTTTTCTCAAATCTTAAACCGATCTAAAAGTTTTAACTGTGTAATGTAGTATAAGAAAGCCACTTTTGATGAACTGATTGTTTCGAAACTACAATTGCAAGCCAAGGAATTTTAAAATTCCGTAAACAAGGAAAATTTCAACTTGCTTTTTCTACCGTAAAAATCCTATCTAGTTTCCTATCTAGTTACCGCCTTTTTAAATCAGTAAACGCTCGAAATTCGATAGCTTATTTCAATGAAACTGTAGTTTTTATCCAATATCTAGTAAAATAATGAAGTAACGGTAACTACGTATTACGATATTAGAAGAATGGCGTAAATGAAGCAGTATTTTTTATACACATTATATAATAAAACTTTATTTAAAAATTTTAAAATTGGAATACAAAAAAGTATTCAATAACTAAATGTTAAAAAGGAATTTTTTCAGGTTCCAATCGCTTTTTCAAGGAAAGCTTTACGGAAATTTCATTAAACCAAACGTGACATAATTGTTCTCAATAATTATTAGCTATTTCAACTATAAAAAATAAAAATTTAATGATATAAACGCCTTCCATTTTTAATTAAATATTAAAATCTGTTATAACTTTAAAATTTTTCTGTGTGTATCAAGAAATTAATAAAAAAAACGGAATTAAAGAAAAATATAATAATCTAACTTAGCTATTACGAAAATAATCCGGCGTAAACGTTCAAAGAAAAGTAAAATTCAGGACAACAGCAATCTAAAAAAAGAAAATGAAAAAAGAAAAACAACAAAAATACAAGCGAGGGTGGCTTAGCGGATTTTCTTTTTTTTTCGTTATTTTGTTTCAGTTTTTTTTCTTTTTTTTTAAATCATATATAATTCGCATATGTAGAAAGAGATGATGATGGACAGGACACAAACTTCTACTCAGTTGAGTTACAAAACAACAAAAAAAAAAGAAAGACAAAACAACACAAAAGGAAGAAAAATATAACAAAAAAAAGACCTCGATTCAAAAGAAAATTTATTTTATACACACATGTACGAACATTTATATATATATATATATATTATAATGCAAGCATATATGAAATATAATATATACATGCACATAAATATATAATTGACACTTTGTACACAAGTATACATAATGTATGTATAAAATATTTTAAATATTATATTATTATACTGTAATATTGTATATTGCCGCTTTTCGCTTATAACACGTAATAATGTTACATACAAATAATAAATATAGGTGTGCGAATATATTCATATATACATATCAGCATAATATTATAATGTAAGAATAAGAATATATACCTATATATTATTTGGTATTGCGATATATATTAAATATTCGTGAATGTAAGTAGAACTGGTCCTTTTATTTTAGATAAATTTTATATTGAAAAATCAACCTTAACGTTATCCTTAATAAAAGTTTTATAAGGGATATACAATATTATAATATATTATTTTACATATATTATATAAACACCCTAATATGTGAGATTACATTTATATACATATGAGTACTAACATATATATTACAAGAATGGTACAGTTAACTGATTTCATATGTGTAATATTATTATAAAATCTACTATATTGGAAAAGAAAAAAAAGAAAATAGAAATAAAATAGCCGTCATCATTCTATCCCAAAAAAAGGGAACAAAAATAGCTTAAACAAGTAAAAACGTTTCAGTCGGTATAAACCGATTGAATTATACCCTGCACCTTTCATTGTTGTATAGCAATTACTCAAACCTGTGAAACCATTCTATAGAAACTTCACGGATATGTCAGACCTATAACTGAACACACAACTACCAAGTTTCATGAATCTGACTTAATTATTTTTCCAAATATTTAAAATTAGCTTTTGGAGTTGTATGGCAGGTACCCGAACCTGCCAAGCAATTCCACTAAAACTTCGCTAATATATCTGATCTATAATTGGACACACAACTGCCAAGTTTCATGAATCTAACTTTATTACTTTTCCAAATATTTAAAATAAGCTTTTGGACTTGTATGGGAGCCACTCGAACATGTCAAGCAATTCCACCAAAACTTCAGAAATATCTTTGACCTATAATTGGACACACAACTGCCAAGTTTCATGAATCTGTCTTTATTATTTTCCAAATATTTAAAATTAGCTTTTGGAGTTGTATGGCAGGTACCCGAACCTGCCAAGCAATTTCACTAAAACTTCGCAAATATATCTGATCTATAATTGGACACACAACTGCCAAGTTTCGTGAATTTGGCTTTATTATTTTTTCAAATATTTAAAATTAGCTTTTGGAGTTGTATGGCAGGTACCCGAACCTGCCAAGCAATTTCACTAAAACTTCGCAAATATATCTGATCTATAATTGGACACACAACTACCAAGTTTCATGAATTTGACTTTATTACTTTTTCAAATATTTAAAATTAGCTTTTGGAGTTGTATGGCAGGTACCCGAACCTGTCAAGCAATTCCAATAAAACTTCGCAGGTATATCTGATCTATAATTGGACACACAACTGCCAAATTTCACGAATCTAACTTTTTTATTTTTTCAAATATTTAAAGTAAGCTTTTGGACTTGTATGGGAGCTACTCGAACCTGTCAAGCAATTCCACCAAAACTTCAGAAATATCTTTGACCTATAATTGGACACACAACTGCCAAGTTTCATGAATCTGACTTTATTATTTTTCCAAATACTTAAAATAAGCTTTTGGACTTGTATGGGAGCCACTCGAACCTGTCAAGCAATTCCACAAAAACTTCAGAAATATCGTTGACCTATAATTGGACACACGACTGCCAAGTTTCATGAATCTGACTTTATTATTTTGCCGAATATAAAAAATTTGCTTTTGGAGTTGTATGGCAGCCACCCGAACCGGTGCAGCTATCTCATTAAAATTTTTAGAGCATATGTAGAATATAATTGGACACATGTATACAAAATTTTATATTTGTACCTTTATTAGTTTTTGAAATAATTAAAATAAACTCTTTGAGTTGTATGGCAGCTACCCGAACCCGTTGTCCGAATTGGTCCAATAACAATAGGGTTCGTCCTTGGCAGAAAAGAAGCAACTTGTGAAAGTTTGGTGTCGATTGCATTATTCGTTTTTGAGTTATCGTGCGATCGGACGGACGGACGGACGGACGGACGGACGGACGGACGGACGGACGGACGGACGGACGGACGGACGGACGGACGGACGGACATGTCTAAATCAACGCAGAATTTTACGCTGAGCAAGAATATATATATATGTCCATACCGCAGATGACTCCTTCAAGTAGTTACAAACTCCATACCAAAGTTAATATACCCTTCACGAAGTGCAGGGTATAAAAACAGTAAACAAAAGGAAAAGAGGAAAAATAAAAAACAAACAAAATGAAACAAAAATTAAAAATATTAGAAGAAGAATAAAAAGGATACGCGGTGAATATCGCGAGAATACGACCAAGTCGAAGGCATTTATTTTCTAATGGGCAGTGCGATTTTCTTTCTATAATATTTTCATTTGTATATAATATTGTGCTGATACATATATTTATATATATACATATGTACATATTAATATATTTATTACACAAATGTATTAAGGATGTTAGAGAAAATATCCAATATAGTGATATTGGATATGGGGTCGGTTAGTTGATTTCTTCTCAATATTATCTTTATGGTCTTTATACATTCATACACATCTATATATATGTATAATGTATATTTGATCTACACGATAGATATTATGGGATGCTGAATATTATAACGAAGAATTCTATTCATATTTACATACATATTATATCTACATATGTGTATATACGTTATTATTTTTGTATATGACATATTCGTGAACACTAAACAGCTAGTGATGTGTTTAGAATCGCTTCTTTTGATTTTTATTGTTTTTTTGTTGTTGTTGTTGTTTTAGTTTAGTATTTTATTATTATTTTCTTATTTAATATGAGGGTGGATGAAAAATTTTTGAAATGATTTTTCTATATGGTATGCTTTAGCTTGTGGACATTTAATAATAAAAATTAAAAATAAAAAAAAATATATATATAAAAATATATTGTGGTGTAGGATATTCACGAATGTGTGTATATTTGAATATATATGGCTTGAATATATTTAAAATATATTAATAATAAAACGCGCGTATGTGCATCCTATATAACTATAGTACAGAGTAGAAGAAAAGAAGAACGTTGTATGTGGCATTGGTTTTTAAATATATTTAGGTACAGATATATGTTTATATAGGTAAGTACATTTAAATTTAAAATAGTTAGCGCGCTACTAGAATATTTTTTTTTGAAAAAAAAACGAAAACGAAATGAAATCAAAATAATAATGAAAAATATATCTGCATGTTTTTTAGTGAAAATTTTATAAAAATATAAAAGTTTTTACATATATGAATACGTACTTACATATATATGCTTTTATTGTCAGACATATATATATAATATATGCTTGGAATATTCATACATAGGACGTATGTCTTATATGTTTTTGAGCATTGAATTTTTAGAGCCTTTTAAGAACAGAAAATATAAGTTTTTGACCGTTCCGTCAGGATATTAATTTTTCTTTCTTTTTGTTTTTTATTCTTTTTCTTTTTTAATGATTTCTCTTATTTTTTCCCACTTATGTGTACATACACATAAGTGTACATTTGTATGCACAATTCATGATATATATGTAATATTATATGATATATGTGTGCATGTACAAATATATTATTTTTTAGTGTATAGAGGTGAAAAAGACCGTGAGTGGTAATGCGGTATACAAATATTATGTGTACATACATAGTTAAAGAAAATGTACATACTTACATACATATACTATATCGTGATTTTATTTTATTTTTATTGTTATTTTTTTTTTCCATAGTTATAATATGTGCGCGCGAGAAAAAAGCAAGAAAGCAATAATAATAATAACTATAATAATAATAACAACAACAACGGAAAAACAGTGAACAAAATTAAAAAATAAAATGAAAATGAACAGAAATTTATCCCTTATGAATAAAAAGAAAAGCCCTTATAGAAATGGGCACAAACATATTAGTTATAATGTATACCTATATATGTACATTTTGTATGTGAATGCAAATGTTTTATATTATACAAGATGAAAATTTTATATAAATATATTTATGAAATTAAGATTGACTAAAGAAAAGAAACAGAAGCAGCGAAACATCCAAAAATAAAAAAATAAGAAAAAAAGGTTGCTTAGAAATTTATATGTATATGTACTTATAAGAGCGTACCCATAACTATAACTATATATTAAGGCTATTATAAAAATAAGCTACATATATAATAAGTATATCAAAGGATATAAAATTTTTAACAGGGTGATTAGAAAAGTTTTTGTTTATAGGAAAATTATTATAAAAAAGATCTGATTGAAAATTTTGAAATATTATTAATAAAAATTAATTGAAGCATTTTTTTATATTTTGCGAACGCAGAAAATTAGGAACAAAATTATATTCAATGACGTTTATTTAGAGCCCGTTTTCTTCAGGTTTTTCCTATTATTTTTTCTTTTAGATGGTAAACTGTAGAAGTCTGAAATTTTAGCTGCTTTTAAACACTAAAAAATCATTTATTTCATTAGACATCGTCTCCCGGAATTCATAAAATTTGAATTTTCCGAGCCTTGTATTTCCGAAACAAAATGCTCTTCTATATTTCAATAAAAGCGAAATGGTAACGGTAAATGCTATCGAAAACTATAATTATTTGTTTTAACTCATTTACTTAAACGTGTAATTTTACCATTATATCTTACGTTTCTTTTAATATTTTTAATTTACTAATCCTAAATGTATGCAATAAAACGATATTATTAGTTTGATCTTAATTAATTTTTTTTTTTGAATTATGATAAATGCAATTCCTGATTAATTAATTTGTAATGTTGAAGTTTTATTTTGTTGAAACAAAATTCACGATAATCGAAAAAACTTAAAGCTACTATTAAAACTTAAAGCTACTATTAACAAAAATATTTCTTTAGCGGAAATTTCAATATTAATGTAATGAAATCCTTTCACTATCAACGTTAATATATGTATAAAATAATAGTATATATATAAAATAGTAATGTCTTATACATTTTAATCATATTATAATGTATTTATGACCAATAATTTTTAAAGTATTTAACCGGTCTAATTTTAAACTCTAATTGAAAGCATGGACATCTAAAATATTTGCATAGAAAATAATTTTAACGCCAAGAGTTTGCCCACTAAACAAACTAATAATTTAAAAATAAAAAATTTTAAAATTTACAAACCTTTAAATCCTTAAAATTAAAGTGAGTTTAAAAATATTAACAAAATTTTTTCAACTAAATTTTCTAAATTGGTATAAGATTGAAATAATGGAAAATATTCTAATTAAACGATTTATTATAGATATGTACATTTTTTCTTTGTTTTATTAAAACAATCATGTAAATTTCATTGAAATTTCTATTAGCTAACAGAGAAAACGGAAATTTAAAACCAAAACAAAAAAAAATTGGTTTGCACCACAAATTAATTGAATTGAATTAGTCTATCAAATCTCGTCGTAATTCATATATTTTATTTCTCATTTATACCAAAGAATCGTTGAACTTATACTATTAAGCAAATATTTATACATTCAATATGATAGGACATCAGGTTTTCAGACATTTTGATTTTTGCCTGATCTTTTTTCATTTTTTATGGTTTTCTTCAATTTTTTCACTACACATTAGGATCCTTTTATTTTTTTTTTGTTAATAAATGCATATTGTATAGGTATAAATGTAGGCAGTAGATATTATACAGAAATTCTGTTGCAACCACCTATTTTTATTCACTATTGGTACATTCAATTTGATTCTCGACGTCTACTGTTATCAAATAAATTTTTTCTATTCAACGCAAAAGAAAAAAATGCAACCGTAACAAATACAAAAAAAAAGAAACTGTAATATGATGACTTCTCCGTTAAAAAATAAAAAAGCATATTGCACTATTTGCATTCCATCTATCAAAAATTCTCTATAAACACTCTATTACATATGCAGCAAATGCCAACGAATGAACTTGGTATATGGGTTCGAAACCAATAATGGAATTTTTAAAACAATTTTCCGTCTACACTTTTTTAAAAAAAAACCATTTCCTATATATAGCTATTTACATTATATTCAATCCGATACGAATATCATAACGACGTCAATATAACCGTATATGTGTACAAACATTAAGTATCTCAATTACTAAGTTTTACTAAAACCTATTGGTGCCACAGGTAAATTTGTCATTTTGCATTCAAAAAACAAAGAATGCACATACTAAGAAATAAAAAGAATAAAAAGCAAAATAAAAGGATATACCTATAGGAATAACAAAAGAAAAAACGCACCTAGATTTTTTTTTACTACGGCTACAAAAAAAAATCATTTTTTTTTCTGCTCCTTTTTTTTTGTTTTATTCTTTGGCTTTTTGCAAAATTTCAATTCCCACCTTTATAACAATATTTACAATATTGATTCAATATAAATTTTACTATAGACTTCTAGACAGCAACGTACATAAAACATGGTAACTCTTAACCAAACTGTGTATGGTCAATATTTTCTGAAAGCGGTCAATGAACACCCTGTCTCGAAATAAGAATATTAATAAAGCGAATAATACAAAAGTAAAAAGAAAAAAAAAATAAAAATACAAAAAAATTTCTACGTTTGAAATTTATTATTTGCGAAAAATTTTCGCTTCGTGGACACAGCAAGATATATGTATACACTCGCCATCATAATAACCAGCATCAACTATCCCCGCGAATAAAATGTACATTTACAATTTTCTAAGATTATTATATTTATATACACATACGTGAAATTCGTACATATAAACATACACATGTATTTTCATAAATTGATGGGTGGGGGATGTACGAAAAAAAGTCTAAAACAGAGGAAGAAGTAAAATAACAACTATTTTCTATACTTTTCATATAAATACAAATATGGGTACATACACAATAAGAAAATAAGGATAATATAAGGATATAAAATGTATGGTTAAAAAATAACTTATAGAATAAAACACGAGTAGCATGTACAATCGCGAGAAAAAAAAATAGAAAAAACGAAAATAAAAAAAAACTTATTTCGTCCTTTTCTTCACATGATTTTTGTGTTTTTGGTTTTTCTTTTACAATTTTTCTTGCTTTTCGTTTTTTCTTTTTTTATGTATTTCTCTTGCCCGTTCTTTCTTCTGTTTTTTTTTTCTCTTTTTTTTTATAGAATAATCACATGAGGAGTCATCGTCGATAAAGAATAAAATAAGAACAGAAAACGTATATACAAGAGAAAGAAAAATTGAAAAGAAAAGCAGAGAAAATCTTTTTCTTCTTTTATTTTTTGTTTTTTTTTTTCGTTATAATATGGATGCAGGGCATCACACATGTTATAAATATACACATATTTACAAATATAGTTTGAAGTAGCCGCATGTAGCACTTAAACATGTAGAAATTCATATGTAGAATTTTTTTTTTTTTGTATAAAAATATTTATGTATAATAATATTGTATATGAATATAATATTGACTGGTAAGTATGTGTGTTAATGTTAAAATGTATAAAGATTGGAAAATTTTTAACAAGATATAAAAAAGGATTCTATGAAATTTTATACGAAGAAATTTTGCGTTAAACTAAAAAATTAATGTAAGATTTCGAAATTTTTAAAAATTAATTTGTCAAACTTTTTTATTTCAGAAGTCTTTTAATTCTTTTTAAAGAGTGAACAAGAGCGGCATATTGAAACAAGTTCTGAATGGTGTTTCTGAATTCCATTAAATTTATGTTCATAAATAAAAGAGGCATATAAATTATAAACGTTTTACTGTATAA
Source organism: Condylostylus longicornis (assembly GCF_029603195.1). NCBI lineage: Eukaryota > Metazoa > Arthropoda > Insecta > Diptera > Dolichopodidae > Condylostylus > Condylostylus longicornis. The sequence goes on from NW_026577984.1 coordinate 2,812,268, forward strand.
TTGAATACTTTACCGGTCAAATAATGTTAAAATATTTGTCCTTCCTTGAACTAATATTTTTACGAATTCAAAAAAAAATTCTAAGCCATATTCAAATAAAAGACATTTTAGTCATTAGATCAAAATATCTTTAAATTAAAATTAGATGATTTCTGTTCAGTTAAATCAAATTTAATGTATTCAATATAATACTAACTTCATTGTAATTGTAACTTTACTTCAAATAAATAGAAGTCACAGAAAACTTTAAATTTCAATATTCCTATTCATAAATTTTTTAATGTATATATAGGTTTTTTGAACTTTCAGCTCTCACTCGAACCTTATTCAACATTCAATAGAATAGAATGGAATAATTCTTTTAATTTTAGTTATGGTTTAGTTATGGATCAATAATATACTTAATGTATACAATTATTAAAAAGGATATTTTGTAATTAAAAAAATTTTGTTGTAAAATATTACTTTGTAAAATTACAAAATATTTAATATAGATCTTAAAAAAACTTATTTAATTTCAAAAGAAAATCATTTCAACATTCAAATAACCCATTTAATTCTTCATAATTCCAGAAATAGTTTTGATATTATTAATTATATTAATCAAATATAAATTAAATAAAAAAAAAAATCAATTTTTTTTAAATTCCAAATTAACATAATTTTATTTAATTTGGTAAAATTTCAATAAGCCCGTAAAGAAAAGTAGAGGGCATTTTTTTGTATATTTCTATTCTATTTTATTATCCATATATGTACATCTTATAAAATATACACATATATATTATTATGTAGATATAAATTATATTGATATATTAAAATGTATGAATGTATGAACACATATAATAATGTTCATATATTACATTTGGATATATATTACTTATTTTAGAAAAGAAAAAGGATTTCCAACGGAGAGTCAATTCAGAGGAAGAGAAATTTTCCTTTTGTATGTACGTATATATATATACAGAGAAAATACGACTTTTCGTATCGTATGTACCGTTTATAGATTGACGATGATATGTGTTCATTTTACACACATATAAACATATTATTCTTATAATATGTTTAAAGATTATTATTTTTTTTTATATATATATAAAAATATTCATATATAAAATAAAATATAGAAAAAAAAAATTAATTTTTTTTTTTTTGTTGGAAAAGCTTTGATATCCTTTCTTGCTAGTTATATGTTAGATATTATTGTATCCACCAGATACCCGCCAAACTTTGAAGAGTAAAGACCAAAAAAACATAAAAAAATATAAAAATAATAAAAAATAAAGAAAAAAAAAAGATTTTTTTTGTTGTTTTTAATTTAGTTTTTGTGTGTTTGTGTTTTGTGTGTTTGTTCCTTTGGTATATTCAAAGTCAGTATTTATAAATAACAAAAGTTTTTAGAATAGTTATTTAAAAATAAAAAATAGAAAAACCCGAAAAAACAAACAAGAAAAAACGAAAGGAAAAGATAAAAAATATAACAGTAAATGGAGAAAGTTATAAGTTCTAATAACTGTTTTTGTTTTTGAATATTTTTTTAACTGATTTTCTTTCTTTTTTCAATTGTTTTCGTTTTTGTATTGGATTGTGTAGTAGACAACTCTAATTACGTGCTTTTATAAATGATTTTAAAGTTGTTAAAAAGTGAAAAGCAAATAAGTGACAAAGAAATTATTTGAAATTTATTTATTTATTTTTATTTTTTCTATTGTTTTTTTATAATTTATTTTTAAATAATAATATAATTGAAGTATAACTAGTATACAGGTTATAACACATATTTAAATTACCCGTATATACTATAGGATTTGGCAATATTATGTTATAATTTCGTAAAAAATATTTGTGAGTAAAATTCTTAATAGTAAACAAAATAAAGAAAATAAAAAAATAATTTATTTTTTAAAAAATAATTATCATAACAACGGTTCTATAGAATGAAATTAAGAATAAAATAAAAATATACCTTTGTTGTCTTACAAATTTATGGCATTATATGGAAAAAATTTAAAATTGAATTTATTTGCTGAATGTGACTTAATATACATAGTATCTAATTAATATAAATTATTAAAAAAAAAAATATTAAATGTAATTAAACAAATTTTCAAAAATATAGATTACCAATTCTAATTACGGGTATAGTCAAAAAATATATAAAAAAAATTTATTGGATATGTGAGAAAGAAAAAAGTCTTAAAGATTTTTGTGAGAAACAGTTTTTATTTAGAAAAATTAAAAATTAATCAAAAATCTGGAGCAATTCAATTTTTTTAAATTAAGTAAGTCTATAAAAAAAATTTTTTAAATTTATTACTTTTTATTATGTATTTAAGAAATTTCTGTATGTATTTTACACAAATCAGGAAATATATTTTTCAGCACATATTAAAAAATATATTTGATATATTTTTTTTGATAATTACCCTGATAGTCAATATTACTATAGAAAAAATTGAAATTTAACTGATTTCAAAAACGTGTTGAACACGGTTGTATATAGGAAAACTACATCTAGTGTTGATTTTCGTTTTATAATCTTACTGATTTTTAAATTATTGTTAAATTATATTGTTGTTATTGAAAAAACTCATTAAACTCATAAATTCTGATATTGAGCAAGAAAAACTTTGAAAGAAACTAAACTTCTTTAAAATTTAATTTCCTACAGCATTCTTTTACAAGACTTGTGATAATTGCTTTTAATATATTTAAATGAGATAAACGGGAAAATTTTAATTATGTTCCTTTAAATAATATTAAAATAACATTCATTGATTATGGAAATCTATAAATTAATGTAATTTCCAAATTAGCATAAAGACTAAACAAAAAAAATTGCACAATTATAGGGAAAGAGTTAACAGTTTTATTAAAATAAATTTTAAATAGTTTAATTGTAATAAATTTAGTTTTTTATATTATGATATCAAACCATATGTAAATGTTATTTAAACTTTTAAAACCATATTTGTTACCAATTAGAATAATCAATTAGGTATATGACCTACAATTAAGCTAAACATATATGAGGTATATATATATGTATATATATATATATATATATGTATATTTGTTTAATAGTGTTACCAAAAATAACTGTTAATTTAACTGTTAATTTAAAATTAGCACAATTTTATTAATTTTTAATTACATTTAATGTTAATTATTTAAAAAAATATTAAAAGAAAATGTGATTGGGAAAATTTTTAACTCTCGTATCAACTTTAATACGCATAATTAACAAAACTCATGAAATTGTGGAAATTGAAAATTTCCCAAAAAAAAAATTTTATTTACATCATGTGAAATTTTAATTATAATTGTTTTAACAAATTTATTTATTATAACTTTTCATTGATATTTATTTACCTTTCTTATATTCTTCTTTTTAATTTTATGCAATTGTTCAATAGAACAAGTTAAAGAATTTTTATTACTATATTAAAAAGTTAAAAATGCTGTTACTTTCTCAAAAATAGAAACTAAATATCTTAGATTCAATTTACCATTGCAGTGAATTTGTTTCTTTTCCGATAGCACTGAAAATAAGTGATTTTTTGAGTTAATTTTATTTTATCGAACAATGCTCAGATTTTTTATAAATTTGAACTAGGCTAAATTAAAACTATTGAAATTAAATTTTCTATGTATGTTTTGTTTGTGGGCCCAGGTTGCAATGCAACTTCCTCTAATTTCAAACTCTAAATGAAGAACCATTACAAATGACATTGCTTTTTATTTGTGATTAATTTTAATAACAATTCCATGCAAATTTCTGTAATAAATTCTTGGTAATTATTGTTTTCTAAATAAAGCAGTCATAGCCAAAAGTAAATCGAAAACTAAAAGAACACTGAAGGTTTTAAACGTGGAATCCATGGGATGCAATTCCTTACAAGTTTATGATAAAATATAAGAATTCTAATTTTTAGTTTCTTAAATTTATATATATTCATAAGTTTTATGAGTATATAATTTTTGGCCCTCTAAACAATATTAGAAAACTCTTACTAAATTTAACAAATTTTTTATTATAATAATTCAATGATAATATTGCAAAATGAATTTTATAGGTCTATCAGTTTCACTAAAAATAATGAGACTAAAGAATTATGATGTTGAAATATTCCAAATAAGTTCATAAATCTTTGATTTAATTAACTTATCATTGAGATCGTGCCATTTAAGATGACATTCAAAAGTTTTTCTTAATTGGATGAAGGTGATACAGAACAGAAAATTTGATGAGAAATGCAAATTAAAAGTGTTTAAATTGATTTAAAAATTATTCTAAAATCTCGATAAAAAAAATTTAAATACAACCATTATCAAAAACTAAATATTCTTATCAAAATGACTGAATTTGAATAAAGGAATTCGTGTTTTTCAGAATTTTAAATTTTATTTTATTTAATGTTAACAATATTAAAATCAGTTCCAACCCATGGTATAAAAAGATCATTGATTTTTGAATTTGAGGAGATTAAGAAATTAAAATTACTTTTTTAATAATCCTTAAAATTATTATAAGAAATTAAAAAAAAATTAATCAAATAATTTTTTTAAATAATTTCTTTTTCAATAATTATTAATCACAAGAGAATTCATACTCAATATACTCAATTAGTAATCAATTTGAAAGTTGATATTTTAAATGTACCTTTAATTTCCTATTAATAATTTTTAATTAAATTGTATAGGTATTTGGAAAATCTGTGAACAAAGTACAAAAATATATCAAAAATTTCAGACTGCGATTTAACCTCTATTTACTTGTTAACTATCTTTCTTCTTCTAAACAAATTTGCAAATCGGAAAAATCTATAATATTTTTTGCTTCTCTTTTTATTCTTCAAATATATTGTTCGATTTATTAGTATTCCAATACAAATTTTGATCCAAATTTTAACTAGTAACATTAATAAATTTTTTAGAAAAATTGTAAAAAAAGTTATGGGAAATATTTTTTCCATGCATTTAAGGACTTAATGTACTCAGATATTTTCATAATCAACAGAATATTAAATTTTTTATTAACATCTCATTTGAGTAATTTTGTGCAACAAATGATATTTTTAACTTTATAATTATTCTATACTAATTATGTAATAATTATAATAAAATCAAAATTATCATTAGTTTGCATAAGTTTCATAAGCATATATGAAAATTTTGAATCAATGAAATCTTTTAATTTAAAATAAACTCAAAAAATATTTTTTCCTACGATTAGGCAAAAGAGTTATAAATTTTTTATTGAATAAAGAAAATCACAACTGCAGTATCGATAGAGTACAGAAATCGGTATAGAGTACAGAAATTTATAAAAATTTAAATTGATCTCATAACAAATAGCAAGCAATTCAATATTTAATTCAATATACATATATATGTCTTACATACATACATGAATATGAGATCCACCGATTTTCAATTATTTGTATAAAGCTCTGCCACTAAATGATTTTACTAAAGGCCAAATTTACAAGAAATCAAAAAACGCAATTTTTAAATTAACAAATATGAAAATTTATGCAGAATTGCGGAAGAAACAAAATTTGTGATTCTGAAAAATAAAAAATTGCTCATACACAAAAAAAGTAATTTAGTTTTAAACATATTATAACAAAATTATTATGGTCTATAGCATATTATTACAAAATTTAAAGTATATTTGCCCGTAAATGATGAATCTTGTAACTTTGACGCATTCTTCTTCTATACATAAATAATTTCATAATTTTATTTTGATGGTGTCACCCTCTGATTGATCTAGAAAGCCTACGAGTATTATATGAGTTTTAATAGTTAAATATTATTAAACTTAGCCAAATTTTTAAAACCACAAAATAATTGGGCCAAATATTGCTGACTGAATAATGGACTTTAAAATCGAAAATTTAAATTTTAATTTCTTTATTTTGTCGACTGTCGAGACATTTTTGCTTTATTAAAGCTGAAATATAAAAGAAAGAAAACCTCATTTGGATTCTCGATTTTCCTAAGTTTTAAATGAAATCTATAATAATTTTTATTTTCAAAATTATATGAGTAAAACTAAAGTTGTTGTAGTACGTACTAGTATGCATATTTTTATTTCTCATGGAAATATGTTTGGGTATACCTTACAATTTACCAGTTCAACTCTAATTTTTTTTTCGATTTCATTTTACTTATAGAAAATATCATTTTGTGGGGATTTCATTGTATATATAGAATGGATAGATAAAATGGTAAACCAGTGGTCGTGAAATATAAATTTTATTTGAGTTTGGTTTTTTTCTAAGAAAGTTTTTAGGTGATTGAAGATTTAATTGAGTTTAGAACTCCATGATGATATATTGATGATATTTATATAATTATATAATAATCGCACTCGTGGGAATTATCTGACATTTAGTTAAAAATGATTATTTTGATAATTTAATCAAAAAATCATTACATTTAATGTTTAAACAGAACTAGTAAGTGTATAATATTAATTTTTTTTCCAAAATTGTATAAATAATCTTATGACAAACAAAAATTACTAAGGTCGCGTTTGAATTTCTGAAATTTATTTAAAATTCAAATTTTATATAATATTATTTATATTTGTATTATCTATATAACTGTTCATGCATATTTAGTGAAAATTTGTTGAACGGGGCTCACTTAATTCCAAATATTAGTAAAAGCATGAGAAGCTACAAATTATTTAGTGTAGGCAGAAACTGTCGATACCGTATCATATTTGATTAATCATTATAAAATTATTCAATAGTTTAAGCGATTTTGGTAAACATCTCATAAAACATTCATATTTTTTAGAGACTTATTTTAAAGCTTAGGTTATTATACACTTTAACTTTTTAAAACTCTATTTACTTTTGAGAAGAACTGATCTGAAAATTGTTTTCTTTTAAATAAAATAGAAAATCTATTTTACATCAACTATCATTAAACTTATATTTATATTAAATATACAAACATTTTTATATACATATGCATTTATTATCAAAAAATACACTTACATACATAAATTTTAAACCGAAAACAACAACAAAAACATCATAGAAGATTTTCTTTTTCACATTTCTCTCCATCATCTCATATGAAAAGAAAATAATGGAAAATCAACAAAAGCAACAAAAAAATAATAACAACAACAGAAAAGAAAAAAAAACAAGCTAAAATCACATTTGAAAAACTTTTAAATAATATGCGAATGTCCAAGACGTACAATATATACGAATACATATGAAAGCCTCCAAAATACAAGAAAAACGACACGGAATATCCGAAGAACAAAAAATTAGAGAAAAAAACAAAACAACAACAAAAAAAAATAAATACGAACGAGAAAAGAAAAAACATATTTCTCTGACCATTTGAATGAAAAGGAAAAAGGATATTTTTGTATTCAAAAACTTTTTAATATACCGACATGGACAGCTAGCCATTCAAGAATAACAACAACAACAGCAAGAAATATAACAGCAAAAATAGCAACAACTATGAAAAACGAATTATAATAAAAAAAAAATCAAAAAATAACAACAATAAATAAAAATATATATTCTCTTTTTCTATATATGACATTTCTATACAATACACACATATACAAATCAACCAGTAAATATATGCAAATATATATATACAAATATATGCTAATATCCTTAGCTATTATCCTTATAAGTTTTAGGCAAAAAATATTCAAGAAAATAAAACAAAAACAAAAAATAAAGAAATTTATATATTGAGAAAATTCTTAAAAGGCACAAGTCATTCTTCTATTTTCTTCTAACAAAACACAATAAAAAAAGACGAAAACAAAAAAAAAACAGAAATAAAATACACATATGCATACGTTTATATGTAGTAGAACGATTCCAAATATTGCATATATATTTATACACATATGACACACATATATCACCTACATACATTCATAACATCATACCTATGGTCATCCATATGAAAAGCAAAAATATGTACAAAAAAAAAATTAAATCCATTTTCCGAACAGAAGCAGTAAAGAAAACGCTTTGAAAATCTTTTGGTCATCTCCTCATCAGAATATTTTCTCCTTGTATTTCTTTTTTTCTGTTTTCTTTTCCTTTTTTCTTCTTCTTCTTCTATAATACTTTTTCTGTTTTTATCAACTTTCATTTTGTTTTTCTCTTTTTTTGTTTTTCTTTTCTATATCAGTATGAAATGTGAATAGAAAATACGTAAGTACATACATACATATGTAAAAATATCCATTCGATTGAAATGGGCATTCAAACAAACTTATTATACACAATTATGCACACAGATATTATATGTACAAGAATATTTTTCAGTACCCAATAAATAAAGGAAGAAAAACAAAACAATTACAAAAAATCATATAAAAAATATTCTAAAAGCCAACATCTACCACGAAAAACCCGTCACATCGCAATGTCCATCTAAAAATATACCACCATCAACCACCATCACTATTAGACCGGTATTCACCAACATCACTATCCCATTCCAGTACTACATATATATTATACCCCAACTACCACTGCTACGAACTCTATCCCAAACCACCGCAATTCGACGTCATTCTCTTCTCCTTTTTCTCAAGTAACATCATCACCATCGGAGAGGCGATGGTTTTTCTTTTTTATTTTCTTTGCTTTTTCTTTTATTATTTTCTTTTTTCTTTTTTTTTTGTTATCCACTTTAGTATAAATTCACTGAAAAACATCAACAATAATTTTCATCATCATTAGAATAGCTCTAACAATCATTATCAATATCAGCAATATCAACATAATCATCATCATCATCAACATCATTATCATCATTGCAATCATTATCAAGAAGAGAAATATTTTTAGTGTTGTAGAAAACTCTAAACTCTTCTTTAACATTTAAATGTACTACTAAGAAAACCGAAGAAATTATACGATAACGAATATTACAACAAAAACAATAAAAAACCAAATCATTGCAACAAAAAATAGCCCCCACATATACAAATCTACATACCTACATGCATGCATATCTGAACATACATGCAAACAAATAAACAAAAGGAAAAAATGTAAAACTCTCAAATAAAATACATATAAAATCAACAACAAAAATTCTACTTATATCGAACATACATTTAAACATACCTTATGTATGAATGTGTGTATATTTATGCATTTGTTTCTATTTTGTTTGTATGTATGTGTATAAAATAGAAATTTATAAATTTCTGTAAGTAAATGTTCAATAAAGATGAGAAGAAGAAAAAAAAAAGAAAATAAAATGAAAAAATAATGAAAGAAATAGAAAAAGCATGAGTAAAACAGAAAATATTATATTGAGTAATATGTTGGTGTGCATGTACGTGTATTTATAAAATTACCATTTTATAGTGGACACCATACACTTATTGCCAACATCTATAAGATGGACATTTTCAACTTTTGTCGTTTACTATTATATTTGTTTTTAATCAAGTACATGATATACATACGAAACTACATATTTGAATGGTGTATACTTACGAAATGTAAGTATGTACTTTTATATGTATACTTACATACATCATATAATATAAAAGAAAAACATTTTTTACTTACGTTTATTATATGAAGGATACAATATTAGAATACCTTCAATAATTTTCTATCGTATAAGGACTCTTTGCATAGAAAATTGGAAAAAAAGGACTAACAAAGAATGAAGAAAAATTAGAAATAAGAAAAAAAAACAGAGAAAGAATAATAAGGAAAGGAAGGAGTACATATACGTACGTATATGTATTTATGTTTGTATACTCGTATTATGCGTATGCAGTGGATTAATATAGCAAGAAAAACCTTTTTCTTCATTTCAAAAAAATGAAATAGAGGACGACCATATATTTATAATATACAAGTATAAGATGTTTACTCATATACGCGTATATAACTTTACATTATTATTTAATTTGTAATTATGTATAAGCAAACGTTAAATTTTATAGACGTAAGTAGTTTAGACATACTTTATAATTTATGTAATTATATTTTTCTATTTGTATTATATATGTGCGCTTGTATATTGAACTTACATTGGAAATTGTAATGATTTTGAGTAAAAAATGAGATTTTAGATTTTATATTTTTAGTTATTATAAATTATCTTTTAGTATATCATGCATATGATTTTATCTATGGTAGTATATTATGAGAGATATTCACTTAAATTTACGTATATGTATACACATATATTCATGTAATTAGATAAAATTTAGATAAAATTACAAAAGATTTTAAGACTACCAGTAAAAGCACTTCTTTATCATCACTGTAATTATAAATATGTATGTATGTATATGCGACTAGGTTGCATTATGAGTTTGAAAATATCTTCCGTTTTCTACTTCTTTTTCTTCATACCAATTATACGTTTTCTGCTTATTTTCTTCTCTTACCTTAAAGAGGTAAGTACAGATATGTATATACTTTTTCTTTATGTATAAACATACATATGCACATGCATACATACAAACAACAATAATGGCTCGGTTGACGGGTCAAAATCGGCTTCGCCATACTATTGTAAGATATACGATATATCAAAAGAACATAAGCATCAAATTCCATATATATTTATACAGCGTTTTTAATATATTGTACATAATATGTGTATATATAAATAGTATACGATAAAAATTTACTTATTTTACATTTACTGGATATTTTGTCCAGTTTTATAAGATATTTTTTTTTATTTTTGCCTTACTTTGCATATAAATGTTATTACGAAAATGTTTTACATACATACTTGCCTATACCATATATATATGTAATGCATATACACCTGGGTACATATATATGTATATATACATATACACAAATATATATGTATATTGTATAAGTAGTTTAACATTTTATAGTTATTTTTAATCATTGATATATCGACGCAGATATATATACATATACATATAAGTAGATCCATAAATATGGTAAAAAATTAGAATTGTACAATAAATATGAAAAATAAAGAATAAAAAAAAAACTAAAAAATTAAGAATTTTCTGTTGAGATTATTTGAATAAAGGAAAGAAAATGGAAGAAGCGTATATGTTATACCGAAAAGAAGAAGAGAAAAATTAGTGGAAATAAAGGTGGAAAGAAATGAAGTAAATTTAAAATAATGATTTAAAGGATTTAAAATTTAGTCCTATATACATACATTTTGCACTTACGAAGAAGAAAAATTTGAAGACAATACAAAAAATTTAATTGTTTTGAACAAAACTACTCGTATGGCAAATGGAAAATTTTTAAAACAAAAGTTATTAGGAATATTAAATGTGCATTTAGAATTTTAGAACATAATATAAAATATATATATTATGTATATCCCTGATTTGAGGACACTCGAAAATAATTAAACGCTATTAAGTAACTAAACAATTATTAATTTAAAAATAATTACTAAATATTTGATATTGCAGTCTTTTAAAAGTTGATTACAAAATTCTCAAGTTTTTGAAAACTAATTATTATACTTTATTATGAAAACTACCTTGGTGTTGAATTTTAAAATATAAATTATATTAAATAAACTATTTAATAAAATATATATTGAAGCTGGAAGTTATAATTTCGAATATATATACACACACATGTACATATATTGAAAAATTACCTGTTTCTTTAAATATAATACTCGTAATAGGCATAAAAATATTCTATACGTCTCTCCGTATTTCTGCAAAATATATTTATTTAAAAACTATTTAAGCAAAAACCTATTTTTTTTATTATTAAATAATTTCTTCAAAAATTTTAACTATAAAGAGTAAAGGAAGAGAAAAAAGAAAAATGTGTGTAATAAAATAAAAAAAGCAATTTCAATAGTAAAATCAAAAATGAATTAAAAACAGAAATACACTACATAGAAATCGTACTACATAATAGAATCGAACGGGTATTCTGAAACTTTTTCTCCACTAACAATACATACAACTTATTTTATTTAAAAAAGCTGATTTAATCATTTAAGAATATTTTGAATTTTCCGTGTAAGATTCCATTTTATTATAGGATATTGAAAATTCAATTATGATATCCTACTGTACATTCGCTTTAATACTCGTATATAATTATAAAAGTTATAAATACCATTCATTCGAACTATAAAATAAATTTACAAGTAAAATGAGGATAGATACAGTTAACCATACCAACTCTGTGGCACTTGTAAAAATCAATAATTTTAAGACTTGTAGGATAATTGTAACACTCGCTTTTAGCACTTTTCAAAAAAAAAATTTAAACAATATGCTTATTAGTATTACCCTGTCAATCTGTAAAATAATGAAAGAAATTCGTTTTTAAGAGCAGTATTTTCGCTTGTTGAAGGGAAAAGTGCTTCTTCACAAACCATTGGTTTGACCCAACTTACAGTAAAAATATATTACAGTAATCATATAAATTTTTATACGAGTATATTATATGAAAGACGTTTACAAAAATTGTATATGATGGCAACTTGTCTCGATATAAAATTCAATTCATATTTGAATCATATATTTGCTATGATAAATCATTTGTAAAAATTTGGTAAATTCATTTTAAATTAGTTGTTGATATCCCTCTATGCCTATACACACTTTGATTGCTGGGCGATTTGGTTCATTTTTTTTTTTTGTAAAATAAAAATTTTTAAATTTGAAACTTAAACTTTCTTTTAAAGCTGAATTTAAAATGAAAAAGTTAAACATCAAATTTAAGTATGAAATATAAGTAAGTAATAAATAATTAATATTAGTAATAAAAACCTGTGGAATATACAACTATAATTATAGCGAAATTGAGAAATTGTTTTACTGAAAAAAATGTAAATACAATGTTCGATTGGGAACTTATACGGGAATTGATTAAGACTTATTTCGAAAATATAAATTTTTATGTAATACAAACATATTAATTTATGTCGGTAACTGACTTGAATTTTCTTGCGAATGCATGTTTTTTTCTTACACGATTAAAATTTACAAAAAATTATAAATGAAATGGTTTATGTTTCAATTAAAAAAAAAATTCGCCTTTCAATTAAAAAAAAAATCCTCTTCTAATAAATCACACGGCAATCCCAAACCAGAGTAACTATGCCACAAATATTTGCAACTTTAACTAGAAAATACAAACTTTCAAAGATACAGACAGATTTATAAAACAAATTATTAAATCATTTAAAATTAGGTAATTTTAATTTTGAATTCTAAAAATGCATTCATTATAAACAATTCAATAAAATTTACTAAAAAATTCAGCTTGAAAATCCATATTATCAAATCCTAACTCATGATAACTTATTTTAATTTTCTAATATATTTGACATACTTATGTATCTTATTTTCTTAATATTTAAAAAAAAATTAAATTATAAATTTAAAAATTTAATAAAATTATAAGAAATTAGGAAGTTTTCAATTTGATTGACTTTAGCTCGATATATTTAAGAATGTATACTCTGCAGTTTCTGCGATATATTTAAGTATGTACGAATCAAATTGTTACTTGGTAATACAGATATAATAATCCAAAACTTTATCATTTCGTAAAGCACATACTCTTCTTTTCTCATTATGTGTACCTTTAATTAAAGTATTTATTTTAAACTTTTGTTTTATAATGCTATAAATATGCATTTTGTGCCCTTTAAACAACAAATACAGTTGTTTATTCAAATCAATAAACAATAGAACAACAAAACATGTGAATTTAGTCTTATTTTAAATTGAAATGCAAATATCATGTCAAGGGTAAAATCTACACAATATAAAACAATTGATATTCTCAATAAATAAAAAATTTCTTATAGACCGGTTTTTCCAACCTTGAAATAATTTTAAAATCATCACAATTATAATATTATATTAAAAAATTATTTTTTATATTTTATTATCAAAATAATTTATTTTGCCTACCTTCAAAATTGGAATTTTATACTGTTTACTCTGAAATATTTTCTTGCTATGGCTAAAATAAAATGTTAAATGAAATATCAATACTATGAGTTGCCAATAAAATTTCTTGAATTTCTTGATATAATATGAAAACTCCTAATTACAACACGATAGAGAAAAATTTTATTTCATTCATTATGATGTTAATTGGTTAGTTCTTTGCGGCGTGCGCCCCTTAAATAAATAATTCAATTTTTAAGTCGAACATGGGTAAAATTGTCTATTTAAAACAGAATTTATGGGTTAACTCAAACGGAATTAAAAATTGTTACCATAATCTTTTACACATTTATGTACTAAATTATGTACTAAATTTAGTATTTACTATACCACCTGAACTGCCAGGCTTACTGATATAGCTGAGCTATTCATAAAACTTAACTTACTAAAATTATTTTATTAAATCAAAGTTTTTAAATCAAAACCCAAGCCAGTCAAAGTCTTATTAAATTTATGTACATTTTTAAAGTCACATTAAAACATTTCAAAATATAATTAAATATTAAATAAAATATCGTAAAAGATATTATCTATAGTTACGCGTTTAGGTACTTAAAAATTTCAATAAAATTAATGAAAAATTTGCACTTAACAATATAACGATGTCTGTATAAAGTACAACAAAATTTATGTAAACTTGATCAAGAAAAAAATTGCAACGTTTTTGAGCCCAACTGATTTCAATATCGTCGACAACTAACGTACATATGTACACCAAAAAAAACCAATTTATAAAGCCTAAACAAGCTCTCAGCAAAATTTCAAAAAAATATGCAGCAAACATTTAATTTCATCCACCGTACAGTTTAACATCTTAAAGTTATTTTTAATAAATTGAAACTACTGTTCTCATCACAATTTGCACAGACTATTTGCATACTTTTGACTTTGGAAATTTTTAATTTTTGGCTCTCGTCGAGGTATAATCTGGCAACTCCTGTTTTGTAACACGGTTGTATTAGATTTAAACATTTCAGACAATTTTCTCTTAACCAAATTAATTTCAATTATTCTACATACATATATGTAGGTACATTTCATAACACGGGAATGACAATATGTTTTAAGATTTGTGTTTGTTTTATTGTTATTATTTTCGTTTAGGTTATTGAATTTAAAAAAGAAATTACATAATCAACTCAAAATTAATTAATACTTAAATCTGTATGTTAAATAATAAGCACGCATTTGAAGACTAAAAATTAAAAGAACTAAAAATTATTTCAGTATGAATAACATTTTTTGACTAAAGATTAGATAGAAGTGGTGCAATTTACTTTTAATATTTACATACATCTGTATCTTATAGCTGAGAGGCAAAATTGGCTTGCAATATTATTTTTGCATTTTCATTAACATTTTTGAAAGTACAAACATCAGCAAAATAAAAGTGGAAAGCGATCTTTTCAATAAAATTTGCTTGCGGATTCGCCCAATTGATTAAAATTTCCTATAAACTGCATAACAATCAGTTGAATATGTATACATATACTCGCTCTTATGGGTTTCATTAAACTACAGTTACTTGTTTTTTAATCACAGACTTTATATTAAAAACTTGAAACATTTGAGCGCTATATAAATTTTTGCTAATATCTAGAACCCCTAATAAATCTAAATACGGTTCATAGTATATCAAATGCGGCATTGCTTGTACGCCTATTTTTATAATCTTGTATAGGTACATTATGTATATGTATGTATATATAAGATTAAAATAATTTGTAAATTTTAATATTATAATTTTATCTCTAAAAAATTTAAAAATCCCAACTTATAAGCTGAATTGTAAATCAATACTATTTATTTTGAATTCAGAATTAGAGAAGAGAACTTTTGTTGTCCAAATCAAATTATTATACAAAATTTGACAAAAAATTCTATAAGAATTTTAAAAAAATTAAGAAAAAAATACTTTTATATTGCCACACATTTACTGCGCTTTTAGATCGCCAAAAAAATTATATCTACACTTAAGTTTTTTTTTTGTGATAGAAATGAAATACATGAAAAATTGGTAACTTTCGGAGAGAGCTCATATAATGTGCTGCATGAAAATACAACTTTATAACTGTACATCTAAGCAGGTCCGCCTATAGTTAAATACATGTATATATATATTGTTTTGTACAGAATTCATTTGTTTTTTTTCTACTATTACACACATAATAATAACTAAAAAAATGGTAATAATTTGAATAAATTTTTAAATGAATACCTAAGTTATATAGGCACCTATAATAATAATGTCGGCAAGAAAAATTACAATTATATTAGCAACAACAAATCATTTCAAGGAAAATATTATATTTAAGTATGTATATATAAACGTGTATATATATATATATGTAGGTGTGTATATAAAGCTTCTAAAATTTTTTGGTCAATTTTTCTCATGTAACGAGTTTTTCGTTTTTTATTTTTTCATAATTTTTTGTCTATTCGCGCGCAATATCTTTTTGCCTTTTTTCTTTATGTATAGGCATTATATAACTTTATCTAAATACACACAATTGTATCTACATATTTAAATTCATATTCCTACAACAATAGTGCACATAGTAATATGTATATATGTATATCCGAATATCATATATCTGAATACCCAAAACTCATAACATCCTTTCGTACTTATTTGACTGATACATACATATACATTTGACTATTTCAATCATTTATCATCATTATCATCATGGTCATCAATATCAAATATAATCAAAGTTTCTAAAACGTTTTTTAACCTGTCCTTTTTTCATTTTTTCTTTATGTTTTTTTTTTTTTTGCTTTTATTGTGAATATTTTGTGTTCAATTGCAAATACAAAAACATCTTATCAATCTTATTTCCATACATAAGAATAAGCAAAATATCTTGCCATTACATACGTACATACATTTATGTACATAATATATGTACATAAATGTATGTAAAAAAAAAAGTATAAATTCGAAATTTACCTACACAGGTGTGATTTATTTAATACTAATGCAAAAATTAAGAAAGAAAAAAAAACAATATTTTTTTTCTCTTTCAAAAAAAAAAAATGAGGAAAAAACTAAGAAAAAACGCAAGAAAATTTTTTATACAAAAAAATATTTACTCTTATATTCTCAAATACTCCTAAATTTGAATATCTAGTCGTTGTTCCCTTTTCTTTTTTTGGAAAATTTTCTAAAAATTTTCCAAAAATTTTTCTTACGATTTTTTCTCTTTATTGTTATTTCTTAAAATTTTTCTTTATATAAAACACATACATATACATACACCAGTTTTGGTATACCAACATTATTAAATTTCTTTTATATAAAATTTTTCTTAGATGTTTTTCATACCATGTACATAAAAGATAAGAATTTTTAGTATCTTAGAAGAGAAGAACTTCTTATGTATATACTTATCGTTATATAATTCCATATATATACATAAATATTTTCATAGTAAAATTAGAATAATATCAGCCAATGTGCGTGCGTATTTAAAATCAAAAAATTTCATTAGAATCCTTATCAAAAATTTCAAACCACTTTAAATTAAACAACGAAATAAAAACAAAAAAAAAGGATTCAAATTGCAACAAAAAATAAAAAAGGATTTTAAAATTTTCAATACATACATAAAAATTTCTTTGAGTTTTTTTTTTTTTCTTTTTATACCAGTGTGTACTTCTTTCTAACTGACCACTAAAAAATTAGAATAATAAAAAATGAAAAAAAAAATCATTATGTCATGTGTAGCTACATAACATACCTACACAAAAACGAAAAAAATAAAATTTTAAATTTCAGATAATTATAAAGCGAACCACACAATAAACATTTAGATATACATATTATGTATGTAGTTATTACAATATATAAGTATATAATGATAATGGAATACATGAATTTAATTTCCAGTAAATAGACTTAGGTATATATGTACAATAGATATGAATTTTTTAATACCCACTTACATTGAAACTTCAACTAAATTAAAATTATCGCGCTTCAAACTATAAATTATACCATTACTTCAGTATATTCATCCACATATATGGACATATATTTTATTTTATTCATAAATAATTCCATCTCACTTATTTTATTAATATCAATTTTAATTATCCTTATTACTATTCTTACACTTACATTCCAACATTTTATTGAAAGTCTTAGTCTTACACTTCACACAAATTCTTTTATAAAGCCACAGAGAGTGAATGAAATTCTAGGTTTGGCGGAATGAAAATAATACAAAACTTTATAGAAAATATGAATTCAAAACTTTTAAAGTTTCAACAAGTTGCCCAGTCCCAATGTGATTTGAGTACCTAAGAAAGTGAAATAAAGTACTTTTGTATTTTATAGGTATTTGTATTTAAGCGCAACAACCCTTTATGCGTTCATCAATCTGTATATATAAAGCCGATCACTCAAACTTTTATCAACATAAAGGTACGCATTGTCAAATATACTTAATGTGAGTATTTGTATGCCTATGAAAGAAAATTAATAAAAGCTTATTTCATACAAAATGCAAAAAAAAGCAATGAAACAGGCAAAAAAAAAATAAATTTTTCCCTATTATAGTGACATAAGAAAATTTTCGAGATTATGCATAAATGCTGATCGGATATACATATAAGTAGTACACAAGCATGTGCACTTGCAGTATATTTAATATATGTACAATAATTTTTATGTAAGAAAATTTTACATAAACCAATATTGAATATGCATATGTATATATGCATGTATTTTTAAAGAAAACTTTCTACAAAATTATATTAAATTTATTTACGTACATATTTACGTGCGTATGTTATTAATATATAACAATACACATGTGCGTGTTTGTAATATTCATATGCGTATTAAGAAAGAACATTAGGAGAATTTATAGAACAATCGCCGTTGTAGTAGAGTAGCGGCTTATTCATTCAAAATGCTCAGATTTCTATACATATATATATATGTACATATATACAAACATATGCATGTACGTACATCTCATGTGCAAATATATTATACATACATATACCCACATGTATGAAAATATAATTACCTTTACCTATAGATTGTTTATTAATCTTCTACTGTTTGTTACTCACATATCTGTCTTTAGATTTTAGAATAACGTCCATAAATATAATTTATTTTATATCATTGCAATTTTATATTTACTACACACTACTATTCCACAATTTACTCTTTATTATTTTTCTTACAATGCATTCACTTCGAAATACCAACTTTCATACATAATATATGTGTATGTACGAATGTGTGTACATTGAAGTATCCAATATAAGATGTTTCACATTATGTAGGTAATTCATATTGCATGAGAACTCAGTGTACTTATAATAAGTACTAGTATAATAAGGTATAAAAACAGAATAAGAAAATAAGAAGTTGAATAAAATTACATGCATGCATGTACTGTACATCTGTACATATGAAAACAAAACACACATGCAAACATGTCTATCTTTCTCAATATTCTCAGTATAACAACAAATTGTTGAGTAAACCATTTATTATGTTGCTTTGCTTTTGCTGTTGTTGCTGTTATTGCTATTGATGTATTATTTTTGTTTTTGTATTTTATCGTTCTTTTAATTCTTATTTCTTATATTTCTTTACTTCAATTTTGCTACGTTTTCATTTTTTTATTCGTTCTCTTTATTATTATCCCTTTTTGTTGCTGTTATTTTGATTTTTCGTTCTTTATTTCAACACAAATTTTAGTTCTCAACATATTCACATTAGAATATTTTATTTTAGTTTTTCTTTTTTCTTCTTCTTCTTGATTTTCTGTTAAGTTAAGGCATATAACACAACACAACACAATATAATGTAGGAAGAAAAGATAATAATATTGTATAGATATCATGTACATAAAAGTTTTTAGTATATAAAAATACACACAAATTGCATATACATTCATTGGATGTTTGTATGTTTGTACATATATAATTTATTCAATTATTTTATTTACATGTGTAGAGTATATGAAATCGTAAATGTTGTACATAGAGTTTTTAGGCAAGCAGCAAATATCGGTAATATAATATGTAGAAGGACCAGCTTGTATAAGTGAATTGACAGTGCAGAATATCGCGACGCGTCAAAACCTATCAGACGGTGATAGAAGATAGTTGAATTTTAAGAAAATTTTACCGGAGGAAAATATTAATATTGTTTTTTTTTTCTTTGTTTTTTGTGAGCAGAAAATTAAATTGTGATTTGTGAATAATACAACGGACTGCTGCAATCAACCGCGTTAATATTTTGAATAATGTATGGATATACATGCATATATACATTATAGAACATTATAATTTTGATCATAATAAATTGTGCTCTTATTTTACATATATACAAACGTATAAATTTATTCTGTTTGTTTTTTTTTGGCAAAATATACACAAATACTATACGATACGGAATTTAACTAAAAGAGAATTATAACAAAAACAATAGCTGTTTTATTTTTTTCTTTATTTTTTTTAACATTTGCTCTTACATTTCTCTCATATTGGAGTGGTGAATTTGAAATAACTTTAATTGCTGCGAAGCGATTATAAACAGATTTTTTTTTGTTTTTGTTATTTTACATACATATAAGTATATTATAATATTTTTTGAAGGATTTTTAATATTTGAGAAAAAAAAATAAAAACAAAACAGAAAGAAAAATTTATTAAAGATTAAGGGCGATTCTCAATCCATCAAAATTGGGTGTCTTTTATGACCACCGCTGATAAAATTTAGTGTTAATTTGACCGTTGAATTATTTAGACACGGGGAAAAATATTTGATTTATCCTTTATTTTTTAAATAACTGTAAATTTTGAAAAATTAAAATCAAGCTTAACTTTTATTGGAATAAATTTTTTTTTAATATAATTTTAGTGTAAAATAAAAAAAATATTTTAATAATTTAAGAAAAAATAAATTAATGTGATTTTTGTTTATTTTATAAGAAATTGGAAAAAAATAATTCTACCTGCATATATCCTGAATTTATATTGGAAAAAAATGTTGCTTCCACAAAAATTTTTTACAATAATACAAAAATTGTTGAATTATTAAAATAAAATAAATTAAAAAAAAATAATAGAAAATTAAAGTGAATAACAAAATTCCAAAAATAAAGACAAAAAAAATATTTTGGGATTAAACTCTAAAATAAAATATTATTAAAAATAAGGTAAGAAAAAAATTTTGTCTTCTTAATTTATAAAACATTCATAGCGGTATTTACGACGAACATTAAATTACAATCACATGACTAGTTTGAACTATCTAATTTAAAACAAATTTTATTATTTATGTATATTTAATTCGGTTTTCGCATTTCATAAAACAATGTTTAAAATAATTTTAATCATACGTTTAAATAAATTATAGACTCAAAAAATTCAATAACTCAAGTTATAGTTATAGAGTTAAAAATATTATTTTTTAACTCTATTCCATACTATCTCGCAATTAATAAAATTAAATTGCATTTCAAACAAAAAAATAAAATTAATTTGATTCTCACTCTTTCTAAAATTTAATTAAAATTAAAATTCTACCAAACTTAGAAAACTCAAAATTTGCATTTAATAGCAAAATAATTAAAATTAAAATTTCTTAAAATATTTTTTGAAAAGAAAAATTATAAATAGATTTGTAAAAATATTTTTAGGTAAACTAACAAAATTAATAATAGCGAATTATAAAAGTAAATCTAAAATAAAGTGAAAAGTTACTTGAAATAAAAACTAATTTACTACAACAAAGAACCGAGCCTATGTTATTATTCTCATAAAATCTTTTCAATTTAATTGTTTTAATATAAGTAGTTATAAATTAATTTACTTTTGTATTTATTCAAAAATATGTGCCAATTTCATTTTTCTAAATCATACTTGACAAATAGCTAAGATGTACAAATTTTTTTCTTAAAAGAATTTCGCAAAATCGACTAAAGTGATTAAATATTACTTACTGCCTAAAAAAAATTTGGTTAACACAAAATTAAAATTTCCGACAAAGTTTAGATTGCATTTCGACTATTTATTAATAAATAAATAAATTACAAAATATTTGTACGGAACCGCAATTTATTTTAATTAACACCATTCAATAATAATGAAGGCAGGAGTTCCCACGTCGATTATAAATTATAATTTAGGCAAAATGTTACCAAAAATATCTGGTACGTAAAAAAAAAGTAAGTAAGTAATTTTTTTTAAGTCAAGTAAAGCTCTTGTATTACTTACTTTTACTTGTTTCCTAATATTAAACTAGTATAAGCAGAAAGAACTTTTTTTAGAGTTTACGCCAGTTACTCCTGTTTTTTTTGCTTTATCTACACTTTATTTAGAATTTAGAATCTAACATTAATTAAAATTATTAAGTTTTGTTACCCATAATTACTTATTGAAGGCATATTTTTATTATTAACTACTTAATTACCAAAAAAATTTGAAGTTCTTTTCATTTTTGATCAATTATAGGATCATATTTTGTTAACAATTATAATTACTTAATGTAAATTTATTTAATAATAATTTTTTAAAAAATTTTTCAACACCTTTGGTATAATATTAATAATTTGAAATATAAAAAATTTGCTCAATTTTTTTAAAAAAAATACACTAGTTCACAAAGCTCGTTTTGTATATTAAATTCAACTATTTTTTTAGTTACTTGTACTTTTCATCACATTATAAATATTATTACAAATTTAAGTAATACAAACTGTTACTTATATTAAA
Organism: Condylostylus longicornis; assembly: GCF_029603195.1. NCBI lineage: Eukaryota > Metazoa > Arthropoda > Insecta > Diptera > Dolichopodidae > Condylostylus > Condylostylus longicornis. The sequence continues at coordinate 2,835,000 of NW_026577984.1, forward strand.
ATATAATTTTAAAATTTAATAATAAATTTTTTTTATTTAATATTTAGCATAAAATATTTTAGTTTTAAACTCATTTACAAGTTTTTATTTCAATTGCATCTGTACTTTTATGTTAATTAGTTTTATGTTGTTTTTTACCACAATATTTACGTGTACTCGTATTTCACACAAAAAATTAAACTTTCAAATATAAAGCTACTTGACATCTTTATTTATTATTTTTTTTTCAGTTTAACGAACATGTATTCCTCCTTCATATTTCTATTCTAATTCCAATTATAACCATTTTATTATAGGTACATTCTTTCGAAACTAAATTTTAATTAAGTATATTTTATATGCCAAAATTCTAATAGAAATTTTCTATGACTAAATATTGTATATCAAATTTAATATCTTTAGTATGTCAAACTTTGCCTGTTTTATTTTTTATCTTTTTTTTATAGATAATATTGTCAAGAGCTTACACTCTTGTTTTACTTATGCTTACTTAAATATCAAATGTACTTATTTGTGAATTTGTATTCGACTATTTAAAAAATATTTTATTGTTTAAAATAATATTTCACTAACTTTTAATATAAATTTAAAGAAAGCATAATTTTTGGAATTAAAATTTCAAAATTAATAAGCACATATATTCCATTTATACAATAAACAATTTTGCATTTCAGATAAATTCGAAATCATCCTAAATCTTATTTTTTTTATTAAATAAATAATCGATGATACAAAAATATTTCGCGTTTATTGAAACAAATTTATTACAAGTAGATATTGATTCTCTCCTTCCGGGTTCTATTTATAATTTACATACATTTAATTTATAAGACACAAGATTATTAAAAGAAATAAATATTAGCATGAAAAAATATAAACAATTTAAAATAATTTACTTGTACACGTTATAAGTACAATCACACATAATAATATCATTTACTAAATATACGTATATATATATATATATATATATATATATATATATATATATATATATACTTAAAAAAACTCTTATTAAAACACAGCTAAGTATATGCATTGAAAAAATCTCAACTGGTGTGTGATACAAAATTATAACTCATTAATTACAGTGTTCCCGTACGTGAACAGAATAGTTGTATGTACATATCTATTTGTATATGTACATACATCCATTTTATAACAGCCCATAGTAGATAAATAATAAAATTTGTTAATGACAAATACTTGACAAATAACTACTTGTCAAACATAACGTATATGAAAAGAAGACAAAAATTAAAATTGGAATAATTTTTTGTGTTTATTAAATATTTTGTACTACTTAAATAAAAAATGCATTTTATATACTTAAATAAAATAACACTCTTAATACAAAAATATTCAACAATATTAAAATACAATATGAAAATATATAAAATAGTAGATTTAAATAAATAATAATAAAATAGAAATATACAAAATTAAAAATTATTTCATAAAAAAAGAATGACTCAAAAAAGTAAGAATAAAAAAAATATAAAGTGTAAAGAGAAAAAAAAAGGCACACAACACATGCATATAGTACAATTTTTTTTTTTGTAGGTCAAAAATCATATGACTTCCTGCATCCGCAAATCCTTTGAAGAGTTTTATTAAAAGAAAAAATAAAAAATAAAAAATAATGTAACATACATGCATGCATATTACATTTTTTATGTTGTTTTTTTTATATTCCTTTATCCTTTATGACAAATACGACACGTTTCAAAACAATATATATAACATACATATAAATTATATACATACATAGCTACATACTGATATATACATATTATATTTTTCATATCATTTTGTTCGTACTGTTTTTTAGATCCTTTTTGCATCCTTGTACATATATTATAACTATATGTACATGCATATATGTGTGAAAGATGTGAGCTCAAATATAAAAAAAAAATTCAACTTGTGTCAACAGCACACTTCTTTTATTATTTTTGCGTACTACACTAAGTATGTGCATATATAATAAAAAAAATTAATATATAATATGTGTGTACGTATATATATATATATATGTATATATATATATATGTATAATATATAATATGTGTGTACGTACATATATATATATGTATATATAAGTGCATATGAAAAAAATTCATAAGATATTATAAATATAATATGTAGATAAGTAGGTTTTCTTAAAAAAAAATTAAGAAAATAAAAAATTTCATTAAAAAAAAGTAAAGAAACTAAAGAAAGGAGTTTAGGCCTCTGCAATTTTATTTATTTTTTTTCTTTCTAACTTTTAAGGAACTCTAAACTTCTTAGATTTTATGTTCTACTTATATTTTTTGATGAAGTAATTTTCATATTTTTATAATTCAATATACATATGAGTATAAAATTTCTAAGTATTTGTGCTCCTATAAATAATTATAATACCTTAGGAAAATATGACCTTATTGAGGTAGTGTAATTCTAATTATGTTTATGCGTGTGTTTATGTTATGCATCAAAATGAATTCGCGCTCCAATGTTTTCCTTTATGTATTTTTATGAATTGTTATACTTAACTTCAGTTATTTGAAATTTTTTTTCAAAATTTTTGAATTAATTTTAATAAAAAAGAAAAAATTGTAATTATAAAATTCTATAAAAAAAAATATAATAATGAATAAAAGTAAGTGATATTTTAGGTTCTACATTCACATTATCTATTTTTCTACAGCTACACACATATATGTATGTATACGATTAGTAAATGTAATTTATGCGATTTCCATGTAAATAAATTAAAAATAATTAATTTGTTTTCGGTTTTATGTTTACACATTATACATTTTGAAAGTATTCAAATTCACCACAACGAAAAATTTTTTTTTTTTCATAATATATAAATTGTAATTTCAGAAAATTCACTTTATCCATATGTAAACATAATATTTAAATATGTACATACACATATATATATATATGTTTTATACTATATAAGTACATACTAAGTATGTATGAAATTAAAATTTTATACTAAGTATGTACATAGTATGTATGAAATTTTAATTTCAACTTTTGAGGTGTACTTATATAATTGATTTTATTGAGAGTTTCCCCGTTATAAAAATTTTTATTTCATTTTATAAGTTTGGCAATTGTATCATGCTAAATACAAACTATGAATGTATGTATTGGCAATTGTCATGGTGAATTTCGAATTATGTTGTCATTTCAATTAAATTTAGAGAAAGTGGTGAGGAAAAAACTTACCCATCTCTGTATACCTAAAACCTTTGTGACTCGTAATTTAACAACATAGCTTTTTTATCAAGATTTCATTCAGTGCATATACATACATGGTTACATGCATATGTGATATGACGTACATTATATACATACAAATAATTCTAATAAAAAAAATTAAAATTATTATTATTGACAGTTAAGTACAGTTGTACTGTTTATGTTTTTATACGATTTCAAATGAATAGGCCAATAAAGATTAAATAAGAAAAATAAATAGAATAATAATTTTGCTAATAACTCAATTAAACTACTCATCTACTCACATGAATAATCAAGTACATAATATTTACAATACATAACTGCATAATTATGAAAGTACTTAAATACTTTCAAATATTGATTATGTTGAGATTTTAAGTAAACTTTTGCACATAATTTGGCCCATTTTTTCTACTTTTAAAAAAATTTCAATTAAAATTTTGGAAAAAACATACATATGTAAAGTATAAGTAGCATTTTGTATTTTCTTCCATTGGTGAATTGGTGAATTGACAGAAAGTCTGGATTTGTAATTAAAATATTAAACTTGACATAGCATTTAGAAAAAAGAATTCAATGAAAAATTTATAATTGAACTTTAATAATAACATGACACATTAAATTTGCAATACGAATAAATTTTTAGACTAGGTGAATTATCGTCTTCCTTATTATTTAAACGCAGAAATTTTAACGAAGCATTGAATTCCGTGTTGTTCCAAAAATTGCTTTGAATTTGTTATTCAAGAATGATTTTGCCAGTTGGATATTCACCTATTTTAAATTTTTAAAAACTATTTAACTTTAATTTTTTTGCAAATTCAAAGTTTTTAATCAAATCAATACTTTTATCTTTTACAAAATTTCTTATAATTTCTTTAAAATTTATTTTTTATAGAATTTTATGCCTCTTCAACTTTATACAACATTTTTTTCGTTATACGCTTTATTTGAACCGAAATTTATATTAATATGAGTACTGCAAATGATGTTTTTTTTTAAATATTTTTAATTTTTATTAACAACACCTTGTTTGTTAACTTTGCTATTTCTTAATTGAAGATTTTTTTCTTTAAATTGATGTTTGGTATCAGAGGCATTATAGATTTTCATTTATCTAATTATACCACAATAACATATTATACGTAGACATATGTAAGTAAAAATTTTTGTGCATATGCATTATATACTTAAGTATATATCATTCCATGTATAATATTTGTGGTGAATGTTCTAATAAAGAATGAATGGCTATGTATATATGTATGTATGTAAGTACTACATAAATGATAAATCTTTAAATACTTAAATAGCATTTATAAAGTATTTATAAACATGATATTTTTGTTTTTTCTTTTTACTTCTTTTTTTTTTGTAGTCCTTATATTTAATATTTTACCCTATATTATCCAATCCAAGTACAAACGTAAATAATATTCCTTATTGTTAATACACATAGTAAATTTGTAAGAAAGGAATTGAGAAAAAAAGATAATAAAAAAATAATCAAAAATAAAAATAAAATCTATAAAAATTTACTAAAAGTTCAAATAATTTTTTTTTTCTATACATTTTATACCTAATTTTTTTTTGTATATTGCTTTCTTTTCTATCGAATTTTCTTTGCAAAGACAAAGTACCTACATGAAATAAAAAAAATATGTATTATACACGCTTATATACAGTCATGCATATGTATAATATATAAGTATATATAAAAATATTAAAAAAAAAAAAGAAAAAAAATAATAATAAAAATAAAAAGAAAAATAATCAAATAACTGTAATAAAAGCTTTAAGACAGACACATAAAAGGAAAAAAAAATTGAAAAAGAAAAAATACAATTTTTTTTTCGTATGTTCATTTTGCACACGTTAAATCCTTATAACAGCTGATAAGTAATAGCTACACAACAATAAAAATAATAATGATACTAACTGAATTCAAGTAAAAAAAAACAAACTATAAAAAAGGGAACAGATACTTTAATATTACGTACATACAAACATAACGAATTTATATGCATTTATCTACGTGTATATTTTATATCCTTTTTGAATATATTCACTTGGTATATATATATAGACATACACACATATATGTATGATATAGATATCCTATACTTAGTGTTGTGTTACAGATTTTTTTTTCTTATTCCTTTCCAAATACATACATTTGTACGTATATGTGCAAGAACAAAAAAAAAAATTTGAAAAAAATTTCATGGTCAAAGCAGGGAATACAAAAAAAACAAAATACTAAATATAAAAAAGATAATGTGAAAATAAAATAAAAATGATAATAAAATCAAAAAGAAAATTTCATAAAAATTTATTATGTATTTATGTAAAAGGAAAGCATAAATATAATAATAAAAAAAAAATTAAATATTTTGATACTAACATATTATAAATATACAAACGTACACACATTTATATATGAAGTACTTAAGTATATATGTGCAAATGTACTATATGCAGGAAAATAAACATTTATAATGTGTACGAAAGTTTTTATTTTATTAAAAAAATAAAAATATCATAAAAAAAATGCACGTTTTCTAACCACGTGTTTATTTTATTTTTATTATCTTGTTTTTATTATTATTATTATTCTACAGAGTAAATTGATACAAGTGACTTGAATGTGGTATATTAGATGTGATAAGGGAGGCGCAGGGGATAAATGAAAGAATGGGAGACAGAAAAAAAAATGTTTTTCATTCATTCATTCATTTAATTCATTCATTTGTTCAAAACAAAAAACAAAAATTGTAATAAAAACAAATTAAAAAAAAAAACAAAAAAAACAAACAGACAGACAGTCATAAAATTATAATAAAAATACCCAAAAGGACGAACATACAATAGAAAAACAAATATGAAAAAGAAATTGAAAAATTAAAGAATGCAATTAATTATTATTTTTAGATTTAAGGATTTTTTTTCAAAATATATTTTCATTTTTCTATTTTATTTTCGTTATTACCTACTCTTTATTTTCGTACATTATTTTTGTGAATGTAACGAATATCCTTTTAATTTTAATACTTAAGTATAACATTTAATTGTGTTTAAGCAAACACACATGCAATGCAGTAAGTACTTATATATATATTTAAACAAATTTGAATTAAGAAACGTACTAATAATATTGTTATGTACTAATTAAGTACTTTGAATAATGCACTTAAATGTCATTCAACATTGTTGATAAACATGTTTCAAATTCGATGATATTAATAGCTTAATTTTACAAGAATATGAGGAGACTAGTGAGAATTTTCACTGAAAATCTATTAGAATTAAATACAATAATTATTGAAATAGAAATATTTTGAGTAAATTTGTAAAATTTATAAAAAAATACCTAAGGAATTAAGAAATTCCAATGAAATTCAACTGATATCATACTACAGTAAATGTTGATTGTGAATGCTGATGTACACCAATTAATTACAATTATTTAACCTTTTGAGTGCACACATGTTCCACTTTTGTCCAGCAGTATTTAAAAAATGAGATTGTTTGTAAATATCTAATTAGTTTACTTTGAACTCTCAAGAGTGAATGCAAAAAATTTGAGAACATAAGAAACTGTAAAATCTCACTAATTCCAAATACTTTACTTATTTTAAATAAAGACTTTGATCGACATAAATAAAAATTCCTAATTATCTTTTAATCTCGACTGGCTAAATCAATATATATTTTGCGGTTAAGTTGTTATCAGAGTCGTCTAAATACTCACAGGATGTCTAAAAACTCAAATATATTTACTTAGTTTTATTTCATAAAGAAACAGCATTTTTATGAAAATTTTAACACTTAAGCACTTATTTTACCAATTATTTAATGGTAAGAAGGGTACTCAATTTTTTGTTATACTCAATTTATTTTCATTTTGCTTATCCGCCACGTTTTGAATATTTTTGAACAGTTTGCAATATCGGGAATTTTTGTTAAAATTTTTTGAATCTTTGCAAAGTTTACGTTCCGAGCACGTTTTAGGAGTCATACCAACACAAAGACTCTATTTTTTTTTTAATTTTTAAGTTTCTTCTTTTTTTTTTTGAAATGTTACTAAAATTACAGAAAAAAATTTTTTAGGGTAAATTGTTGATTTAAAGATTTCTATATTTTCGCAATATAAAACTTCACTATACAAACGTATAGCGAAGTTTTTATTAGAAGTAACCATTATAAACTGTTTTGACATTCTACAATAGTTAATAATATTGTATTGCATATTCATCACGTTATAATTTTGCAGTATTACGTTTATGAATATCTGTACAATTATTAATTTTATGGAAATTACTTACATTTAGCGTATTATTCGTACATTTTATATAAAAAGAATAAGTTTAAAGTAGGCAAAATAATTATATGGAGCAATGTATAAGATTCATAAACTTTATTAGCCCCATTTTCATCTTTGATAGTGTTTTGGGTAAAAAAAGAATTAAAATATAAAATTAAGGAAAACAAATTTAAAACGTTAGCAATTTCATTAATTTTTTTTATCGAAAACGGCAGTTTAATTTGTAAAATTTTTTACTCCCTTATAATCAGAGAACGTTTAAAAATTTTTAAAACAGTTTAGTAAACACGAAAGGACAGAGTAAAAAGTGCCTTTTCTTCTACTTAGTCCTTCTAAATTTTCAGTATAAACTACAAAATTTTTTTTACTTACCTAATTAAAAACTGTATACTAATTTTTAATTTTGAGTTCTAGTCTGTATTAGAGCTTTTCTAAATTTAGATCTTTCACGGGTAATAATTATGAATTATTTATATATTTTCCTATATAAGAGAAACGATTTGGCAAGTTATTCCTTAATAGCAATGAAAAAGCTTACGATATTTTCGTCAATCAATTAATACTTTAAAAATTAATTTTAATTAATTTGACGAGGTATCCACATTAAGTGGATTTTTCTTTGAATAAACTACATAAGTAAGTTTTAATACAATTTCTTTTATTAGAGCAGAAATAAAATCAACTTCAACTCGATAAATTAAATTTGATTTTTTTCATTTACTTTTAAAACTAATTTTTTTTTTGAAGTAAGAAAAATAATTCAACTTCGGTTAACAAATAAAATCCAATTGAATTTTTTTTGTTATACAACTATCAGCAATTAAAATGTTTTCTTAAGTAGTATGACGACATTTGTCATAATATTTTCTCCAAATATTTTATTGGGTTTCGCATATTATTGTTTTTCTATCAAAAATTAAATTCTCAGATTTTAAGCGATTCTGGTTGTAAAAATTTTACTGCAATGTTATACTTTATACAAAATACACAAAAAAAATATTTTTCTTTGAAAAATGCTTTATTCTAAATAATTTTAATTAATTTTGTCAAAATTCGTAAACGTACAATAAAATTTTCAATTTTATTTCAGATTCTACTTATATTTTATGCACCTAAATATGGTATTTTTATATGTGTACGTTATTTTGTTTACATAGTAACATTTAGTTTAACAAAAATTAATTTAAGTAGTCGTTTATTACAGTTTTCAAAAAATATAATAGTTTTTTTTGTACCTTGTACGTACGTACGTAGTTTGATTTTTCAGAGTTGAAAATAATACTTTTATTGATTAAAAAAAATTCAAATATGAAATTTGAAATTTCTGATTTATATATACATACGTACATAAATACATACATAATGCATATTCAAAAAAATGTTTGTTAGCCTTTACAAAAAATACAAAAAATTTTAAAAATCAAACCATTCTATAATTATTATTTAAGTACCGTAATGTACAAACAAACCAGTATGAACTTCTCACTAACACAGTAAAATAATGCAAATAAAATTCTTTTAAGAGAAAAAATAAAAAATTTTTGTTATTCTCTCCCCTCTATAAAAAAAATTCTCTTACAAAAATTTCCTTCCTTTCCTATTTTTTTCCTTCTAACAAGAAAGAAATAACAATTCGTTTTGCTGAGAAGCAGATGAGAAAGAGAAAATGTAAGTGTTCAATTATCACATTTCTCTTTAAAAATTTTTATTTTTCTCTTACAAAAGAAAACATATGCATGCCTCATGAATCTGAGAGAATTTTTTACAATACATAACTTTTTTTTTTATTTGTGTGTGTGCATCTCATAAATATCCTTCGTAAAACTTCGGATTTCTTTTTTCTATTTTTCTTTATTTTGTTTTTATGGTTCTTTTGTGTAGGCAGTAGTTGTAGCAGTTTTATTTATTAATTCTGTTGTGTGCTGACTGCTGAGTAATATATAGACATTGTTGTGAAGCTTGTACTGTTGCTTATTTTCCTTTTTATTTTGTTTTTTGTCTTTATAATCATTGTGTTTTGTTGTTGCCTTTTTTAAAAATTATTGCAACACTTAGGTAGGTTGAAAACGTGCTTTTCACTTGCCTTCTTTTTTTTATTCATTTCTCTTAATATAGGTGTACATATTTATTCTTTTTCCTTTTATTTCATGGTAGTATTGTTTGTGTATATTTTTTGTTGCTCATGTTGGGGCTTAAATTTTTATGCCTTCTCTTTTTAATATTTTGTTTTTTATTCACAGTATTGCTGAGAATTTCCTTTTTTTTATCTACATACTATGAAATTTTTTTCTTTTAATTGTTTTTGTGTTTTTTTTTATTTTTTAGGTTCCTCCGGTTTTTTGATATACAAATTTTATGCATTCGACATTTGTGTTTTTTTTTCATTTTTAGTTTCTGTTTTAATTTTCGCGAATCATGCGCCTCTGTTGATTATTCAAGACTTTAAACATTGTTTTACACTTTTCGTATGTGCAACCGTACATATATATTTACTTATATATTTTTATATTGTGGCTTGAAATATTTGTTATTATATAATATAGCTATTGATATATTATAAAATATTCTGGAGTATATTTATATTAAATATACTTATATCTCTTATGTGTATAGTTATGATACTGTTATACATGAATCAGTTTTGATATATTTTCTTCAGAAATTTTTAAAAGGCGGAGCAAAAAAGTATAATGAAAAAATATAAAAGAGCAAGTATATAAATACTATAAAAAATGTAAAAGGCTTAAAAATGTTTTAATTAACTTTTTAAGGTGGGAACAAAAAATGAATAAAAAAAAATTGAAATACCGAAAAAAGAGGAAACAAAACAAAAGTTGCAAATAAATGCATTGCATTCCTAAAACCAAATAAAACTACATAAGAAATAAATAAATAAATGAATGTGAAAAGATAAAAATGTTAGTAAGGAATAAAAACGTTGCACAAAAGGAAGATTAAATAAAGGTAACAAAATAAAAATGGAGTTAAAAAAAGGCAGTTTTAAAAAATTAATTTTATTATGTGTTTGTTTTATTGTTTGTCAACCAAAATTGCCACGTGGTTAATGAGTGAAATATTTAAGGTTTTTTTTATTATCTTTTATATTTTACTGATAAACAATTAAAATGCATTTATTAAGCAATTACCAATGCACAAACAAATTTTAACTAAGATTCTATAATTAAGTAATTTTAAAAAATTATTTTAAAATAAACAATCAATAAAAGAACACTCAAATTACGAATTAGTTTACTTAGAATAAGTTAATTAATGTGCTACAAAACACTACTAATATGATAAAGTGAAACACAGCTGCAAACAGAAAGAAATTGTGCCTTAATATAATTAAAATTCGAAATATTAAAAAAAAAAATGAAAACTTGCCAGTTTTGATAATACTCGAACTTAAGGGTTTGAGTGTATCATGTCGGAAAATTATAAACAAAGATATTATTATGTAAGTGAAACAATGTTTCGTCTTCACTTTTGTTGACTTTTGATTTTTAGAAATTTTCTGAACATTTTGTTGTTTGAATGTAGAAATTAATTCCAAAAAAAATTTAGGTAACATAATTTAATACAATTTTGTCAATTAATTTTGTTAATTTAAAACGATTCTCTTACATTGAAAACAATTACAATTTTTAATCTGTTTGATTGATTCCGAAAATTTCAAACAGTTTCAAAGTTCAAAAAAAACTTTGTATATTAAAAAATAGAAAACGCTCCACGACGATGAGAAAATTACAAAGTTTAGAAAAAAATATTGAAAAACTTCGCAAAGATATAAAAAATGTTAAACTTTATTACAATATAAGAACAATATGTACGAACATACATATATGAACAACTAATTTTGTATAATAAATATTTTAATTCGCTATTTTTAAAACATGAAGTAGGCATAAACAAAATTTGAAAAAATTGACGGCAATATTTTTTTTCGCTTTTAAATAAAAACATTTATTTCAACGAAGAGAAGCAAGAAAATAATTTTTTAAATTTAAAATACAGACATACATATGTATTTCAAAACAAATTGTAATTATATTTATATCAGCCTTATCATTTCAATATAAAAAAATTTTTAAATAAATTTAATTCTCTTCTTAATTCACAGGTGAACAGAAAAAGAACGGCTTAAAACTGGATACAGCAACATATCAACATTTGAATGTCAGGATGACATCCAAAGGCAAACGTCCGTTAAGAAGCCTTACACCAAGCGACAAAGTTCAAGCAATACAAAGGATACATGATGGTGAATCAAAAGCTTCGGTGGCACGAGATATTGGGGTACCAGAATCCACATTGCGCGGTTGGTGTAAAAATGAAGAAAAATTACGGTATATGTCACGTCAATCAGCACCAGATAAAATGGCAGCTGACTCACTTACTGATAAATTGGTTGATGGAGCTGCTGCTGCAGCTGCTGCTTTATTAAGTGGTGCTGGTGGACCACAAGAAAAACGTCAAAAGTTAGATTCATCTTTACCATTAAATTTTTCCAATAAAATAAAATATGACGAGTTAGCTTACAAACGTAGTCCATTAAATGGATTAGACTTTAGTGCTAATAAAGCTATTTCAGAAATGGGTTTTAATGGTTTGGGACCAGATTATAGCAATGCATTTAAGAATCCAGATTTTGCTGCTGCATTAAATGGTGCAAAAAATAAAGGTTTTGGTGGAGCAGATTTATCACGACCATCAGATCCATCTTTGGCTGCAATAAGTCCTTTAACTAGTTTATCACATTTATCAGGATTAACTGGTTTATCACATAGTCCATTAGCAATTAGTTTCAATGAATTAACATCAAATTTAAATTTAATTGCACAATTGAATCCTAGCCTAGCGGCGATGTCTGGTTTGAATGGTTTAAACAATAACACATTGCGTAATTTGAAACCGAAACCACCAGCTCATAGTCCAAGAAATGAAAATGAAAAAACGTCTCCAACAGGTTTAACAGTAAAGAATTGGGCCAAACAACAGCAATCACAACAAGCAGCACAACCTTCACCCCAAACTCAGCAACAGCAGCAACAACAACAACAAGCAGACCAACGTTCGAATTCTGTAGGTGCTTCAGATAGTTTCACTGGATTGAATTTAAGTTCCGATAACAAAACAAAAATGAAAAGCCCATCTCCATCATTACCACCACCTTCAATAAACCGTAATGGCCATATTGAAGATCCACTGTTATATTGGTTAAAATCACAGCAAGCAATGTTAGGACTTAATAATTTGTATACAACACCTAATCCAAGCTCCACAAGTCCGCCAATCAGAGCATCAACACCACAAAGTCAAGCAGGTCAGCAAACTGCTAGCGCTACACCACCCATATTCTCCACTCCACAAACTCCATCATCCACACCATCTGGAAGTTCAGATGATACCAAAAATTCGGCTTGGTTTAACTGGTGTAAAGCGTTTGGAGCTAGTCTCACCACATTAACGCCAGGTGGTCAAAATCCGTTAAGTATTAATGCCGGGAGCATTGATATGAAACCCCAATATGAAAATATTTTGTATTCACATTTAACCAAAGATCCTAGTGTTATTGATAACCTAAATAACAACGAAATCACTACAACACATAATCATCATCATCATCATAATAAACCAGAAGATTTATCAGCAAAATCCACTGGAAGTAAAAGTCCACGTTCTACAACCACTCCAGATGGTGTTGTTAAAAGCGAAGCTGATACTGTCACAAATTCCAAAGAAACCTTGGACAATCTCTTGTATAAACTTAATTCAAATGGTAGTGAAAGTGATGCCAGTTATAATAGTGATAGCTTAAATAATAATAACCATCAGCATAATAATAATAACAATAGTGACAAAACGGATCAAGAAGAAGATAAAGATGAAAAATATTCAATTGATAAATATGGTGACGAAAATATTAATGACGATGATATTGACGGCTTGTATGAAGCTTTAGAGCATGGTGAAAAATTTTTGAAATGGTTAGAAAATTGTAGTAATCCAAGAGTAACTGCTGTACAATTAATGCAATTAAGATTTTTAATAACAGCGATTAGAGCTGGCACCGAAAATAAGAAATTAATAAATAATTTTGATTCTCAACAATTACAACAGAGAACAAAAATTCGTCGTCGAAAATAGGGTCAACCAAAATTGGCCTTCACTTTGCCAGTAGTAACAACAAATAATATTAATAACCATTTAACATATGATGATAAATTTTTACATATGAAAGCAGAAACTGCAATAACACATAATAAAATAAATATTTTAGATAATTTAAATAATCTTGTAAAACAGGATATAAATAATATACAAGAAATGAAACAAGAACCACAGGAATATGATAACAAATATGATGATACAAATTATGATGATGCTAATAATGATATTGATGATGAAAATGATATTGAAGGCTCAGAAAATGAAAATTGTCAACAAATAAATCATATCGAAATAAATGGAATCAAAATAATTAACAACATTGTCAACGATAAAAACATAGAAAATTTTAAGAAGGAGAATATTAATAATGATGATAATTTAATTAATGATGATAATGTAATAATGAAATATGAAAATGTTAAAGAAATTAAAAGCATTATAAGAGATGAAATTGAATTTGAAAATGACAAAAGTAATAGTATAATGATGATCTACAACGATGATGAACATGATAATGATAATGTTGACAAAAATGAAAATAATATTGAAAATATCACAAATAATAAAATAAATGATGATAATTTTAGCATAAATCAAAATCCAATTAATATTAAATTTAATCAAAAATTGAACTTATTAGAAGAAGGTTATGATATTCATAAAAACGAACAACAATTAATTGTTAATAATATTAATAATAATGATGATTGCATACAAAAATTAAATAACAATCAAATGAATAGTAATAAAAATCAAAATTTACAAAATTCTACTAAAAATAAATCATCAATAATATCAATATCATCATTATCATCTACATCGTTAATATCATCAACATCATCATCATTGTTATTAAAAAAAAATCAAAATAATAATAATTATTGTAATCCAACAAAACAATTACATAACAATAATATCATATTAAATAATAATTTAAAGGAAGATGATAAATATGTTGAGAATTTAATAAATTATCGTCATCGAAAAGATTTTCATTTAAACCATAATAATAGTAACAATGGCATTTTCTCCACAAATTCTCTGGAAATTTAAAAAAATATAAATATAAAGCAAAAAAAAAAGAAACTCATTTAAAATCAATTTACATAATAATTTATATTATTATATTATACATATATAAATTTAATTAAAGTAGAAAGAATTTTCCGAAAAAAAAAAACATCTTTTATGGTATCAAATAAAAATATTTCTCATATTAATACCAAAAATTCATCAATATTGAAATTTTTACATGAGTAATAACAAATTATATTATTGATAGAAAAAAAAATTGTATTTAAAAAACTATCTACATACGTACATAAATATTAATTATATATAAAATTATATAAATACAAAATGAATTGAATTGTATTTTAACTATTTTTTTTTTTTGTTGTTTAAGTTTTCTAATTATTGAATAATATAATTACTTTTTTTTTTTAATTAATTATTATGAACATATGTTTTAATTTATAAATTATAAAAATTAAATTTATTTAAATGTATTTAAAAAATATTAAAAAAATATGAAAAAAAAAACAAAAAATTTTAATATATAGTAGATATTATATACTTTGAAATAAATATTAAAAATAAGAAATTTTATTATATATAATAAACATATAATACTTATGTAATTTATATGTGAACCATTTCCTAGTAAATTTAAAAATATAAAACAAAACTAAATATGTACTTATACATATACATATATACAAATATATATATAAATAAAAGGTCTCTACTTTTTAATATTCTATTTGAAAAAAAAAGAAAAAACAAAAATATCATTAATTCACACATAATAAAAAGAAAAAAAAAAGAGAATTATATTGTAAATTTTTTTTAAAAAAGAATAACAAAATCCATTAACATTACAAAAATTAAAAATTAAAAGAAAAACAAAAAACGATTTTAAGAATTATTTTTTATGTAAATAAATTCTATTATATTTAAAATTATATTTAATATCTATAAAAGTAAATCAAATCAATTATTCATTTTTTTTTTACCCAACTAATATAAAAAAGGATAATTGAGAATTTAAAAATAAAAAAAAAGAAGAAATTGATATTATAAATTATTAATTAATTAATTACTAATTATTAATTATTATAAAATATAGAAAAAATGTTATTAGTTAAATTATGATTCATTTTAGTATAAAAACAAAAAAAAAAAACAAATTACCTATGTATTAAAAGAGAGGAAAAAATTAAGAAAAACAAACAAAAAAAAATATTCCTAAACAAAAAGAAAAAACTCCTTGAAATCCTTAAATTTATGAAAAACAAACTTTAATTTTACAAAATGTACAAAAAAAAAACTAATAAAAATAATTAAAAAAAAACATTTGGAAACAAATTATAAACTGAATTAAAAAAAAAAAAGAATAAATTTTTTTTTTGTTTTGGAAAATATTTTTATGGTTTTTTTTTTAATTATATTTTCTTCTACAATATTTTATTAAATGAATGTTTTACTTTTGATTGAATTTCCAAAATAATTTTATTTTATCTTTTAAAATTTTAAGAATTTTTGTTAATTTTGTTTTTTAATTTTATTGTAAAATTAATATTCATAAAATAACAATAAATAGAATAACAGAAGAAAAAAAAATACATTTTTCAAGAATCTCTTAAAACGAAATAACCTTGTAAATAACTTTGTTCGATAAAAATTAAAAAAAAAAAATTATTTTCCTATTATAAATATTTTCATTTTTTTAAATTTCACAGAATATTCGTGCAATTCTTTATACTTTATCTTTATCAAATGCTTTTTGGCACCTTAATTATTAATTCTTAACTTTTGTTTTCCATTCTCAAAATGCTAAGTGTGTGAAAAATTGCATATAAACAATTTTGTAATTGCATTTCAATTTGAATAGAAAGTTAAAAAATCTTTTTTTTCCCTCTTACTTGAAAATTAATTGATTTTACCTACTTGGAAATTAATGGATTTATTAATTACAAAATATTTAATTTGAATTAAATTTATTTTATTTTATTTTTCAAATCACACAATAAAGAGAACAAATAGCACTTAAAAATACCAAGTAGAATATTTACCAAACAAAATATGCGATATTTTGTATTATTTTTAATATAACATTAAATTTCATATTATCCAGCACTTAGCAATTGTATCTATTTGAATTACTAATTTGTTCAAAATCACATTAAAGGCAAAAAAAAAAAAAATTAAATTTTTTAAATTTCTAAATTTTACAATTGATATTGATAAGTCAAGAATTCGATATTATTGAACAAAGTTTTAATAATTTTCAACTTAAAACTTTTAAACAAACAAAAAATATATGTATAGATGATTTTATTAATTATTTTAAGTATAACAGTAAAATATTTTAGAGAACAATATATAAATTGAACAAACAAATTATTTTGAAATGAAAAATTAATATGAAATATGAAAACGGCATTCCTAAATTATTATAGTGTAGTTTAATGCAATATTCAAATAGTGTGCTCTTTAATAAAATGTTTGGTTAAAAATCACATCTACAACAATATAATTAACATAAAATTTATTATGATAACCATAAAATTAAAAGTCATTTGTTTCAATATTTCAAATTTTATTTTTTCCTAACAGCTGGCATGTTCAAAAAGTGAGTGATAATTTGTCATCAATATATACGTTAAAACATTGAATAGCCAATACGGGTATTCAATAAAGCATGTATATGCTTTTTAAGTTATTATAATAACTTTATAAATAATTATTAACGTATACTAACAAATATTTTTAGCACACATAACTTTTAACATTTCCGCCTTTTTCTCGCCCTTGTGCAGTGTTTAAGTTCTATACCAAAATTTGTCTATGATTACTAATTGAATATTATGAAAAAAAACAGAAATTATCATAAACCCTTGAAGGTGCTGCTAATAGTAGTACACTATTTTATTAATTGACAAATTGAGTGAATTTAAAATTTGAAATTAAAATTTAAGAACTAATATATAAATTAAGATTTTAATCTTTTAAAATACGGTTATTTAAAATCAAAAAGGCTTAAGCATTTAAGCTGCTTAAGTAAAGCAGATTATTACTTATTATAACTCGAACGACTGAATATTATTTAAAATTTGTAATTTAAAATATTTTGAAGTGAAACCAAATCGAAAATGAATACATTTTCAATTTTTTAAATGCCATTCTTTACTTAAAAAAAATTAATTTAGAATTTTCATCTGTTATACTATAAATAATAAAATAATATGAATCTTAAATCTCTATACATACAATTTTATAGAAAATAGAATCAATCACGTTCCAATTTTATTTTCAAATAACAATATATAGAAAATCAAACCAAACAAAAAAAACAGAAACAATATTTATTTTATTCCATATAAATGATGTAGTAAGAACAGTAAAAATAAAAGCAAGTTACTTAAAAGTAAAATGTAATTAAAAAAAAGTGAAATAAAATTATTTTATTTCAAAACTATAAAATCAAAGAAAAAAATTGAATATTTAAAAAAAAATAAAAATTACACATCCACACACATACATACACTATATTATTATAAACTAATTATGCTAGACATAATTATTAAAAATTATATAATTAATTATTATAAATTATTATAATTAAAAAGAAAAATATCTTCCAATTCTTTAAAATTAAAACTAAAAAAAAAAAACAGAAAAATTTCAAAAAAATTAAAATTAATTTAAAAAAAAAAAAATAAAAGGATATAAAAAATTTATTTCTTTAAACAAAAAAAAGACAAAAAATACAAAAAATGAAAACAAACACTGAATTTGAACTGATTGATATACGTAAATAAATGTTTATTTAAGAAAAAAAAAAAAAATTATATTTATTAATTCTAATTAATTTTATATTTTAGATTATCTATATTACAGCTCGTACTCTATTTTACAATATGCCCTAAAAATGTTAATGTTCAGAACACTTTGAAAACTGCTGAAATTTTCCTCTTTTTCTTACTTATGCGATTTGCAACGCCAATCAGAACAAATTAATATGCCAAGATCAGAACATAATTTTTTTAATTGAAGGGCCTCATCGCGTATTTTGCTTTTTCATCTCTCTTTTTATTCACTTTCAAATCAGAATCCTTCGTTTTTCTAATGGATATTTCGAATATTTCATTTTTCCAATAGGATTACTCACTTTTTCAATTGGATTTTTACATTTTTTCTCAAATTATCGACTGTGGTATTTTGTTTACCTTAAGAAAAAAAGTGAATAACTTTTGTATATCTTTTAGAAAAAGAAAAACGAGATCCGCAACACGGAATAATTCTTCTCACTTGAAAATTACATTATACAAGTATGTGGCACATTGTTACTCACTTTCTCACTTGGCGACTAAAAAACCGTATACACAATCATTCTCTGAAATACCTTACTTTCTTTTATATTAATAGGAAAATAAAAGAAAAAAGGTTGAGATAGAAACAATTATGGCACGGTACAAGTGGGGAGTGGCCAAAGTATTTACAAAAGAAATTAATTAAAAAATTGGTCAGTAACTAGAAAAATTTAAATTTCAAAAATTTCTTAATTTAGATTAAAATTTAGATTTCTTAGAAGTTTGAATTGAATAGAGTCCTTCAAGAAATGTTCATTTCTTGAGGTTTTTAAACATAAACTGAATAAAATTAAAGACAGAAAAATTCTGCCCTCATTTTTTTTCTATTTTTTATAGAAGTAATTAATCACTTACCAGTCCTATAGGATTTTTTAATGGCTTGTATACAATAAAATCTGCTACAAAACTTGAAATCTCTTGCCATGTAGATAATGTTGGAAAAATGAATGCTGTTGGACGTATTGTTGTGCATACAAATTTTTCAACTTCACATTCATTCTTTACTGCTATTACTAATGGTCGAACATTTTTATAGTATGTAAAATATTGTTTTCGAAAATTTTCAGCATATAAAAGTAAAAGTCTCTCTTTTGAAGATAACGTATAATAACTGGGAGGAAAACCATCTTCATCATATTTTGGATATTCAGGAAAACTTAAATCAATTTTTCCAGATGGATTTTTTAATAATTCACTTTCATCAAAACTTTCATATTCAACATCCGAATCGTAGTCTTTTACATATGATTCCTCAGTTTCTTCAATGTTTTTCTTTTTAGATTCTTTACCTTCATCAATTTTAATATCTGCCGAAGGATCAGTGATTGTTGACTCACTCATGGCTTTTAATTCTCATTAATGTCTATTCTACACGCATAAAGCCAACTTTATTTTCATAGATTTGGAAAAGAACTTATATTTAATAGGTTACAATAGCACTACAAATTATTTTTATTGGTTTAATTTTATTAACATCAATTTCAAATATATTTTTCTAATATTTGTGAGTTTAATAATTTATTTTAAAAATTATTTATTTAATTGTAAAAAATGAGTTTACTATATTGGCTAAAAATTGAATTTTGTTTACAAGTACCGTTTATGTCATATAAATAAACTATCAAAGTTTCTATGGCTACCAATTCATTTGATAAGCAAAGGGTGTCACCATAGAGTGAGTTATAGGTTTTGACACTGTTTTCCGTTGCAAGCCATTACGTTTCCCCATTACGTTCTTTTATATTAGTTTATAAAATGTTTGTTTGGTTAGCGTTAGATAATGCCATAAATTACGGTCAATCATTTAAGTCACATATGTATGTGTTAATAAATATTTTGCATGTGAGCCATTTAAACTGAGCCATAGAATAAAATATCTTTTGTATATTATAGATTTTGTTTATTAAATATTAATAACAGCAAAGAAGTAAATTGATTTAGATTAGGGAGCATTAATAATTAAATGTGAAATTGTAAAAAAAATGTAAAATTACTTTACGAACTGCTTTAAGAAATAACAAAACCTCAAAAGTTTCTAATCATGCAAAAATCTATTACAAATGAGCTTGTAGGTTTCTAAAAAATTCTCGGAAAATAAATATAAGTATGAAATAATATTAAAATATATTTGAATATATAATATATTAATTGCGTAGATAATTTAAAACAGTAAAAAATCACAAAAATTTCAATTATTCGATATTTTGAAAAAAATATACATACGAATTTTAAAATTACCACGTTTGACAACTATTATTTCCTATCCTTCTACTTATAGAAAATTTACAAGTGTAGCAGTCGCAACATCCCTGTTACAATTCAAAACTCTTTGTAATCTTATAAATGACACACACCATCCATAGTTACGACCAGTGTTCCCACTCGGTAAAAACAAAATGTATCCAATTTCGAGAAAAAAATGTATCCAAAATGTATCCAACCTCGTAAAATAGCATTATTATAATAAGTTGTCTTATTTTGTACAAATTAACCCATAATTAATATTAATTTGCTTTATTCCACAATATGAGTTTTGTTATTTATAGTAAATTCTTTAAGAAATCACATACAACTTCTATTATATTTTAAATGTGAAAGTTAAGGTCAGAAAAAACATATGCATATATGCCTTCTGTAGTTGTTGAACTATGCGGTAAAGACGATTGACCATGAAAACGGACAAATTTTAAAAAATATGTACACCCAATGCATTTTCTATTACATCTAGCTAACATTAAAATATTTTTGGTACGTTCTTGTATAAATGTTCTAAATTTGAATACAGGAAGAGGCAGTTAATAAAGCATCTTTTTTACTTTCTTGTAAAAAATTCGGAAACGTGCTTAGAATAGTCAGCAATTAACATTTGTTGAAGATAAAGCAACTTCGCGATTTAATATTAGCAGCATTTCAACTGTTTTGTAATATTTATTTAGTGTTTGAAAAAAAATGTATCCATATTTCAGCAAAATTTTAAAATGTAGCCAATTTCAGCATTTTAGCAGATTTGAGTATCTTTGTATCCAAGCTCAAATTTAAAGCAAAAATGTATCCAAATGGATACAATTGTATCCAAGTGGGAACGCTGGTTACGACATCTACTATTTGTTACAATTTTATGACGTATTTTTAAAGTTAGCATGTTCTTTGCTATCTTAATCGTATTTTATTTTCAAATTTTCACTTTGTATGTATTCCTTTAACAAAACTAAGCAATAATCAGGACTAAAAACTTAAATACTTCGCTTCACTAGCACCATGACGGATTCTTTCAGACTTATGTTATAAAATAAAATACGGGTGCAAGTTCGAAATTATTTCGAATTTACTCCATCTAATATTTCAACCACTTTACTGAATATAGTTAACGATCGTAATTTAAAATTTAAAAAAAGCAGGGTATTACTACTTCAAGAGGTTTAGATTTATTGAATTAACATTAAAACGATAAAATGTGTTTGAATTATGATAATTCCTTTTTGAACGTAAAATTAAAATCATACGATTCGAGGCTTTGATTTTTAAATCATTATTTCTCTTTAACGACTACAGAGTCATCTACCGACAAAATCAGTTTCGTTATTAAAGAGTTAAGCAAACTTCTTATACTGTTCCGGTTTAAGCTTACGTTTTTTCTTTTTTCCAATAGAAATTTATCCAATTTATTGTATCTGGTACACAAACCAAATAAATTTTTCCAAAGAAAAATTTATAGATTGTGAATGATTTAGTATTAAAAAACTTTTTCATAGATTGTAGTTTAAATTTTTTTTTTTTTGTAAGATATTATAGAAAAAATAATATACTGAACGATACAAGGTTTGAATGTTTGTTGCGGTTCTTTTTAGCCTAGTGTTATTGAATTGAATATGATAAATTTTAGTTTTTTAGTATTATAGGTTGATGGTCACTATCCACAAAAAAGTCATTTATTTTTGCTACTACTTCAATTTATACTAAAACTGAAACAGAGCACCGTTCACTTATGACAATTTGATATTTAAATCAAAATTGGACCGATTTTGACAAAATATTTTAGACGAGTTAAATGATTGGTTAATTGAATCAACTGGTTCTTTTCAAACAAAAAAGACGCAAAATAAAAAATATACTTTTCTTTCTTATACATAATTAGACCTGATTTTCGTCACATTTGTATTACTATAAGTAAAATATAAGTATTAAGTGGGCTGACGGTCACTTGCCGCAAAATATAATTTGGAAAGTGACCCTCAACCCATGAATATAGATAGGTAACATGTGACATTATAATCCTAATTCATTTCATAATAAATAAATAAATCAAAAAATTTTTTGAAAAATTTATACACTTTCATTTGCAAATTGAATTAATGAAAAAATTTAGTTGTGACACCCCTGATATTATTGTGATTTTTTTCTCTTTTTCTAAGTCTCTTTTCTTCAATTTCTTTCTTTTTAACTTCAAGCAGTTTCTCTCCCGCTCTTTTGTCTCGTAATATTATTGAAAAATATTAGGACTTAGGAGAGACAACTTAACTGATCAAAAGCAAAACATAACAAAAATTAGTGCTACCATACTATGCAAATAGCTGGCGCAATATTTTGTTCGTATTCTGAACATTATTCAAAAATATGAAGAAATTGAAGTTGTAGTGACTACTGTAATCCTTTCTAAAGTTTAATTTATATTTCCCTTACTGGACTACATTAAAATACATTCTGTTATTGAAATAACAGTAGCAACTTTTGATTCTTTAGAAATACGAATAATTTGAAAAGTATTTCTATGAATATAAAAATATTTTTATTTACAACGTATTGTACAATGTATTTTTAAATATTTCAAAATCTTTGACTTAAATCCAGTCTCGTTTTCTTTCTCTAGCAATTTATTAATGACTAAGAAAAAATAAAGCGGTAACACTACGTAAATTAAAAACATATCTTAATTTTTCTCATTTCTTGTACACGTCAAAACTGAGTAGGCTAGACTAGAATTGAATACAATCAGAAAGCGATTAAATTGAGTGTTTAAAAGATTTGTCAAAAAAAAATAAAGAAAGTTGTAATGAAATTTTTCAATAAAAATATTTTAAGTTAAAACTAATAATAGTTTTTAATAAAATTGAATAACTTTAGAATTGTTTAAATAAATTTATTGTTTCATAAAAATGAGTGTAAAAAATCAGAATGGGAAACAAATTCATGAGAATTTGCAAACCGCAGAAAAATTGTAAGTGTGTGTGATTATTTTTGTGTACCGAACCGATATACAAACAACAACAACAAACAAAAATAAAAAAATAAATAATATTGAAAGAATGAAGTGAGAAACTTTCTAATGCAGATTAAGATTTACAAGACTTTATTTACACATTTTGACAATAGAAATTTTTAATTTTTAATTTTATCTATTTTTTAACAATTTAGAAATTGGTGGGTGATTTTCATTGCAGTGCTAGCTTTAACATTCTTTAGCCGATATTATAAAGTAACCGAACCGGACCATGTTTGGTAAGTAAATATTTAAAATAGTTTAACATTTTTATGGTAAAATTATTTTTATAATAATATTGTGTTAAAAATCTTTTAATATGTCGGTAAGTGGTTACTAACATAATAAGAAGTGTCGGTAAATTACTAACATGATAAGAAAAAAAAGGAAACTTTTCTATCATACCAACTATACTACTAAAAAAATAAAGAATTTTGGTAATTTCTCTGCGTTGTTCAAAATTTTTATATCCAATGCGTTATTTAAAATTAAAATTTGTTCTAACTTTTATATTGTACTTATATTATTAATAGCTTTAGTACAAGCCAATAGAATGACAGACATTAAATTTTAAGCATCCGTGATTTAAACAGTTTTACGAAAATTTAAATTTTTTATTTATATGTGTATCTACATACATATACACATATTCAACAAAAAAATTGCAGCCTACTTATTTTTAATTCCCATTACTATTTTATTTCAGCTGGGATGAAACTCATTTTGGTAAAATGGGAAGTTGGTATATTAATCGAACTTTCTTCTTTGATGTTCATCCACCATTAGGAAAGGTAAGCTGTTAAAATTTATTTTACAATTTATTTAGAAATATTAAAATCAGTAATGCTTGAATGCCTTTAATTATTTTTCTTTTTTTCATAGATGCTAATTGGTTTATCAGGATTACTTACTGGTTATGATGGTAATTATCCGTTTGAAAAACCTGGTGATAAATACAATGAAACAAGATATGAAGGAATGCGAATCGTAAGTACAGATAATTCTAGCATCTTGGTGCAAATGCTTGAATTTGTTAGTAAACATAATTGCTAATTATCGTAAAAATTTATAAATATTTGCTTTGTGCAAGATTTCAAACAATTTGTAAGCTTTCATTTTAAAATGTTCAAACAATTATTTTAGAAACATTTATATTTTCAACAATTCTACATCATTTTGCTTTTCGGTTTTGGATTTTAAATTTTTTTTATTCTGGAATTTCAAAAATTAGTTGTAGGAAGTCCAATTTTTGCATTTGATTTAAGATGAAGAAATGTTTTTGCTAAAATTAAATGAAATCCTTTTTAAAATTTTAAAACAAAACGTGATTACATTGAAAAAAAGTAGGTTGGTACCTACCAATATTAGCTAGCTTTAAAATGATTTCGAAAAAAACAAAGAAGTAAACATGCAACGTACAAACTTAAAGTACCTACCTATATTTACAAATTGTTGTTTTCAATTCACATATTTTATAAAAATTTTCTGTACCTATTTATTCTTATTTTTAGTTTTGCACAACCCTGGGAGCGTTAGTTGTTCCAATGGCATTCGATACTGTTTGGGATTTAACAGGATCTAATAAAGCTTCTATAATTGCAGCAGCTTATTTAATATTTGGTAACTTTTAATATTATTTTCTATTCTTTTCAATCTGTAAAATTTTTTATTTATTAATTTGATATTCATTTAATTTATTAATATTTAACGTATATACATATGTCTGAATTTACAATGTCTAATTATTAGATTATTTTGCTTCAGTTAAGACATTAATTATCTACAATCGAATTTTCGTTTATAATTATTTTTTTGTTTTTCCTACAATTTATTTTTATTCTTTCTTTTATGATTTGTAGATGTTGGTATGCTTACATTAAATCAATATATCCTTTTGGATCCAATTTTATTATTCTTTATGGTTGGTTCTGTATGGGGTATGATTAAAATATCAAAATTAACACAAATGAATGAATCTTATACCAAATCATGGTGGTTGTGGTTATTTTTCACTGGAACAATGCTATCATGTACAATTAGCACAAAATTTGTTGGATTATTCGTTGTTCTTTTAGTTGGTTTACACACAATTAGTGAATTATGGACAATATTGGGAGATCTGAATAAACCAATTGTAAGTTTGTTTTGTGATTTTTTTTGTTAAAGATATATGTAGACATATATAGCAGTACAGAAAATACAAATCACATATTTGAAACAAAAAGAATGAAATATAAATGTAATGTGGGAATTAATGAATATTTTTCAGAAATTTACTAGAAATGAGTAAGAATATAAAACATATACATGCATATATAAGTAAGTGTATGTATTTTTAGAAATAAAATCATAAATTTACCTTATCTTGAATTAGTTTCATTATCTTGAATTAGTTTCATAAAATCTAAATTAAATGAGTAAATAAAAGTTAACAAAGACTCAATTTATTCAAAGTATGTGTAAGTGTACGCATTTAATTTCTCTTAGGATTTTTTCAAATGATGTTATTGTTGATTAAGTTGTGGATATTGATTAACCTGATTTTTATTAATTTTTATTTACATAAGCAAAATTTTTTTTATTACAAAAGCATTTTCATTGATTTTATTCCCTATTATATTTTGTTTTTCTTTTTTTCTCTTTTATTTTTTTTTCTTTATTTTCATGTATCCTTTTTGTTTAAATTTTTTCCTTATAGACTGAGACAATTAAACAGTTAATTTGCCGTGGAATCACTTTAATCATATGGCCAATCATTTTATATATAACTTTCTTTTATATCCACTTAATAGTATTAAATCGTAGCGGTAATGGTGATGGATTTTATAGTTCAGGATTTCAGTCTAGACTAATTGGTAATTCTTTGTATAATGCAAGTATGCCAAGGGAAGTAGCATATGGTTCAATTGTTACAATAAAAAATCGTAAAACAGGCGGTGGTTATTTGCATTCACATTCACATTTATATCCAAAGGGTGTTGGAAGTAGACAACAACAGGTGAGTAATATATACATATATAGTACACATATACATATAAAAACGAAATTTCTTTAGTTAATTATGTAAATAAGAATATTTTTGTAGACTGCATCCTTGAAAATTAATTTTCGAAATTATAATAAGAAATAAGAATAAAATAAAAAAGTATTTCTTGTTTCGTTCTACTTAACACATGTTATTTTGCTCCGTTAACCAAGTATACAAAACGATTACCTATACTTAATTATTCTTCCAAGCATTTTTATTTAGCTTGGTAGGGAATTGATTGAGAGAATTTGTTTGCTAGAGTCTTTAGGGTTACTCTCGTTACACATAATTTTTTTCTATTACTCTTTTGCTAATAATAATTAATAATTTATATTATAGCTCGAAATTCAAAAATGTTTAATTAGCTCGAAAGTTAAATTAAACATTTTTTTATACTTTTGTAAAATATTTCTTTTTCCTTAAAGAAAAAATTTGTAATCGAATAGAGGGGCTATTTAGCATTTCTTCCAATGGTGATTTCCATTTTGCACTTGGACTTTTTTTTTTGTAATTTAAAATTACATTAAAGTTTTATCAATTAGTAGGCATTTAAAAAATTACAGAATTACGTGCAATTTTAAAAATTTTTCAAAGCGTACTGTTATACATGTTTGTTTTATTATATGCATATGTGACAATACATAATGTGTGCATTCAAAATGAACAGCATGTAAGAACTATCTAGTTACATGAATTTCTAACAATATCATTCCAGTATATACCAAGTTTATTGTTTGACACAGAAATATTTCTCAATCTATATTTTAAGAATTTTTGTTACACTTAATATTTTTTTGTCTAACTGTTATTGCTATACATTCGATCATAAATGAATTTTTTCTGAGTATGTACATAAAATATAGCAAGGTTAAGTAATATAAAAAAGAAGAAAATAGAATAAAATGTTTCTGAAGTTGCAAAAAAATAATTGAAATGGTAACAAAAGAAAAGAACTTTAGTCTTTAAATTGCTCTAAATATTGAGAATGTGTAATATTTCTATACCAATTTTTTTAATACACAAACATAGTTCAAAAATTTGAAGCTGTCCGTAGGACGATCCAAAAATTTTTAAACAATCAAATATGGGTATAGATATAAAATGTTTTAATAAAAACATATGTATAGGCACATTATTTATTTACTAATAGAGGCCTAAACTTAACTTGGGTATATCCGAAACATGCTTTGATATTTTAAATAAAATTTTGTATTACGATAATAATTAGTTTTAAGATCGCAACAAATTTAGTGAAAATTGGTTTCAATAGCATAATCGGGAAATTATCAATATTATATCGGGAAATTATCAAACTGTGGTAGTGAAATTTAACAACGAGCTATTTTTTTAGTAAATTAAAGCTTAAAAAAACTACATAATATATTTGATTATATAAAATCTTATGACTATTCATGTTTTTATTTTGAAAATTTTTGGAGAGTTCTGTGTGATTATTATTATTAGAGAATAAACATGTATACACATAGACGTAGACGTACTTGATATATTCTACATTCATTAATAATATTTATATTCTTAGATAACAACTTATACACACAAAGATTACAACAATAAATGGGGAGTGAAGCATTATGATGTAGAATCTCGTCCAGGAGTGCAAATTCTTAAACATGGTGATTTGGTTCGTCTAGAACATGTACCTACTAGACGTAATTTACATTCACATAGAGAACCGGCACCATTAACTAAAAAGCATCATCAGGTTACTGGCTATGGAGAGGTAATAAAACATTTTTTGTTTTCATTTTGGTTTATTCTTAATATTTTTTTTTTATATTTTATTTTATTTGTCTTGCTATTTTTGTTAGCTTTTTTTTCTCTCTAGTATCCTTTTTGATGTGGTTAAAAAAAGGATATATTTTACTTACTTATATTTTTGTACTTATCTTATTATAAATTTTTGTTTTGTAAAAGATTTTGGTGTATACAAATAGTGTACAAGAATTAAGGTTTCATATGGTAAATATAGTGTGTTGTGTACACATAGGGGAAAAGGCAATATAAAAGGATAAAAATAAAAAGAGCATAAAATAGTGTAGTCACTATTGTTATATATGAGTTGTTATAATTTGGGACCAGCACCATTTATTGTCCGTTCCGTTATGTTCATATTATATTTTTTTTGTATTTTGTTTCGTTTTGTTTATAAGTATGTAATAACAAATATAGTTTATAAATGATATGAAGAGCATGTAATAATATTATAGAAGTAGCATTTTTCTAATTTTATGATGAAGTATTTAGAATAGATTACCTTACATAAAATTGTTTATTTAATGAATATTTTACGATTTTAATCTTGTATAATATTTAGATGCACATAATGTAGTGATATGTGTAATATTTTTACGTTATGTTTGTACTTATAAATGATATTATGTACTGGTTATTTTATGATATAATATATGGCGATATAATATCTTCTGAGTGGATTTTTGAATGGCTATGAAAAAAATATTAAAGGGAATATTTGAATGCTACAAATATGTAAAATATAAGTAGGTATGTATTTAGAAAAAAAGACGGACTTAAATTTACTTAAGTGTACAAAATTAAAAAATATTTATATTACTTACTTAAGGGATTAAGATTGCCAATTTTTATCTTTAGATGATTTATATGTAGGCAAAAAATTACATATATCTAAAAATTACATAATTTCAGCTGGTTACTATCAAATTTAATAATATATATGCTTCTTCTATGCTACTTGGGAACTAATAAATCAGCAGTTGTAGCAATAACGAATTAAGAAAAATAAAAAGCAATTCTACGTGAAAATAACTCAAACTTCAATTTAAAACTAAAGTAGGCTTCGGTATAGTGCAGTACCTAAATAAAAAGTATAGGACCGGTTCAATTCTATTTAGCAATATTTATTTAATATAATATTATTTATAAGCCTTTTAGAAAATTTTTTGAAAATTGTTCACATTATTAAATTTTATGATTATTGACATGTTATGTAGTACAGCCAATTTTGATTTAATTTTTTAATTTTAGGATGGTGTAGGTGATGCTAATGATGTTTGGAGAATATTTATTGTTGGTGGGAAGGAAAATGATACAGTATTGACTGTAACTACAAAATTTATTCTAGTACATTATTTACAAAATTGTGCGTTAACATCAACTGGTAAACAATTACCAGTATGGGGTTTTGAGCAACAAGAAGTAACATGTAATCCTAATGTAAGAGATAAAAATGCATTTTGGAATGTTGAAGAAAATATTAATGAAAATTGTAAGTATTTATATGCTATAAACTAATGTTAAAGAAAATGATTAAAAATTTAAGATGATGCGACAATGCATACAATTCTTGTTCTTTTGCGTTGCAATACACTGAGTTGCATAAGTTTGCACCGTTTAAAAGCTGAAAATAAAAATTAAATGATTAATTGCTGTAGCATCTACTAATTAAATTTGTTAAGTCTATATAAGAACAACCGGCGCTCCTTAAAAAAACTTTTTGTAATTAATTATTTCTTTGCGGTCCTTTTATTGATAAAAATTATTTTATATTTTATTAATGTTTTATTAATGTTGTATTTAATTTATTAAAATAAGAACTTGAAGATTTTGTGGTAGTTTCATTTTGAAAATAAATTTTAATTTAAAAATTTAAATTAAATAGACCCAAAATTTTTTTTTCAAATAACTTAAATTTATTTGTTTTTTACTTAACAATTACCAATTTTAAAATCTAATTTGTGTTTCTCTTTTTGTTTTAGTACCAAGTGTCAATTTTGCTATATATGGACCAGGATTTTTTGAAAGATTTCTTGAATCTCATGCTGTTATGTTTCAAGGTAATGCTGGTCTTAAACCAAAAGAAGGAGAAGTAACAAGTAGACCATGGCAATGGCCAATCAACTATAGAGTAAGTTTTTAAAATTGACCTATTTTTCTATTCGCGTAGGGTGCCGAACCAGTCAGCACCGGGCCTGCTTTTACATTATGTTTTTTTAATAAACTTTCAAAACTAATATATCATTGGGAAGAAAAACACAACTCAAAAATATATAACTTCGATTTTCGGAATTTAAAGAATGTATAGCCAAGTGTGAATGACTATCGAAAGCTAAAAGAAATTGGTATAAAACTATTCTATAGAAAAGTTTTATATATTAAAATATAATAGTATTAAAAGTAAGTTTGCGATCCTGCATTTTGACTTATGTCACTGTTCTCGCAAATATGCGATATGTGTATTTTTGAAGCTATAAATGCACTTTTCCGAAGCAGAGCTTCTTTTGAAAAGAATATTTTTGGGAAATTGCGGACACGGAAATTTATTAATTCGTGTTGTAAAGTTCTTTTTAAACGTTCTTTTTAAGTTAGGTTATAAGTGAATACATGCTGCCAATATAATCTCCAATTTTAACTGTTAATGACGATTTATTGTGATAATAATTTTTCAGAAATAAGTAATTTAAACAAAAATTTACAAAAATTATCAAAAAGATATTATTATTCGTACTATATTATTTTTTTAATTGGAATTGATCTTGCGAAATAAATTTTGCAAAATAAAAGTTTGCTTTTTATTACAATTACAAATTAATTTTTTTTTAGTACCTAGTTACTTTTTTAATGAATTTGTGTCTTGCCAAATGGTAAAAAATTAAAATTTCATTAATAATGTGAACGCCAATTTCACCTTAATGTTATCAACTTTCAGCATTTTTTTTTTAAATATTTTTACATAATTACAAGAATAAAATGAAATTGTTGTTGTTTTTCATTTTAATTAATTTTTCCAAATTTAATTTAATGTCACGTTTATAATTTTTTTTTTGTGCTGCCTTATTTGCAAAATACACCATATTTTTTTATTGATTTTCGTTTTTAAATTGAATTAATTCAACGGAACGAAAAATATAATCAAAAAATTTCCGCGATTTTAATGGGAAATCATCGGTATATATATATATATATATATATTTTTAATTTAATAATAAAAAACGTTAAAAGTTATTTTTACACTATAATTTTTGCCTTTCGTTAATTTGATGCGCGAGGATTTTTTTAATTAATTTGCCAAATTAAATTTATTTTTAATAAAAATTAACGAATTTTTACTCTATAATGAAATTTTTTATAACGATGTAGGCAGTAGTGTGATTTTCCTTTTTTGCGTTTTCTTTAAAGGACTCAATCTATATACGATATAATTATAGAAAATGCGATAAAGCAAAAGTATCATAAAAAATTATAAGACAAATTTATCAGAGTGAAAGATACAAAAAAAAAATTGTATATAAGAATGGAGAATAAGAAATTTGTGCAAAGTTATAAAATACAATTATTTTTTGTTCTTTGGATAAGTATTTCCACTGTTCCAAAGAACAATTTTTCTTGCTTTTATTAAAATTAAAAAAAAAACGCGTTTCATAGAGACGCCATTGTCTAGTATTTCAGTCTCTCTTTGTTTAATTTTTTTTTTTAAATGTCTTGAATTCTTCCGGTATATATGAAATGACCTTTAATGTATTTTAACTTATTACACAAAGGGCATACTTTCTATGAAAATGCTTATAAAATGCATTAAATTTATATATGTATTCTACTTATAATTCAAAAGGACTAATGGCAATGATAATCCACTATCCGTACTCTTATATACTGCATATGTCTTAATGCATTTAATGCGGTTCATTTGTTATAACCGTACGAATGTAAGTTCGGAGAGTATACAAAATTTCCTTTACCGTTTGCAACGCTGAGAAATAATGGTCTGAGGTATAGACTCTAGCATATATTTTTGATGAACGTCGAATTTTGAGTCGATTTAACAATGTTGCCCGTCTGTTACCACCAAATCTGTAAGCTCAGCAAATTTACACAAATAATTTATTATAGTAAATGCCAGAACCCTATTTAGATTATATGAAACATGTATTTTAACTATCTCCAACACTTAAAATCATTTTTATTTGTATGGATAATACAGGGTTGATAAGGTTAACGGTTGATGAGTAAGTTTGCGAAAACTTCATCGAAAATTATAATTTTAGTTACCCATATATTTTTCGGAATCTCTTAATTGAGTCAAAAACTATTTGTAACGAAGAAACTAAGGATTTTTGTTGGTCCCAAATTTTCATTTATAATCTTTAATTTATTTGATACGATTTCATTTTTTGAATACATCACATTTTTATATGATTAAAATTTATTATCCATCAACATCAATAATGAAAATATTCATAACTATTATATACTCGTAATATACAAAAAATTCTATATCTAATCTAAAATTCTACCCACCTTATGTATTTAAAAATTTATTAAAATATGCAAAGTAATAAATGAACATTCAATGTAATTATAAAGGAAATTTATTGACATTTCAAATTTTTATTTTGAAAATTCTTAGAATTCTTCATATACTCGTACTTAATTTTCAAATTTATGCTTATTTAAAATAGGCTGTTTACATTACTAAAACACTTAAATAAAAGTGCCTACATTTAAAAATATAAATGGTAGATAGCTATATTTATGTTTTACTATATTTTGTAAAAATTTCGGCTTTATTACTTACAATAATTTGGTTGGAGACTAAATCTACGTTAAACAATGAAAGTCGTATATAAAATAAAAATGTTGGAAAATCATAAGAGAAGAGAGAATTAAGGAATTATTATATTTTTGAGGCTATACAACTGGGAAATTAAACGATATTAAAAATTAACTCATATTTTGACCAACAAGTAAAAAAGACTAAAAGACAGAAAGTCGTTTTTCAAAAAGCACAAAAACAACACAAATAATAACTTTTATTTTGTTGTTGTTCATTTTACTATGAAAATATCCCAATTATTATAAAGTTTCCCTCTATCACATCAAAAGTCCTTAAATGTTACTTAACATTATCATTAATTTTTAGAAGTTATGAAACATAAAACACCAAATGTTTTCTAACGAAATGTTGCAAAACGTGTCTGTTTCCTTTTTTTTTTTAAAAAATAAAAATAATTTTCGCGAGAAGTTATTAAAATTTTAGAATAGTGCTGTGTATATAAAATGTATAGTCCCCCTGTGAATAAATGCTATTAGCTTTTTTAATCTCTATACAATTTTTATTTCATTTAATTTTATGATACCTTAAAATATTCTTTTAACTTTTATTATTTTTTAACATTTGGCTTGTTACTATTATTTTTTATTTAAATTTTGATATACATATATATAATTATATAGTCAATATTAAACGTTATTATGTATATAATAAATATATTTATATACTTATTTATTTAATATAATATTGTTTGTTTTCCAACAGGGACAATTCTTTTCGGGACCTCCTTATCGTATCTATTTGCTAGGAAATCCAATAATCTGGTGGAGCAATTTAATGTTTTTGTTACTGTTTTTAATCGTTTTCTTTATAACCGCTATTAAAGAAAGACGTCAAGAAGGTCATTTTAATAGAAAAAGAATAATGATGGAAAAAGAAGAAAAGGATAAAATAAAAATAAAAGAGAAAATAATAACTGAATTAGCTGAAGAGGAACAACAGGAGAACCGAGATGATAATATAAAGACAAGTAAAATAAGTAAATATTCAACAATTTTAACTGATGCTTCTACAACAAAAATAATAAGTGCAGATACACATAAAACGGAAAAAGGGATTCAAATTCGAAAATATCAGAAACAACAACAGCAACAACAAAATCAAAAACTTAAACAACATGATGATTCTATTTCAACGTTCTCAAGCAATAATGACAATATTATTAATGAAAAAGGAAATGGTACTGATAGCAAAGATATTGGCAGGGATCCTAATTTGCAACAGCGAAAATATCAAAAAAATAATAATATTACTGACAATAGCATCAAAAATAGTAGTGTTACTGGTGGTACCATCATAATCAGTAAATCAGCGAAGAATGGTAATTTCTAAAGAAAAAGCTTTTTTTTTTTTTTTTGAAATGATTTTTTTTTTTATTAAATTTTTCAAAAGAAAATGTAAATATGTGCATACATAGATAAAATGAAAGGCATCAAGACATCCTTTTTTGAAGATTTTAAATTCTCTTTTTTCATATTGTTCACGTTTTCTCGTTTTGCTTTTGTGAGACCACTAAATAATTATCAAAAAGTAGAGGTTATCTTAAGTGAAAAGAATTTTAAAGAGTCGGGTGTTTTTGATATTTATTTTCGATAAGATCAGGAGGTTAAAAAACAAAAACATTAATTTTAATTCTTGAAAAGAAAAATCGAATCAAAATGCCTAAAAACATTTAATCTACACATTTTAATTAATATTTTTAAAGCATAACTCTATAATCATCAATTTGGTATCAGATGTACTTAAATATGGGGCCTAATAAATATCAAAATTATTTTGTTTCTTCTTAGGTAAATTAAAATTAAATTTGGGTGGCAAAACTAAATCACATTCTTTCAAAATATCCAAATTCTAAGATTCTTTAAACTATTTATGGGGTGGATTTTAGTAAAAAGCAGTGAAATCGAGAATTCGCAAGATAAGAAACAATATTGAGAATTGATTTTTATATTTAATGTTTGTTAACAAAAAGTAAAACTCCTTCACTGAAAATCACTTCCATATTGTAAATTTCACTCTCATGTTCAAATAGTCTCGATAGTTTCGCGGTCTTGATCTTGATGTGATTTTGTCTCAAGTAAAATTAACTGATGAGAGGAATTTCTTACAGGAATATTGTACAAAAAAAATGAAGCGCAATTTACTTTCTTTACTGCAGCAACTTTTAACAATTTTTTTTATAGAACACCAAAAAATTTGTTATTCTAATTTTGTAATCTTTAGGCTTGAATTTCTGTTTTATTTTATATCCTTAATTCCTAATAATTTCTGTAGTGACAATAATACACAACATTTTTGCTTTTAAATAGGAGCAATAACTTATCATTACTAAATTAGTTTGACTTCGTACTATAACCTATTAATGTTTTGAAAGAAATTTGGATTGTTTTTAAAATATTTCAGACTAATAGCATCTTTTAAGTATTATTAGTAGTAGTAAAGAGTAGATTTAAGTAAATTGCTTGAGATATAATAGCAGGAACTTCGCATTCTTACTTATTACTTCCTGATTTCGTAATTGTATGTTAGTTACGTATATATAATACAATAGAGTTTCTATAACTTAGTTATTGTTTAATTTATAATACCGTAAATTTTAAGAGTATCTTTTTTAGAATTTTAAGAATTTGTGAAAGATGGTTGTCTAAAATCTGTTTTTGTTTTCTTTTTCAACTCATTCACAATTAACTATAAGTCTTTACAGAAAACACTGATAAATTAGATTTTACTATTTTCAAAAAGAAAAGCTTAAAAGAAAATTGTTCAAATTGTTTCATTAACATTTACATATACATTTGCCCTATATATACCTACCATATAATGAGTGAATAAAAATTAACTAAAAACAAAGAAAAAAACTAAATTAATTATATTCCATTAAAATTTTTATATAAAGAATTATTTTAATGACTCAATTATGCTCGTATCTATTATTTACTGAAAGTACAATTTCAAAAAGAAAAAACAAAAAAAAAAATAAGAAACAAAATAATGTTAAACCATTTTGATCCAACAAATTTTTGCGGTCATTGTTATTGTAAATTTTTTATTTCTTCATTCTTGTACTTTTAATAATAGCATGAATCCCTTAATAATCCTGATGGTCATGTCAATGAAGTGGAATGAACAGAACGTCATTTAAAAAGCGTAGTGAAAAACTGAGTTTTTTTTTCCTTTTGTGTCTTTATTTTGTTTCTTCTCTTATTGTTCCTTATAAAAGGTCTATGCGATGCTAACGAGTTTTACGTGAAATTATTCAATAGTTAAGACCAAGTACATGTTGGTATGCTAATTTGTTTTTAGTTTTGCTTGTTTTTTTTTGATTATTCTTTTACATTGTTTTTGCTATTTTTAAAAAGTCGTAAAGATTCATTTCCCATCGTTTATTTATTTTCTTTTACTATTTTTCTGTGATTTTCTTATTATTATTACTTTTTTTATTTCATTTTATTTTTTTGCTCCGGTATAATTTTGGCTCGTTATTGCTTTCTTTTTAGTTTGAGCTTCACTTATTTTAATTTTATCGACTGTGTATAATATTGGCAACGAGGAACAGCAAAATTGGAAGTTTTTTTATTGGAAAGAGTGAAAATTAATAAAATGTTGTACTGAAGTCATGACTTTTATTTTTGTTTATATTTTAAGGTTGTTGATTGTTGTAGAGTTTTTGGTAAATTTGCTAAAAATTATTTTTGTAATTTATGCATTTGTTCTTTTTTTGGATTGTTTTTTTACGAGAATTACGGTACTATTTAAAACTTATACAACATACGGAAATATTATGAACTTATTTTTTTACAAAAATCGTAAATATTTAATCATTTTTGCGCCTATCGTATAAGTAGTTAAAAAAATGATTTTGTTTGGAAAACTATTTACAGCATTTTTTTTAACGCTCATTGAATTTGTTTGTTTCTGATTTTTAATTTTAAAATATTTTAAAAATGAAATCACCCAATGTGATCAATTTTATTGATCATGGCAAAATAGATAATTAAAATATGAGTAATGTATTATACAATTTGACATCCAACATTTTTGCCAAGAATTACGGATCATTTCTTCATATCAAAAAGAGTTGTGCATGCTACATTATTTCGAAACTGCTGTTGTGATCATATTTAAAAATTTTAAAATTGTTTCTTTGTCAACCCGAAATTTTCACTTTCCGGTTCCAAAGGGAATTTTTCACCTGTTATTCATATTTCCAGTTTTTTTCAAAGTTTTTCTAATGTTCATATTCTTGGAAAGTTATTGTGTAGCATTTTGTATTACAATCATGACATGTTACTCTATTAAAATAATTTTTTTTTTTAGAATTTCGAAAAATTTTAAATTTACATTAAAAATTGTCCTGTTTTTCATTCCTTTTATACGTTTCTTGTCATTTTAAAAATAATGAAAAGATTTTTTTTCTTTTTTGATGGGGGTTTTCTAATAAACATATTTTCTAATAAAATTAGATCTTAACTAAAAAAAAATAAAAAGGAGAAAGTAAAAATTAGAGAAAACAAATATAGTATAGATAGAAAGAGACAGAGGGAGAGAGAGAAAGAGAGAAAAAAAAATTTAAGTTATTGTATTTTCATTATTCGTGATGACAATAAATGAACATATTTTGCATGTCCTTTTATGCTTTTAAGCCTCTAGGACTGAAGTGAATGAAAAATAATTATGTTTTTGCAAATTTTCTATGAACCACCACTACTGAGGTGGTTCGGATGTATGTAAAATATTTAAGTCTTTTATTTTTGGAATTTTGTTGTTTTTTTGTTTTTTAGTTCTCTAAATATAAAATCAAATGACTTTGGGGTTTTATTATATTATAGGAAAACAAAAAACAAAAGAAAAAAGAGAGAACAAAAAAACACAATAATACTTATTTTTATTGTAATAATTTTTGTTAAGAGACTCTACAAAAAATTACTCCAGATATTTACTATTATTACATTTTTGTGCTATTCTTATGGATGAATGAATAAATATGAAAAGAATTTTCTAATATTAAATGAATTTATTATAATTTTTATTTTATAAGAATTTGATTTTTTTCCTGTTATGTTTTTGTTTTCTTACATTCTATATGAATAATAGATAGATTTTTGTCAGAAAAAGAAAAATATTTTTACATTATTATTATTAAATCATCATTCTCTATTAAGTGTATAAGTATTTTCTGTAATAACAATAAAAATTTATACAATAGTAGAGAAAACTATTTATGAATAAAATAAAATGTTTTAATAATATAGAAATGCTTAACGTACATATATACAAATATATTGAAAAATAATTTTAATATTGCATATTTTCAGTACAGGACATAATAATTAAGTTAAGAAAAAATTTTTTTTTTATATTAAATATTTTAATTCCATTTGGGAAAATAATTAATTTTTATGCATATACGTGTTTGTGTATATGTACTGACTGCGTTATTATGAATGTATATACATACATATGTATTGTTTCCACATAAAAGTTTGTTCTATTTTCCTAATTAAAATTTTATACGGAATTTTAAAATGTCAAATGTGAAATTCTTACAACATTGAATAATAGAAAATGAATTGATTTAAAATTAAATTTAGCAGACATTTATAATTGACACATAAATCTGAAAAATTAATTATATTAAAGCAAATTTCAAGGTAAAGTATGTAGGTTTGAATAGGTTTGAAAATATTGTAAAGTTATTTTAAATTACTGAAAATTTTCTATGTATCTTTTGTATTGAAAAATTTTTTTAGTTTAGGAAACAATGAAGAACAATGTAGTTATTTAGCTTAGTTTATCAAATTTTCACAAATTTTCTGTAAAAGTAAATGTCCGAACAATAGCTTAATGTATATGGGGTCCAAAAAAGTATTTTAAATATAGTTGATATACAACTTCAAAAGTGAATTTATCATATATTTTACAAATATTCAGAGTACAATATTAAAATTTAAAAGTACAAACAAGAATACGACAGTTTTATCGTGGTTAATTCCTAACCGTTATCGTGGCATTAGTTAAATAATCGCACGAACTGTGTATTTCGTATCTCATACTAGAATGTGTATTTCTGTGTCTCATATACAAAAATTCCAATTTTTTGTAATTAGCAGCAACATTACCAAAATTAAAATTGATTTCTCAAATTTTCTTTCCAATTTAGTTTTTATTTTACGTTTAACAAAAAAAATAAATATTTATTTCATCAAATTATTTGATTTTCACTTTTGTTTTTTTTTTTTGGCTTTTCAGAACAAGTTGACGTTAAAAGAAAATCTTTAAATGCAGCTGCATGGCTTTTTATCGGTTGGTTATTCCATTATTTACCATTTTGGGCAATGGGTAGAGTTTTATATTTTCATCATTATTTTCCAGCTTTAATATTCAATTCAATGTTAACAGGTAAGAAAATTATTTTCAAAATATTTTTTTATAATGCTTTAAAAATCTAAAATCAACATTTTCTATAATGTTTGTTTTGCTTTTTATATACATATATCTATGTATAATGAAAATCGAAAGAGAAAAGAAGATTATGTTATTTTAAAGAATTAAAAAAAAAATAAGAACAAGAAATGGAAGAGGATAATTTAATGGGTTTTTTTTTAATGCACTGAACTTTTGTACTTGCAGTATACCTTTCTACTCTAGCATGAAAACAAAAAAATTTTCTTTCATTTTTTAATTATTTTAGATATTTTTTTTTTAATTTAATTGATTTTCATATTTTAAGTTTTAAGGGGTTTCTTTTTATATTTTATGTACATACAACTTGAGTATTTAATTAGGATCCAAAAAATGAATTTATCTTAAAATCCTTGGAAATATAAAGCATTATTTATGTATACATACACATATATATATATATATATATATATATATATATATACAATGCATTACTAATAAATTCTAGTCATTGTCTTCTATTTTTGCTAAAAATATATTTTATGTTAACGCTGTATATAATTTAATATATAAGTATTTTTTAAGTAGAGACGAATGGAAAATTTGTGTTGGGACTGCTGCAGCCATTTATTATTTATTTTTTATTATATTAAACTTACTTTCTGTCTATAAAAACTCGTAATAGTAAGGATTATCTGTTAAATTTAATTCCGAATTCATGTGACACTTCTTGAATAATAAGGAAATTCAATATAAAATTTAATGGCGAAAAGTTAGTATGTTGAGGAGTAATAAAGAAATTATCAAACAATTTTGTAACTCTCCCCACAGTATTTGCACAGGAATGCATCCGATTTTGTTCATATTAATGCAGATACGATATTATATCAAAAAGGATCACTTTAAGGAAAATTCATATTTCTCGAATTTTCGAATTTTGAATTTAATTATATATTAAATTGTAATATATCCTGACAGCACATATTACATCTTATCTTAATAAAAATAAATAAAATTACTTAAAATAATAGATACAAGGAATAAATTTCAAATTTTCTTGTTACCTTCTATTAAAATATAGATGAATAATGTAAGTTTATAATTTTATCATGTACTTATACTAGAAACCCTTACTATTTAACAACTTCTCAATTTAAAAATATTTTTGTGTTGATACTTCAATTTTCGGAAAAAGCAAAATACTTGAAATTCTTTTTACCAGAATTGTTGTATTTAATTTTTCTACAAAATAATATTGAAAGAACGAAAATAGTAAAATAATGTTTATGGAATCGATTAAATTAATGAACTTGTGTTAAGAATTTTCCACTTTACCATTTCTGAGATACACAAAATAATTAAATTGTATCTTTAGTATAGTAAAATGAATGTGTAAATTTATTATACCCAAAGGAACTTGAATGTAAACTTTTGATTTTAGGTTGAAATTAAAAATCTCTCAAAAAACAATAAAAAAATAAAGGTAGTAAACTAAAATATTCGAATATTTTGAATTTGTTATTTTTGAAGTTTTGTTATTAAAAAAAAAAGAGTAACAATATTTTATTTTTTCTAATAAAAATGACCAAGTGACCCCCTTTTTTGTTTTCTTTTGCATGGGGCAATAACATTTATATTAACTATTCATATTTTTATAGGTCCTTTTCAAATCATGGGTCAACAACCAGATGAACTTAATCTTTTAGAGATAAGCACTATGAGGGTTGAAAAAAAGACACTTTTTTTTTTTAACTTTCACTTACTTTATATTTAAAGTTTTGTTAAAAATCCTTTTTTTTTTTATTTCAATTCAAGTATTAAAAAAAAAAATGTAGGTATTAAAAAAAAATATAGCAAAACAAAATGTATAAAATGAACAGCAAAACTTTTAATTTTGTTGTGAATTACGAGGATATCCAGAGGAAAAAATAAGCCTTAAACTTGTCTGGGACGTTTTTTTTTTTTCATTTTCTTTTGCTCTCTTTTTTCTCCTCCTAGTATATCTAGGAAAAACTTTTCACAATACTTATAGGAAAGTTTTTTATTAAGAGGATAACCTCTTGCCTTTGTTTTACTCCAAATTTTTTTTTTATCTTTTTTGGTTTTTATTTTCTATTTTAAGTTTAAAGTTAAAAAATTGGTTTTTTACTTTGTATTTTGTTTTTGCTGTTTCTATTTTGTTCTCCTAATGTCCTTAATCGTAAAAAGTTTTTTTATTTCCTTTATTTTTTTTTTATTTTCAAAATAAAAATTATTTAATGTGAAATATTTGTTTGTTTGTCTTGCTGAGAAATTTTTATAAAAAATTTATGGTCACTTAGTATACCAATTCTAATGTGGTATAGTGGCTTACGTTAATTCAGAAGGAAATTTGTAATTAATTATTGTAAACTTTTGTAAAGAACGCGATATGATTTTTATTGTTTGGAAACGTTTTCAAATGCCAATAGCCTGATTTTATAGGTATATTTTGTGTACATACATTTGAAAATTATTATAAGATTTTTGTATTGAAATTCTGATGATATTAAAATAGCATTGGTGATTAAGTTTTTTAATAAAAATGAAAACTCAAAAATTAATCAAAGAAACCAATTTTTCCTAAATTTTTTTTAAATATTGCAATTTAATGTGATGAAAGAAACGTTCATTCAATAATAAAATCATGATAGCTACTAAAATTTAAATTATTTTGAGATTGTTTTGAGAAATGACAAGTATGTTTGTATGTAAAATATCAGAAATATTTTCATTGCAAAGCAATTTTTTCCTACTGGCCTGGGTTCTGCTTTTATTTAACAATTCAGAAAATTAATATAAAATTTTACTGCTTTGGGTAAAGTAAAATTTTACGATTAGGATTTTTTACGATATAGTTTAAAAAATAGAAAAGATAAGTTTTTTTAACAATTTTCAACATTTAATGTTAGATTTCCCAGCAATTTATCAAATTTTCACAAAAATACTCTTAAATTTTTGTATAAAATCAACAGTTAAATTTACGTTATAAATTTCAACTTTAAAATTTAAAATTTTTTTTTTGCATACCTAATTCTTCCTTTTTTTTACAGCTGGACATTGTAAGTTTTATCATTTCTTTCTTTCATAAAAATTTTATACTTTTTATAATATTAATATTATAAAATCTATGTAGGTAAATATATATGTATATACATATATTTTTCTCTCTCACTCTAAGTGAAAATTATTACGATACTTAACAATAAAAATTTATGAATTTTATATGTGAATGAACGTTATGAATCCACTTAAATGCAACAGTAAACTCTTTTAATGATGATAGTTATAATTCTTAAATAGTTAAGGGAAATAAAAAACAAAAAACGACAAAAAAAAGACAAATAAATAAAGTTAAAAATTCTTAAAGAAGAAATAAAATAAAAAAAAAATACTTGAACCAACTTTTTTTTTGTTTTTTTATTGTCAGCCTCCTAGAAAAGATTTTAACTTGAAAATTTTTTCACCTATAAATATATATATACATATATATAAAGAATATGCTTGTAGGATGAGAGGTGAAATAAAAGTAAAGACGGAATTAAAGAGTTGGAAATTCAAAAAGAAAAAAAAGGAAAAATAACAATAATAAATTTAAAATACAATATAAATTCTGATGGTGTCCCTTTTTTGTGCAAGCAAGCACTATAAATATTAATATATCTACAAAATACTAACTAATAATATATTTTTTTTAATACCTGTAAATGAAAAGTTTTAAAGAAAGAAGCAAACAAAAAAAAAAACGTGACCTTTTTGTACATGGGGGCAGTAAATTTTTAAGGAGTTTCATTTCATTTTAATGGATTTGTGTATATGTATGGTATAGTGGAAATTTCAAGAGTTTGAATTGCGAAACGGTAAACAAAATAAAGTTCTTGTCGACTTGAATTTTTTTTGAGAAAGAACAAATAAA
Source organism: Condylostylus longicornis (assembly GCF_029603195.1). Taxonomy (NCBI): domain Eukaryota; kingdom Metazoa; phylum Arthropoda; class Insecta; order Diptera; family Dolichopodidae; genus Condylostylus; species Condylostylus longicornis. The sequence continues at coordinate 2,878,840 of NW_026577984.1, forward strand.
AAATAAAGAGAGAATGAAGAAGAGAATGGTGGTAACTAATGATAGTTGGACAATAATAGTAACTATTACTTTTTATTTTTTAATATTTTTTTTTAAACAATCTATGGAATTGTGAGTTTCCAATTTGCAACAAACAATAATTTCAAAGGTGAACATCCTCTGAATAGATTTTTAGTTTTGGTTTTTCTTTTTCTCATTTACCTCATTTAATATTGTATTATTAGGCAAGTACTGTGATCTTACTCAATTTCACATGCTGACTTTTTATTTTCGAGAAACTTAAAGAAACTGTTTTTAAAGGGAGATGTTTGTTGCGTTGTCAGTTGCGATGATAATTGATATGTTGGACCTCGGGAAAAATTTTATATTTCTACGTTCAAATCTGTTTGGATTCTTAAAAATCATCTTATGAGTTTAAACAAAACAATTTCATTCTTTCGGGTTACTTTTTATGAGGTTTGTAGAAATAAAATTTTAATGATGAATATTATTCGGATGTGCAATGTGGTCGTTTGTATGCTGGCCGCAACAATGGGTTTTTTTATAAAACATACTTAAATAGTTAAATATATGTATGTAGATAATTAGTTTGAGAGTACACATAATATGTATGTTTAAAGTACGTATTATATGTAAGTATGTGAAAAATGTGTTTATTATTATTTCGTTTGAAATTTCATCTAAATTAAATTTTGAACTTTTATAGAAAATTTTAATAAAATATATAAAGTCGAAGCTATTAAATTTCTAAATTCAATTACTTTTAGACGCTTTTACTACAATAATATTAACTATTATTAATTAATGTTAATAAACTATAAAATACAAAGCGACATAGGTTCCAATTTATTGTGAAAAGCGAATTCCCATGTTCACTCAATGTTAAAAGTCTCGAAAACTAAGTTACTTGTGCAATTTCGAGTGATTTTTTGAGTAACATATTATTTTTTTTTAAATTTTTTAAATTTAAAATTTCAAAAATACAGAGGATGCAAATTGAGATTCCTTTGATTCAAATTGGTATGCAATGAATTTTTTTCCCGTGATACCAACCAATATCAATGCTTGATTCTTAATAGTTTCTTAATTTTAGTTTTTATTAAAAATACTTAGTTCAATTTTAATTTTTAAAATATATTTAAAAAATATATTTTTTATTTAAATTTTTTTGTTTATTTTACAATAAATTTTACGCTAAAAGGACAATATTTTTCGATATGAACATTGCCTTTTTTAATATTCATTTTTGAAACAATTTAAAACTTTTCTTATATTTTTGAAACTATTAAAGAAATTATTGATGATGAATTTGAATGAACATTGTACTTAAAATGAAAAACAAAAAAAAAAATAAAAACTCAAAGCTTAACCAAAAAAAAAACGAAAAATTCAAATAATTTTTTTCTTTACCAGCATTCCCTTAGGCATTTATATTTCCAAAATAGAATTTATATACAGTAGAACTGGAGAGAGTGAAATAGAAAATAAAACATGGCAAATATTATTTTTCCTTTCATTCTTTTGTTTTTTTCATATTTTTATTTTTTTATGTCAGCATTTTCGATGTTTTCTAAGTTTTATATATTATTATATAAAAATACACTGTCACAGCAATTTTCATAAATCTATGCCATTACTTAACAGCTACACAGGGAAAGGATATGCAAATTTAGCGAAAAGAAGAACAAGAAAAAAAAATAGAAAAAGAGAGAGAGAAAAAAAAAAAGAATTTCATTTTACAGATTTTCTTTTTTCTTATGTCGCTTTTCCTTTAGTTAAACAAAACCCTAAGGGTTTGATATGAAAATTGAAAAGTGAAGAAAGTTGTAATTTTTTATTTCTCATACTTCGAAAAAAAAAAAAACAAGAACAGATAAGTAAGTGGAAGTTACATTTAAAATTTGAGAAATATTTTCGCAATTCAAATTGTTTGTAACAATTTTTCTTTTATTAGGAAGTAAATATTTAGAATTTCCCTTAAAAATTTTGTCTTAATTCGCATTTCTTGATTAATTAAGTACACAATTTAATTTTTTTCTGATTTTAAATTAAAAAATTTGTTTTAAAAATTTACGACAATATTGTGTGCTATATAAAAATTAAGACACTTTGAAAAATACTTTGAAGTTTAAGAAATAATTAATTTAGGAACTTAGGATTGAAAGCTTGTAATAATTTTAGACCATTTTGCATTAGCAATTTTTGTCTTTTGCTAAAACAAAATATCACTGATTTTGTGTAAACTGTGATGTACCAATTATTCTTTTCTCGATTTTCACGATAGAAAAAACCAAACAATTGATTGAGCCATCCTGTCGTATTTAGTCATATGTGTTGCCAAAACAAAACCCGTGCCAAAGTCAATTAAGAAAGTTTTTGTTAAAAAGTGTGAGCTTAAAAAAAAATTAATCAAATACCTATACCTATTCCAAATTAGTTGGAACAGTCATGCTTAATACCTATGCCTATTCCAAATCAATATCGTGCTTAATTTTAGCATGCCGAAAGTTTTTTAAGTTCTATAATACGTTTATGATATTTATTTATGTAAGAGTTATAATTTTAGTTTTAAGATTGCATTTTTGGAATAGTTACATTCCCTAAGGAACATAATATAATCATTTTTTAAGGAAAATTGCTTAGCAGATCTTGAATTTATGCTAAAAAAATTTTGTTGGACCTTGTATTGCTGTAGAACATTTTTAAATTTAGTCAACAAAATACTAAAATTTGAACACTAAGAATTGTTTAAAAATTGGTAGAACTACGATCCCGGTTTTGTTAAAATAATAAGCCGGAATTTTTTCATATATACCGTCATTCAACTTTTATATATGTATATTAAGTATTTTTTACCTGCAACATTAAAAATATCGATTTTCCATTTTATTAAATTGTATAAAATCTTATATTTCTATTGTATACCTCAGAATATAATAATATGAAGTATGTGAAACAAAAATAATAATTTTAATCAAGATAAAATTGCAAAAAAAAAAAAAAACAAGAAAGAATCAAAGAAAAATAAAAGTCCTTAAAAAAAAAGAAATAATATGATAATATCCTTATTAATTTTCTAATGTACATTTACTTATTCATTTCTCTGATATGGTGTCGCTTGTATATCATAATAAAAGAGAAACCAACCAGAATAAAATAAAAAAAATATATTCGTTTTTTTTCTGCATATTCAATGTTCCAAATTGAATTTATTCAAAATGATGTAATACATTTTTTAAAAAATAAAATAGCATATAGCAAAAAAAAATTATTTTTTTTTTATTTTTATCCTTCAACATAGTAAAATATTTTTATTATTTAATTTTAATGTTAAAAACGTTTAAAAAATATAAGGAGCTGCAGCTTTTAAAATAAATCTTAAATTAAATGGTTATACAAGAACTTCGGACTAGCATTGTACGATTTAAAAATTTTTTGCTAATAATTCAGTATTGAGTGAATTGCGTGGATTGCATTGGACTTTTTTCAGTTAAAATATGAAATTATTAAATTTATAATGAAATGTGTTACAAATTGCTTGGAATTACAACTCTTTCTTAAGTTTCATACTACAGTATGTCGTTTCCAAACCCAATTCAACTTACACATATTAATTCCACAAAATGAAGTCCTGCGGAACAAATAAATTTCTGAATCATGCTTGGATATCGTATATCTGCATTATGAAACTCAGGGATTAAAAATTTCAATCAGTTGAACAGTTAACTCGGATAAGTTCGGATTTTATTTTGACATGCCCGAATTTTTAATTGCCGGTAAACTACAATTCATTTTAACAATATAAATTTAAAAAATCAGAAAATATAAATTCTATAAATAAATTCTGCTAATAAACAAAGATTGATTTATGGAAATTGTATTCTTTTCCATAAAATATTTATTAAATATCTTAAATTCAGAAGACGGAATTAAATCATTAAAAATTTAATCAAATATAATTTACTTTTTTCAACAATTCAAATCATTTGTTACGTTGCATAATATATAAAATATTCCCAGTTGTATGCTTCTTTTAATATGACTTTAATGTCTTGACATATTCTATCTACATAGTAAATCAACATTATTATTTTTTTATAAGATTTATAGGCGCGCGTTCCAAATTATTATCCTTTTTCTTGTTTCGTTTATCGCATTACAATGCGGGTATTTTTTTAAAATGATCTTATATAATACGTATTTTTTTTTTCATATTTTAATTTTTATAGGAATGAGGTGAGACAGCAAAATGAAACCCTCTATAATTTAATTTATATAATATGTGGCAAAATAGATTTTATTTTATTAAATTCATATTTTAAATAAAAATTAGCTTTTTGATGATTTACATAAAATATTAAAATGAAAAAAATGAAATTTACAATAAAATGTTGTACATAAATCTTATTTAGTTATAGGGTATAAAATAATTGTATACATAAGATTTAAATATGGCTTACGAGTATAAAGTAAACCAAGTATAAAAAATTGAATTTATGGTTTTCAGATTTTCAATTTTCTCTATATTGCAGAATCAGTTTTCAGCACAAAATTCAAATTATTTATATATATATAAATAAGCTAATTAAATTTGAAGAGTTAATTTCTTTTTCAAATATTAATTTAGTTTTTTCGCTATTATGAATTTGAATTTTTTAGATTTTGACATGTTGCCAATTATATATTTTGTAATTCAATCATTAATCGTTTAGAGTTTCAACTGGAGTGCAATAAATACATAATGTGGAGGTTACTTATCATATTATATATAATGAAATAATTGTAATTTTATTATTAAATTTAAATCTATATAAGCGCATATATGTTATATAGATATAGATTTTATATTATATGCATCTTGTGTATTATATAAATTTAGAAATGAATAACTTTTAAAATGAAGAGTGAATACAACTTCAGCTAAGCTGGCTTCTAAATTTTATAAATATATTTATCAGAATATAAAGTATTATTCCCCATTTAGAATTGACTAAGTACAGTTCATTGCTTCTTAAATATTTATTTTAAAGTCGAAATGTTATGTGTTTAAAATTATAATCCAAGTTAAGAAGCAATAGTTATACTGCATAAACTATTGTTTTTTAATAAATAAAAAAATTTAAATTAGGAAAAATGTCCACAAGGTATAAATTACTTATTATTTTTCACATACTCAAAAAAAAATTCAATTAAAATTTTCACCGCAAAATATTTGCAGCTTCTAATCATGCGGTGTTGCGTTTATACCACATAGTATGTATATCCACATAAAAAATTTCGGATATAATATGAATAAAAAAGCTTAAAATCAAATTGGAATATTTGTCGTTACGAGAGAGTGCATTAGGGTGCAATATATATAGAAAGCCCGAATCTGACTACAAAGATTATTTTTCAAACAAATATTTGTACAATTAGACTGCATGATGATATAGTACAAAAAACTCCTGAAAATGTTTAATATCACATAATTTTCTAACACAATGAGAAGTACTTCAAAAAGACAGTTTTCAACGGCTTTGTAAAATCTATTTTTCTTTTAAACGTCAAACAAAGTTTAATTAAAAAAAATTGCTGTATGCGTGGTCACATGACAAGTATTTATTATTCATAAAATGTAAAAATTTTAATTTTGAAATAAGAAACTGATTGTAATTCTATATTCTATATTCATGCATGTATTCATTCGATAAGATTTTTTATTAGATATATAAATTTTAGAAAAAAGGATTTAGTTAAAGTTTTGTAAAAACATTTTATTCGCCTAATTATAGGGGGTATTTATTGAAAATTTAAGAAAAAAATATATTTAATGTTTAATTACATATTTTATTAACTACTTGCAATCAATTCATTTTGGGCCCCCTTAATTTTCAATTACATTTTAGTAATTAAAATTTTATTACTTCTAAATAATTATCCTTTATATAAAATAAAGTTTTTCATCTGTGTTCAAAATGAAAATATATATATATATATAATATACTTACATAATATGGGGAAAACCATATAATATGGTTTAAAAAAACACAAAATTAAAATATTAAAGAAGGGATAAAATAATTACCTTCAATATATTTTAATTTATTGAGTTAATTATTATAATATATGTATATGTGTATGTATACATATTTATTATTTATTACAATCATATTAAAACTGGCCAGAATATTAAGTCATTGACATCAATAAAGAGAATTCCATTAAATTTAATAAATTTCAAACACAAAACAAAAAGGAGAAACCAAACAATAAAAATAAAAAAAAAAAATTAATTTTGTTATTATCCTTTATCTTTGGTTTTATATGCTTTTGCTTTCGTTGCATATATACATATATACACTTAATTTTTAATAACATGGGATTCTTTGCATAATATAATTTTTTTTTTCCAATAAATATGCTATTTTTTTAATTTTAAGTAGGAAGAACTTTGGTCAATTAACCACATAGCCTAATTTCAATAAAAATATATGCATTTATAGATGTAAAATAATGTAAGGTCCGATGTCATTAAAATATATAATAATTGCTTAGTTTATTATTTATATGCGCATATTTATTATGCAGAAAAAAAAATAATATTTTTTATTTTTAATAAATCATTAAAGACATTTACGTATAATATAGTTAAATCATAAAAATGGCATAATATGAAAATTATATTTGTATATTTAAAATAAATCTAGAAAATATTTTTATTTTTCCATCAATTATTAAAATTTTTAATGTTCTCATTATGAAAAATCTAATTGTTTGCATTATTAGAGATACCCAAATTATTTAAAATTTTTATAAATGCGGGTTCACTATAACCTATGGAATGAGATTAAAGAATATACCATAGGTTAATAATGCTTAACTATTACAAGTTGATAGACAATTTTGTAATAATTTTTTTTTTAGGAAATAATATTGTTATTGAAAGGTTAAATGTGTTATAAAATAATTTGTGTAAACTACTTATTTGAAATTGTAATATTTATTTGATTTCGAAACTAGAATTTGCAGGCAATGTTAAGTGTAATAGCAAAGAATATACTTAGTTTCTATCCTATCTTCTTACACAAAAGGTTTTCAGCCATCAATCCTAAAAAGTAGAAATGTCATTACGGCTTCCTAATTCAAGTTTTCAAAAAGCTTAATTGGAATTATTTCGGGTATTTGGTAAAAAATACAATTTTTTTTTATTACTTAAAAATTTTTAATAATTTTACATTATTAAAAATTGCTACCTCACATGCTTTCTTATATACCAGGCTTATTAAATTACTACTGAAAATTCATATTTATTCACATTAACTGAAATTCTGCCCAATTTATACTCGTATATTTCAATAAATCTAAATTTTTTAACTATAAAAATCAAAATATATTTGTTTTTCTAAATTAATGTGATTGTATAGAAAAGTAACCTCTATTTAAGTTTTATTAATAATTTACCTTGTAATTTTTTTTAAGTGGAAATTATACATTTATAATTTAAATTATGATTTAATAAAAGTATCAACAGCTGTTTCATTTCCTTAAAATAATACTTCCGCTTTTTTTTTTGAATAAATTTAACATAAAGATCCTATAATTATCTAGAACTAAATCATAAAAATAACAGTATCTATATATGTATATTATGTTTTACTAATTTTTAGACAAAAATTACTTATATTTTTATTTTTTTAATATTTTCATAATATTATGCAGGTGTGATGTTCAATTATATAACTGAACGTTTACCAAGTTGGTTACAGCATACAATTTTGGGTATTTTATTATCAATTTTAGTTTACAGTTTTATGCTATTTTCACCACTTTCATATGGAATGACAGGACCATTAGCTAATGAACCAAATTCTACAATGTATGGCCTCAACTGGATGTCCACATGGGAATTTTAACAGAAATAAATATAGCAAAATAAAAAATAAAAAAAAAAGAGAGAAGCAAGAAAATTTATTGTTGTTTGTTGTCATAATACAATATATTTTTATACATGTTATATACATACTTATATATTTATGTAATTTTTGTGTATGTCGTTATAAATGTCCAGCATATACGTATATTTGTACATAATATTTATATATTTATTTTTTTTATATTAAAATTGAAATTTTTGTTCATTATGTTGTATACAATACAGTAAATGATTGTCATTATCGTTATATAATCATAATCAACATTATAAACATCATTAAAATAAATACATGAACGTGTTGAGAATTTAATATAAAAGTGTACTCGTAATAATATAATGATAATAGAATATTTAGGTAAAAATATATATGTACATAAATATTATACATAATGGTAACAACATTAGTAGGTACATTATTTTTATATGTAATAATTATCGAAGTAATGGAATTTACTGGTTACTCGCGTATTTTTCATACAATTTTTATTATATGAGTGAGTATTTTTGTTTTTTGTATGTTATGTATACTCGGAATATAATATTTGATTTAAAAATTTATAAATAAATATAATTAAAAATTGTGAGATAAATGCTTATGGTTTAAATAAATAGGAATTTTAATTTTTTTTTTTAAATTTTTATATTGTAGTATATATCTACAAAAATTCGTGGAACAAAAATGTTGTATTTTTATTCGTATATACAAGTTGTACACATTGTATAATTTTTCAAGTTTTTATTGTATTTATTTATTTAATAAAATAATGTGGAATTTTTTATAATTATGTTTAAACCAAAATGTTGTGTTTTCATTTATAATTTCATTTGTATAACCATCATGTAGGTATTTTATGATTAATCAGCGTTTCAATAATTTATTTGAATATACGTATGTTTAGTCCAAAAGGATTAAAGGTAGGTTGCAATGGTAAATTGATTGTATTGATTTGAAAAGTAAATGAGGAATTATATAATTGGTTAAAATATTTACTTATGTGTTTATTTATTGTATATGTGTGTGTTACTTGAAATACTTAAACAATTTATAAGCATTATAATTGAATAGAAAATATTTTCTATTATTAATTAAAGTTTTATTAAAGGTTGCAAATTATTAAAAATTTATTTAATGTGAATGTTATCTAATGTTAAAAGAAAAATTAAATTTTTTCTTTGTAAATTTTAAAAAATAAAATTCATGATATTTTAAATTGTTAGAATGGCGTCCACCTGTTCTGCAGTTATATGAAGGAATTTCTATTATTTATTTACATAAAAAATTATTAATAAAGCTAAACAACTATTCAATTAGACGGTTGCTTGCAGTGTGATTCAGTTATACGGTTGTATGCAGCAATTTCATGTACCTCTGTAGCTCAGTTGATAGAGCGTCCGCCAAGAAAGCGGTAGGTCACTATGATTCAAAGCCAGTTCGAGGAGAAAATTTTTTTAATTTTTTTTTTTAACTCGTTACTTTGATTATTCCTTTGATTCCTTATTTATTGTAAAATTTGAATAATTTGACATAATAGCTGAAAGCAGAATTTTTCAGTACAGAACTATATGTAAAAAACTTGAAAACAAAAGAAGATCGCAGTGCTTTTCAACAAAAAAAAAAAACAAATCTTTATTTAAAATAATTTTCAAAATAAAATTTGAGAAACAATGTTTATTTAAAACCTATGGCAAATCAAATTAAAAAGACGTGTTTATTTCTGAACGGTGTACCATATAACAATTTTATTTTATTATAATTACAAATACGAGTATGCTTTAATTACATACATTTTTGTTTAAGCACTATAATGAGATATAGAATGTTGAATATATTATTAAATAAAATGGCGTGATTTAAATTATAAATATATATTTACTTTTCATTTCATTTTTAAAATTAAAAATTTTCAATTTACTTTCAAATAAATTTTTAGTAACATAATAACGTACATATGTAGGTATCTCTGCACCTATTAGTATTTATGCAAACGTGAAATTTAAAATGTTTTAAATATTTTATAGAGCCCAAAATATTACCTTTAGTTTAGCGATTTAATCAAAAAGTTAGACTTGCAAGAAATTATTCAAGTATCATCTACGAAATAGTAAGCTTTTCGTGAATCTCTATACGGTGGAAAAGCTGCATGAATTATGAAAAATAATTTAAATATTTTAAACTATAATTTATGGCAGAAATTCTTTAAAAATCAATATATGTAGTCATTCCAAATACTATTTGAAATATCTAGGACAAAAATATTAATTAAATATGAACAGTATTTTTTTGAAGAATTTAATTCTATTTTCATTTTAGTTTTTATTAATTCTACTAGTACTTTTCTAAAAAAATTTTGAAAAAAAAGTGTTTATTAGTTCTACTCTGTCCGTCCGCAAGCATGTTTGCAAAACTTCTACACCCTTGAAAATAGAAGGATGAAATTTCATATGTACATAGATCTTTACTAGAAACTTATTTCCGTAGAAAAAAATTTTTATCTATGTACCACCTGCCCAAGGTGTGAAAAATGTCATTTTTGACTATTTATTGTAGCGAAACCATAAATATTTTTCAAATTTTGCGCACTCGAAGAAGTAGTAGCTCGCTTTTTCTACCGTGGCGTACCATATGTGAACTTTAAAAAAACAAAATGACCGTTGATATTTATCGTTGATTTTTGATTTAATGCCAAATTTTTGATATCGGTTTTCCTCTAAACCGCAGGTTGATGGACTCTGAAATTTTAGCAGCTGTTAGATACTAATAAATAGTTCATTTCGTCACAAGTTTTTAAATTTTTTTTCAAAAACTGCATATTATGTAACTGTATGCAATCCTTAATGAAATAGTTTCGTATATGAGTGAAGTTTTTTTAATTATGCGATACATAGCTAGATTGTTTTTAAAAGCAGTATTTTCATTTGTTGAAGAGAAAAGTGCTGCATTATAAACCATTGTTTTGACTCAACTTTATTTCCTATTAATTTTAATACAACTTGTCCTTGTTTTTCTTTTCTATTTCTTTTTTTTTGCCATTTTCATTAATGACATTTTTTATTACTTTAAATTATATTGTATATGTATATATTATATATATATAAACTTTTTATTATTAAATATAAATTACAGAATCCACAGGAGATTTTTAAATTTTGTAAGTCCAACAGTTATCTATATGGTTTTTCATTTAACTGGTTTTTTATTAAAATCCTTTTTTCCAAATAAATTCTAATAAATTTCTATTGTTACGGAAATTAACTATTAAACACATTTAATTTTATGATTTTTTTTTCCACAATAATAATTGTAAAATTTAATTTTCTATAAAATGGTATTCTACAAAAGACCTTAAATTTTGTCAAAAAAATAAGAAGAAAAAAACAAAGAAATTGAATGAGACTTACTAGATCTTTTTTATGTTGAAATTTAAATTACTCTTTCTTTACTTCTTATTTAATATCGATTGTACTCTTCAGTCTTTTTTTTCTAGATTTAAATATTTTTATATTTATACCTTTGAATACATATTAATATCCATGTCTGTATATTGTGCATTGATATAAGGCTCAAAGTTTTTTAATAGTATACCCAGGAATACAATATCTTTTTAATTTAATTTCAACAATTTATCACACCCCCCACCCTCCAGATCATCTTTCTCCTTAACATAAAATAATCCCTTATTTTAATTTCATACTATGTATATATATTTATTATAAAATATATACAGTTGAACCTGAACTAGAAGGAAACTTATAATAAAAAATTTTTTCTGACTTTTTGAATTTTCTAAAAGAGCATTAAGTGTAATTTAAGCATTTTTACTTATTGATCATATTGGTTCAAACATTAATTACGAAATAATTTTTTTGGTTAATATTTTGTGTTTTTCCTCTTCAAACGGCATTGTTGTGAATTTTCATATGTTATGAAAACACTAAGGAAATCAAACTAGAATTCGGTGCGGGGATTGAATATATTTAAGAAAATTCCTAATTAGAATAAAAATTTCGATCACTTTGAATTTCTTCAAATCGAGGTTCGATTGTGTATATCAATTTTATATATGAATATGCTTTTGCTATATAAAAAAAAAATTTAACATTTAAATATTTCCTGCATATACGAAAATAATTATATTATATAAACATAATTGTAAGTATGTATACGTATAGATAATTTTGTCTACTTTTATATGTACATATATAATGTACATATATGTATATGTATAGACCGGAAATTGAAAATTTTCAATTGCCTTATTTTTTTGTTTTTCTCTTTGTATTTTTTTAATATATAGGAAAAATAAAGGAGTTAAAGAAGGATATAAAATTTTCGATAATCAATATTTTATTAGGAAACTCTTTTTTTTTTAAGCTTCATTCTAACTTAACACATAAGATCCTTAGATCCTATTAAGTTAGGAATTTTGTTGTTTTCAATATTATATAAAGCAAACAAGACCAAAAAAAAAACTGATGTTTATGTATTTAAAGCAAAAAGGTTCCTGCTGTGTTTTTCTGTTTTTATTCAGTTTTTCTTTCTAATTTTGTGTTGTGAGAGGAAAAAATGTATTGGAAAACTAAATGACCAAAAAAATAGAACCATTTCAGAACAGAAATTTCTTTCATATATATTGCGGGAGGTTAAAATTCTAACAATATGAATATGTATGTACGTATGTACATTATACATATACGTATATGGATTAAACTCTATATAAGAAAATTTTGGAACAATATACGGGATAATGAACATTGTATATAACAGTATATATTTATGTATATAAAATATATACACACTTAACATATAGCGTGTATAATATATATTTATTGGCATATGTGTAAAAATGCCTTATTATTCTATATGATTTTATTTGATTTTCCAAAATATTGAAGGTATATTATAAGTAAAGGATATGAATATTTATGTAATATATACAAAAGTGTATTATATACATTCAATATATATTTAATGTACGTACATATATGGGTTACAGCATTAGTATTAAGAAATGGTTATATTTGAACCCTAACATTAAAGCTCATTCCTTTTAGGCTTTTCAAAATTAATTTTGTGTTTTTAGTTCTTTAATTCGTGTTTATGCCGCAGAGGAATTTCTTTTTCTCTTTTTTTTTTTTGGTTATTCAATACACAGTCAGCCACCTGGTTTCTGCTCTTTTGGATAATGAAAAAAAAAAGTTTTTCTCTTATTATTCTGTTTTTTTTTTTATTTTGATTTTTTGTGAATGAAAGTTCAGGGAAACAATTTGGAGAAATAAAAAACAAAAAAAAATTATAAAAATGAAAACTAAAGTATAATAGAAAGTAGAAGAAATAAAATAAAAAAAATAATAGGAAAAAAAGCAAAAAAAAAGAGAATTTCCATGAAAAATTAAATTACTCGAAAACAAACTGTTAAACTATTTTCAATTAGGACGGGGGCTCTCTTCAACTGTTCCTTTTTCTCTCTTTTTCTTATATTCTATTTGATTATATTCCTCTTTTTCTGTTGCCTTTTCATTTCCTTGATAATTTTCATTGTTTTTTATTCTTTAAGTTTTTTTTTTATTTTTTTTTTAAATACTTGAAGAATAAAAATTTAAATTGGAAAATTCTTATGATATTCAAGGTGAAGAGCTTCTGTTATGTACATATACATATAATAAGTATTTTTGTATGTATGTATAACTAGATTTATAATAAAATTTTGTGTGTACAATAAGATTGCTCTTTTTTCATGCAGGAATACGAATAGCAAAATATTTGAAATTTTAAAACAAAAAAAAAATTTTAAATTTTATGTTGCATTAATAGAAAAATTTAATTTTGTTCTTAATACAAAATAAAACTGAATATGGCAGAATTAGATGGGACCTTGTCCACTGTTAGCTGCTTAAGACAGCGGTTTCGGGAGTAGTACATGAGGATTTTTGTAATTATACCTATACATTCTTAATTTTTACCGACAGTATTGCAGAGAAGTGATGTGATGGCACCGAATTCCAGATGACGAGTTTTTGGTAGTAAATAAACTATTTTTGGAGAGATGTCTGTCTGTTGGTTAGTATGTGAACTTTCCGGCTGAAAAATCGAACTAAGGACTGATTTCACATTTTTTGCCGTATCTATAGATTTAATTGATAGAGTTTCTTGAATATAAATTTTTGGGTTCAGGTTGTTATCAAGCCGAACTGACGAACTTTTCAGAGAATTCGAAGTGCACAAAGCAAAAAACAACTAAGAGCGAAATTTACATTTTTCGGAAGAATTTTAACTAAAAGCTCACTAGTAACACACTTTATCTTCTATAACGCTTTCACAAAACTAGACAATATACATTGCGGTCGGTTATGTACGATGACATGAGATTTTTTTTTAAAATAAAAATTTTAACCGTTCAACTTTTTGGAGAAAAAATAGAATAATTTTTAATTGTATGGCAGTTATTTAAAGAACTATTTTGATCACATTAAAATTAAAAAGTATTTGTTCTTTTTTCAAATCCGTTGCAATCCGTTATTTATTTGTAGTCCGATAGAAAAAAACATTCAGGCAATTGATTACGAAAACCAAAAAACGAATTTTTTTCACAAATTTTTCGTAATTGCCTTGAAATCCTTAATAATCCTTCTAAATGTTGAATTAATTGTGTCATATTTATTTAAAAACGATGTTATGATGTTATTTGTATATGGTGATAAGCTAAATCTTTCTTCTTAAAATCAATGAAAGTAAATAATTTTAATTTTAACATTAGACTGCACTAACCAAAGAAAGAAATGTGCAATGAATGTCCAACTTTGTATCCAAGTGTCTGGAATTTTCTGTTTTTTATTTTGTAATTTATTTCATTTGATAATTAAGAAAGTTTTCTTTAATTTTCTATAAAACTTAAAATATCTATTTAATTTATTAGCAAATTATTTTGACCAAATTACAGTTACGCATGATTCAAGATAAATAGCTATAAAATGGAAGTATGTAATGTAATTATGATGACTTCGGGTGATTATAAATTACTTTTGATTATGCTTCTCTAAATTATTAAAATTTAAATTAAATTTCATTTTAAAAGCACTTATATTCAAGTATGTTATATATAATTCTTATATATGTAGCAATATTATTTATAGAATTCCATGAAGCCAGTACTCATCTTCTCGTACATATTCCAATAAATTCAACTCAACGTGAAATTTATTATTTATAAAGTGATGTGAGAAAAAAACAGCACGTTGTTTTATGCAAATTAACTTTCAGCAGGAATATTTATATTAAAAAGAAAATTGTGTATATACATAAGTATAACCATACAACGGAAAACTCACTAAAGTACATTAACTACATTATATGGAGAATGTGGAAGATAAGGAAACAAAAACTTGAACTTTGAGGTGAGTAGATTTCATAATTATAGTTACTACAAATGATTTCTATATTTTTATACTTAAACTTGCATAAAGTAGTAATAATTTAAACGAATCATAGTAGAAAGTAATGTTTTAACTATAACTTCTTCCTTAATACGTAATTGTAGTACCTATTTGCTTTTATTAAAAATATGGAAATGTATCAACAGATATCTTCCTTTATAGAGTAATTTCGAGGAACAAACTGTTACCCCAGTAAATTAAATATGTATATAGCTAAGCAATAATAATAAAGATGTTTAATATTGAGTATATATTACATATATTTAGTACCATAGTGCATGTGGCACAATACAGACTTTAAAGTATATAAAATTTGCTTGGTTTTTGAATGTAGAAAAACCGTTTCATTAGTTTATATTGTGTTATTAAGGAGTTTCGAAATAAAACCCAATTAAATAAGACAATACTATAATTTTTAATTATGTATGTAATATGAAATTGTTATAATTTATAAAATGTCAAAATTTGTTAAATAGTTTTAGTAACTTTTTACTATTTTACTTATTTATTATATTTATTCCTCCATAAAATTTAATTTACAATATAAATAATTAAATTGTTATATAGAGTTCGAATTGACTTTTAAACCTTTTCATCCATGGGATATCGTAGAGAGGTAAAATGGGAGGTTCCACACAATTTTTTAAAATTTCATTTTGTCATACTTAAGTTTTTCCGCAAGATACTTAGCATAGTCATTCGACAAAGCAGCTACATACAAAAGGATCGGATCGGAGCAAAGATCAACTTATACATTAAAATTTCATTATGCTTAGATAAGTTAGATTTTGTGCTTAAGAAAGGGTATGGGATGCTTATTATATTATTTGCTTTATCGACAGTATTAATAAAAATAAGTTTGCTGTCGAATGTAACGCCCAACTATTTTACATTATCCTACCAATTTATGGGATCCGCTTCGATGATTAACATATTAGATGGGAAATAAATGCTCTTTCTTTAAAAAAAAATTACTTTAGTTTTAAAATTATCGTAAAAATAGGTATAAGAATTTGTTATAAAGTAACCAAACTTACTGCAAAACTTACCTTAATACATTTTACCGCATATAATGAAATGAATGGGCAATTGGTTTCAATATCTCAAATATAAAGCATTAAAGTAACAAAAATTAAAAAATATCCTTGGGAATTATTTCATGTGGGAAAAATTTCATGAAATATCTTATAAATTATTTTCCATTCCATAGTATTTCTTACAAACTTTAAAATAAAATGTACGATATATTAAAATATTTGTTGAGATAAATAAGTGAAACAAAAAATAATTTGTACTTCACCGTTTTTAATTTAGATTGTTAGTTAAGTTTAAAGTTATTTTAGATTTGTGTTGGTTTTGTTAGTGGTTGCGGTTATATACAAATATATAAATATATATAGATACATGCTTCATTATTTATGGTATCAGAAAGTATGCTGCTATGCATTAAGAAAAATAAAATTTTTCAATAAGAAAAGTTACTCCTAAACGCGTTACTATTATTTTTTACTATATATAGAAAGCTCGTATAAGAAGATATTATTGAGAAAGCTTATAATAAAGGAAATTCTTAAATTGTAAAATTGTTGTTATTTTAATTTTTTTTAGGTTTTCCTGTTTCTTTTAGTTATAAGAAATTTATTGTTAATGTTAAGTCATAGAAAATGTTTTTTTAAAGAAATTAATATTCTCAACAAAGAAAAATTTGCGTTTCAATTTTGGTTTTATTAACAAACTATACTTATATAAAAATAACAAACCATACTTATATGTGCATGTATATGTCTGTGATAATATTGAATTCTAATTTATTTTAGTTCTATTAAAATTATATTATCAGTTATTTTGTGTTAGTAATTTTAATGGTTATTGAAATTGACTTTTAGTTGGGTTGCATAGATAGTTAATAATTTTTAATCAATTTAAATCCAATTTAAAGTTTATTTGTATAAATTTTTATTATTATTAATAGAAATTTCTTCTTGAGCTGAGATATCCACGCTGACACAATTTATTAAAAATATGTATATTGTTTAGTTGTTCTTTTCACTCTAGATTCTACCTGCCATATACGTACATGTATGCCATAATATATAAATTCGGTTGAAACTTACGTTTTAAGCTCAATAAGAAAAGGCAGTTTTAAGCAAGTAAAAAATTGTTTCAAATTGTTTTTGAATTACCTAGAATTAGCTTTCATTGTTGTAAGTAGTTGATCCTGTCAAGCTACTCTATATAAACTGCACGGGTATGTCTGACCTATAATTGGATACACAACTGCTAAATTATTTTGTCAAATAATCAAATTTTATTTTCGAAGTTAAATAACAGCTATTCAAACCTGGTAAGCCATTCCATCAAAACTTCACGGACATGTCGGACTTTATATTGAACATACGACTGCCAAGTTTCATGAATCTAACTTTATGATATTTCTGAATATTTAAATTTTGTTTTTAGTTTTTAAAATATTTAAAAAACCCTCTTTGAGTTCTATGGCAGCTACCTGAACCCGTTGTCTGAGTTGGTCCAGTTACAATAGCAGCCGTCTTTGGCAGAAAAAAAACAACTTGTGAAATTGCATTATTCGTTTTTGAGTTATCGTGCGATCGGACATGGCTAAATCAACGGATGGACATGGCTAAATCAACGCAGAATTTTACGTTGAGCAAGAATATATATGTCCATACAAGAGACGACTCCTTCAAGGGGTTACAAACTTCCTGCCAAAATGATATATACCCTTCAGGGTAAACAAAAAAAAAGGCATCCATTCAAATTTAAACTATTCTCGTCAAAATATCGAAAAATGTTATTGCATACTTTCAGGATGAGAAAAAAAAGTAAAGAAGCCTTGCATGATGGGGTAAAGAAAGTAAAGAAGCCTTGTCGGATTTGATGACTAATTTTTCAGTTAAGACAAACAATTTTGTTTAAGTTATTTCAACATATAAATTATAAAGTACGAGTATATAAAACATAAATTTTGTTAAATATGTGTGACCATTATTTGGAGGCGGAATGTGAGAGAAAACAAAATTTCTTTAATGGAATGAACCGTATATTAATGTCTAGAAGTTACTCTTACGGCTTACGTCGGGGACAGAAGTATCAGTTCCGATAATGTTTTGAATTTTTAATTTTCAACTGAAGTGCATGAAAACATGCCACAATTTCAACGATTGTGTAAAGATGTACTGAATTTTTGCAATTTCTCACTGTTATAGCAATTATAGCAAAATGAATTGCTTTACTGCTGATAGATTTTACTATTTAGTAGTAAGAAGTTGCAAATAAATGTAAAAATAATTTCTATTTCGAAAACTGTTTTGGCATAAAATTTAATCATTTTCAACCATTTTTAATTTTATCTTAATTTTATTTCATACAAGTAGCAACTATATAATTTTTTCAGAAAATTGAAAATTTTTTTTCGAGGTGAAAGTTTCGTTAAATCAATTTTTTTAATAAATTTAAATTTATATGTATGTATCGATACAAATGTTAGTCTAATTGTTATTTGTGCCATATAATATCCACATACAACTGGATATAAGCATAAGGAATGAAAATACAACAAGTGAGCACAGAATTCTTACAATTTTTTTCAGAAATTTTAAGAATTTTTTTTATTTTTCAGAATGAGAAAAAAAGCAGCAAAATTTGTCAAAAATTTTTAATTCAATATTTTAAAAGTCCGAAGAAATTTGTGTAAAATGGGAAAAAAATTTTTTTCTTTTCGAAATTTAATGAAAAAGTAAAAATGAATAAAAATCATTTCCAGTAAATTAATTTTACCACATATTATCAAAAAATAATTTCTTCTTTCGATTTTTATTTATTGATATGAAAAAAACTTTATTTTTTTGAAAATGAGAGTTTGACTTTTTAAATGAAAGAAAAAAAAAAGAAACCAACAAGTTAATGCTGTCAGAAATAATTTCGATTAATCGATTTTTATTTCTTCAATTCATTCAATATATAATTTTGTTTTTTTTTCCTCAAATTTTGATTATTATAAAAATAAAAACAAAAAAAAAATTTAAAATAAAATTTTGAGAAACGATTTATCAGAGAATACATAGCAGTTACGTCAAAAAGTTACCGGAGCGGAGAAAAATAATTTCAAAAGGGTGGAAATTGTCAATTTTATCTGAGATTTTATTCCTGTTCACTTCACTCAATTGTTGCTAGAATTTTTGAATGAAGGAATGAGAAAATTAATAATATTTCAGATTTATCAATGTTGCAAATTATTTCTCGTAAGCTAAATTTTTAATAAAAATAAAAAAATATAAGAAATGTTTAGAAGAAAAAAAGAATTATTAAACGTTTTATAAGAAACAATTACTCAATATTTTTCATCTCCATTATAATGGAAATATTTGTATTTACAGAAAAAATTTTGATTTTTAGCATCCTTGAAATTTTAAACAATTTCTTTCCTCTACCGGACAAGTTTTGAATTTAAATTTCACTAAATATTTATGCTAAAAATATTATTATTTCAGGAGATCTAGTTTTGATTGATGAAATTATGAATAATAATGTATACATGTAATTTTATATTGTATGTTGAAAGTTGCTTACCTTTATTGTCGGTTGAATTTATTTTATGTAAATAAAATCAAAATTAAGTAATAAATTTGTCAAGAAGGCCTATAATAGTAGTGAGTTCTTATATCGTGATCAATGTATTCATAAAAACACTTGAAAAAAATTATTTAATGATCGAAATTACAAAATTCATAGTTAGAAAAGTTAGTAGATTGGAACATTGGAACAAGTCAAGCATTGAAACGTATATTGTATTAAGATAGTTATAAATTGATACATTTTGGAAATAACAATGGCAAGAATTTGATAACATTTTTCAATTTATTTTTATGTATATGAAATCAAAACTTATTCTTTTCTTAGTAAAACTTAGAACTTCTTAAACTTATTCTAACTTATTTCTTATATAAAAATTATTTCATATTTAATGATTTGCTTGCACGGATATTCCAATACTAAAATTCGTTTCAAAAGATAACATTTCTACATAATTATTTGATAATATCTTTATGGAAGAGAAGCAAAATTGTGTTTCTGAAACATGTCCTCCTAATAATATCTTTCGGAAAAGGTCTCAGGAATCTCCAGCGCATTTATTCGTCGAATTTTGTTAAATATTTCCAAAAAAAAAAAAACGTCCAGGAGAGCTGCTAAAGGCTGTAAGGTTTAAAAAAAATAGAATTTTTAAATTCAAAATTTATTTATTGTTTAAGTTAATCAAAATATTTTTAGAAAATTCTAAAGATTAACGCTAATGAATGAAATGTATAAAAGAAAAACTTATTTTGGACACAAAATTGTCAAGCTCTATTCGAGTATTAGTTTTTTTTCTTTTATTTATGAAAAATTAAGAATACTGGGAAAAAAATGCTTTGAAATTAAAACCTTGACTTCCACAACACGGTATAAAAAGTTTTAACACAGTTACAACCTAAATACAGTTTTCTAATAACGAAAAGCTTTTGAAACCGCTGCAGTGTTGTATGAAAAAAGCAGTCTTAATTTTTTCGCTGTCTGTTCTACTTTTGTTTTACGTTTCGACTGCGTATTCGATATATATTGAAAACTTTACGTTTTTATGCTTGGAAGTCATATTTTCAAGGCGTTTTGAAAGTCAAAAAAAAAGGTTCTCCAATCCTGTTAAGGAACACTATAAACGTTTATTTTTACTTAATTTTAAAATATACTATCAACAAAACGCATAATTATTATACATGTGTATAACAATATTTTTAAGTGTGTGTAAACATACACCCAAATTCTTATTTTCGCCATTTCATTTAACAAAACTCATTAAATTAGAACGAGTTTAGGAAAATTTTTATCGTTTAAATTTACAGGATGACGAAAAAAAAAATTTTTAGAAATTTATTTTTATTTTAATTTTTTTTTTTTTGGAATTTTTTGTTCATTTGTAAATTTTAATCCGATCAAATTAAATGTACTGAAGCGCGTCAAAGTGCAAATATGAAAATTTCGTTTGATGGAATTTCTATTTTCACTCCTTTTTTATGTCCTACTTTTACCCCTTATACGTAAATTTTTTTTTTCTGAATTTTTATTTTTATTGTTTTTTTTTTTTGTTAAAAAAAAGGATTTTTTTTTCATTTCATTTCATTGAGAAATACCACAAAATAAATTTTCGTTGTTAATAAAATGTTTTTAGTGATTGTTGTTTTTGTTTTTTCTTTTTTTTTTGTATTTTCAATTGGAATTTCATCAATTTAAATTTTGTTTTTTCTTTTTAACTAAAAATTTTGATTTTATTTTGTTTTTCTGTTTGGATATTTTGAATATTGGTAAAATAATTGCGTAGTTATTTGTGGTTTTTAAAAATTTTCAAATAAAACAGAATGAAAGAAATAGAATTGAAAAACATTTTATTTTGTTCTTGCTAGCCTTAAGATATTTTCATTGAAAGTATTCTTCGATTTCATTTCAATTACGTCAATATGAATTTATATATATATATATATATATATATGTATTACATGTGTATGCCTTTAGTATGTATTTAATTTATTTATAAATTGTTGCTATTTACTTAATATATAAAAAATAAATTGCATGCCGCTAAAAGTATGTCTCAGAAGAAAATACAGAAATAATATTGAAATAATGAAATTATGAAGATAATTTATAAAATTCTATACATTTCTGAAAATTAAAATTAATATGTTATGTACACAGTAACAACCTACCGGGTTTTTAATAAAAATGTTGGTAATGCTGGTTTGGTTCAGAACACGTTCAAAGTTTTTTCTTTAAATTATTTAAGCTTAATTCTTACAAGGAAATTGACTTCGATTCGGCGAATAACATATAAGAATATCCCAGCAGTAGTATTTTTTTCAAAGTATAAACTAAGAGTTTTGTATTAGTTTATCCGAAGTTCTAGAACAGGCATTAAATCATATTTATTCAGGCAATTTTCGGATTGAAAACATCAATCTAATCACATGTAAAATGTCCAACAATTATTAATTTTTTTTTGAAACTAAATAATTAGAAAACATTTTTCGGATTATAGTTCCAAAATATGGAAGTGGTGAAATGGCAATTCATGCTCACGTGGTACGATAAAAATTTGACAATGGTGCGATTAAAATAAAAAGATCAAATTGAAAAGCTATATAAACTGAAATTTCAATTAACAATAGCCTTAAATTTCTATTGTCATCTTGTTTTACGAAATATCAGATTTAATCCTATTGATTATATATTTGCAACACGATAGACTTAAAAAGATAAATATTTTTTTGATAGTTCGAATTAGATATAGGTTGTGCTTGAATGTAATTTAAAAATGTTCATTTTTTCTTTTTCATATATTGGTAAATTGATCTATTTGAATGCGAGTAATTGTGGTTTTAATTTAAATTTTCCGATATTTTTCAAATTGAAAAATTTAGTTATTTTATATTTTTGTGTATAATATTATAAAAATAATGACATGTTGAGTTATTATAAATTATTATTTTGTTATTGTATTTATCATTATTTACATTTTATACATTATATACTTATTATAATGCGGGCATACATATATTATTTCTCTTTGGCAACAGTTTATTAAAACCGCTTAGAAAATGCAATTTATTGACCAAAATATTTCGAGTAATTTGAAACATGTTTATAATATTTTTATTTTCTATTTATTATATTCATATAATTTCTATTTATAATTATAATTAAATTCACAGCAAAACCTTAAATATAATACTTTCAGTTTTATATGTATAAGAAAGGTGCAGTGGAAATTAAATTTGCGACAAAATATTTGAAAAATAGCAAAATATGGGAAAACGAAGAAATAAGTTAGGATATATGTAAATTACTACAGGCGCCATTTAAATGATGAAAAGTAATTTTACCAATGTAGTATACCTAAAATTCAATTAAAAATTATAAACATAATAGTGCCCATACGAATTTTGAAAAAATTTTCATACCAAGAACTTTTGTTATTTTGTTAATATTTATTCCAATTAAAACCTAAAAATATCCTTGACAAAATATACTCGATTTGAATTCTTATACATTTCGAGACAAAAGCACTTTTTCTTCGTAAATAAATATGTAGATACATAAAGAATCAACAGGTTGATTTTCTGTAATAAGAAATAAAATTCTAATACTTTAAAAATCACTTGAATATTTATATACCATTAAAGATGATTGAGTTTTCCTTTTGTTATATAAAAATATTTAAAACATAAAAAAAATTCCATTTATTTATTTGAAATTCCAACAATTACTTAATGACCAAATCAATTAAATCAAAAATAATTTCCTTTCGCATGCAATTTAATTACGTTTTATTGAAAAATATAAAAATACAATTTTTTTCTTACAGACACAAATCACGCTTTCAATATTTTGTTAATATTTAAGTTCCCATCACATTAAAATTTATGTGTGTATATGTATGTATTTATACACTCAATACAGTATAACAGTATCCTACTGAATTTATATCAATTATTGTATAACACAGTGATATATTGTTATACATTTTATTATGTATGAAATTTTGTGTATATGTAAATAAAAATGACAAAAAAAAAATCAGCCGATTGCATTTGTATTTGTATATTGACAATATTTTCTTTATTGTATTTATATGTATTGCATAATACCGTTATACACATTCAAGTATACAAGTTATTTTCATTATGTAGCAATTGTATAAAATATTAGAGAATTCCTTTTATGACACATACATACTTCGTCTTTCCAATGGTTACTATCATTGTTTACCTCCTTAATATGACGTCATATCGCCGCAATACAAAAACATTCTTTCATTGTACAATATTTTGACATTGACTCAGCTGTCATAATGTCAAATAAAAATAGCGCTTGCGTATTATTATTTTGCATCATAATTAAATGAAAAAATAAGAAAAATATAAATTGTATGTATGTATATATTATTATTAAACAAAAATATAATAGAAAAACAAAAATAAAAACGAATTTTAAACGAAATTCTCTCTTTAAAACGGTATTAATAAAACCGTTATACAGTAGAAAAATTCTTTCAGTAATTTTCGAGTATTCGGTCGGTAAGGATGATTTTTAATTAAAATCTAAAAAAAAAAAAATACCAAAAATAAAAAAATAGAAAAAAATTGTGAACAAAATAAAAAAATTCATTTTACTTCGAATCAAAACGAAATTTTTCAATAAAAATATTCGCATTACACTTAAATAGTAAAGAACTAACAAGGAAATTATAATTTTATAATATTGTAAAACTTATATACAATATTACATTTAAAAGAAATTTTAAGAATTCTAAAAACGAATTGAAAACAAAGAGAAAAGAGCTTGTGTATTAACCAATTTATTCTTTAAAAAATTTTTAACGCAAATTAAAAATAAACAAAAATTAATTAAACAGTTCCGCTGTAACGTGTTAAAAATTTAATAAAAATAGATTTCGCATTTCTCGCAATTTAAATTAACTCACTTACAGTTGGCACTTAACACACTATATAAATATACATATATGTATGTAAATATAATTATAAACAAAATATGTTACATGAAAATTAAAAGTAATTAAAGTTGATTAAGAAAAAAACAAAGGCATACTATTTGAGTAAATGTCTAAATTTAATATACTATTGTACAAACAAATTTTAATACTTATTATGTACATGTATACAACATTCATTATTTCCGTCCTGTTGCATTCCTCTTAATTTTGAATGCCTTTACAACATAGTATGCATAGAATATTAAATCAGTTTCATTTATTTAATAATTGCAAAAATTTAATAAACTTAAAATCATATACATAAATATAGGTCATAAAAATATTTTATCCCATTATTGAAGAAAAAAACAACAAGAAATTGTAATAACAAAAATCAACATTATTATAATAAAAAAAAAAAACTCTATAAAATATTTTCTAAAACTTAATAAACAAAAAATCAATTAAAAATTATGGTAAAAATAAAATAACCCATATATGTATATGTGTGCATATAACAAATGAAAATTAATCATTAAAATATAAAAATAAATAACGAATAAAAAAAAAATTATAGCAAAAATTATTGCAATATTTATGAACTTTTACTTATATAATAAAAATCACCAAATTAAAGGTTATTTGGTTTAAAAACCAAAATTTTGGTCAAATAAAATTTTCATCACAGAAATAAATTATATACTTGTAAACACATAAAAAGGTAAATAATAACAAATAATCATAGATAATTACGTAAAATAAAAATTATATATAATAGCTATTTTTTTGTCGAATCAAATGTAGTATATAAAAATCCTCACACATGAAATAAAAAAAATTGGATCAATAAATTGATTATTCGCAATTAATACAGAATTTTTCAACTGAAATATTAGTTTTGAGTGTAATTTAAATTTTTTATTTCTGTTTACTAGTAATAGAAATTATACGTGCAGCTACATTTTCAGTAAATGTCCTTGTGTAAATGAAAAATTTATTAAAATACAATGTTTCCTGTGATATTTTCCATATTGTTATACTTCTTAATTGTTTTCGTCAACAATATTTTGATTTCGAAATTATTTTTAAAGCAAAATCAATAAAAAAAGCTTATAGCAAAGAAATTTTATTATTTGATTAATATAGCATAGTGGTTGCCTTATAAAATAACAAAGTAATCATTGATTAACATGCGGGAATCAAGAACCTTTCTGTTATACACTATTATTAATCAAAATAAGAATCTTTAAGCATTTATAATGTTTTCAAATACGTCGAAGAAATTGTTATTATTTCTTTAATTACGATATTATTCATTATAGTAATTATGATTACTATTACATTTAATATACAACAAAAATAACAAAAAAAAATTGAAAACAATTAGGATTGAGCTTTTAAGTGTTTCTTAAAAAAATTAAAATTAAGAATTGCTGTAATAAAAAAAAAAAATAATTGCTCAAAATAACTGCGAATTCTTTTGAATACCTTTGTTAATTAAAAATTCATATACCATAATTATTCTAAGAACGAATACGAAGATATAATTGTACTTTATATACGTCATGATACAAACATAAATATTTTATAAGAAAATATTTTATAATAAATCCTTGCAAAGAATTTTATGGGTCTCTTGTTTTTTTTTTTCCTTTTTCTTGTTTATATATAACATTTTTATTTTGTGTAATTTTTACATATTTATAGTATGTACGTGTGTTTTGCCGTTGAAATAATTTCTTAAAAGTATACTTTACTTTTTTTTTTACTTTTACTTACTTATTTATTTACAACTCTCTTACCGTGTACTTACTATGCAAGTATACTTTACTACTTTTCTCATATCATCGTCATCATCATAATATTATATATGTAATCAACCTACCACCATTAATGATAATAATAAACAAAAAATATACAAATAGGTACATATAGGTACATATATTAAGTATATGTATGCCTGTAAGTATGCAATTTTTACATGAATTTATAGATAATATATGTAATGCATGTATTGTAATGAGGGAAGGAAACTTGAACCGTTGAACTAAAAATGTGTATATATGTTTATATGTGCATGTACATATAAGTAAATATGGAAAAAGTACATTAAGTTCAGTATTAATGATTCAGTATATAACAGTATAAATAATTTTATTTTTAGTGGGTACTCTGTTACACGTGATTTTTTTTGCCGTTTCCTCTGTGCTTTTTCTGTTATTGTCATACTTTTCATGGTTAAACAAATACTTATTTAGATATGGATATATATATATATATATATACATATTTCATTCTCTTTATTTTTTTTTTTGTTTTATTTTTATTTATTTTTATAATAAAATTTTCTGTTCCACTTCTTTTGTTCATGTCCTTTTTATTTTATAAAATTACATTATTATATATTTTATAGCTGTTTTATTTTTTTTATTATACCTTATTATAAACAAAATATTTATACACACATATTACTCTATATATATGTATATATGTTATAAAAAGCTTTATATATTTATTTTTTAGTTTTATATTTTGCTTTTGTTAAAATTTTGCTCACTTATAAATAATATTATTGTCCTTGCATTTTCCTGTTCGCTTTACATTCTCAAGTGTTATACATATATATATATATATATATATATATATATATATATATATATATATATATAAATATCTCAAGTATAACATCATACGGTATTTAATTGTAACTCATGTCAACTTTTTTCTTTTTATCATTTATTTTGATTTTAAATCAATAATTATATATATTTTTTTCAAATAATAATATTAATGAAAATTAAAAAAAAAACAAGGAGATTAAAGTACATTCAATTAAATTATTGATTTTCCATAATACGATATTGCAATTGGTTTAATGAATTGCTTTCCTATAATAATATACAAGTATATACATATGCTTATATATGAAATATAATTTGATATAAATATAATGTTTTTCTCTTATAGATTAAATTATCATGAGAATTCATTTTTTTGTACTCATCATATAAACGTTCATATTTGCATACAAGTATATAATGTTAATGTATGTGTACCATTATTTCAAATTTAAAAACATAAATACAGAATGGTGTCGAAATTTTGAATGTTTAAAATATCTTGAAACGATTGATATTCCGAAAGATGACTTACCACATGCATTATATCTGTATAAAAGATTTCAATTGGTATACGTTTAACTGATAGCTTTAGTTAAATTAATTGAATAAATTTTTGAGTTCATATTGGTTATTTTGTTTAATAAGTATGGAAAACACAGCAGTTTTTTTTAATAAATAATTAAATTTTTTTCATTTTTTTGCAAACATGCGGATTTAATTATTTTGTTTTTCATATAAGACTAAAAGTTTAGTTTCTTTTTGTTACAAATTTATGTCTATTTTTTATTTTATTTTTAAAAATTATAAACCTCAAAGTTATTGTATTTAAAAACTCGATTAATTTAAAATATTCTCAAAATGGTATTGATAGATTTAAAGATTTCACATTTAAATATATGAAAAATGTCCAGATAATACAAAATTAATTTTTCATATTACAACTTGGAATATATATCTCCAAACTGTAGAAAATAAGAATAAGGAAGTTAATTTCAAACACTGCATTTTAGGCGAACTCAAATAGTTTTTGCAAATTTGTTCTACGTGAAAAAATAAAATCGAATATTCTTTTCTATGTTATCCTCGGCATTGAGAATTTATTGCAAGAACAGTAAAATTTCGTTAAACTTACCGATTATATAAAGAGAAATAAAGTTATTATATTATTACAGATTAAGCGGCTTTATTTCCAAACTACGAGTAAATATGGAATTTTTATTTTAAATCCTAAATATATTTTTCCAAAAAAAGTAGTAAAATTTAGTTTATGATTCAAACCTAAATTTCGAAGCAATTGTTCAAGGTAAATAGAGTTTTATAATTTACCTGCAATTTTCGAAGGCGAATATTAATTTTATGAAAAATATGCACAATATTTGAAATATTTATTCTTCCTTTTTTACATATATTATGTACATACACATATGTATAATATATTAGGAATATGTTTATGTAATTTATTAATATATGTGCATATTATCTACGTTAGTTTCACTAAAACGTATATAGAAGAAAAGTTGAATTGTATACGAATATTTTATATATATAACTATATATTATATATTTTGAATATACATTATAATATATTCACATTTATTTAAATATACAAAATATATTTTACATAATATAATAATTTTATTGTTGTTTCGGAGAACAGGTGTATTTTAAAAGGATATTATTTTATGAGAATATTTTATTTTCATAACAATATGATATTTTTTTTTCCTTGTTTTTTTTTTTAATAATAATGAAATTTTTGTTATTTTGTATAATATAAAATAAAAATAAGAAAATAAAACATTTTTTTTTTTTCTTCTTCTGTTTTTATTCTCATTGATAATAAATAATGTACATATATTAATAATATATGTTGGTTTTATATACTAAAGTCATACTGTAAATATAAAAAATCGAACAAAAATAAAATAAAATATAATATATTGATTGAGTAGAACATATGTTGACCTTAATATTGTTTTCACCTTTAATTGCGGATATACGTATCTTATAATATATTACCTGAAGTATTTAAATAATGAAAAATATATGGATAATTCAAAACAAAATAGGAAAAAAAAGAGAATATGTGAAATATTAAGGAAAGAAAATCGATTTTCTATTTTATATTTGCCTTTAAATGTTCATTATTTTTTGAGTTTATAAAATTTTTTGAAAATGTCTTTTTATGTATTTCATTGAAAAAAGATGTTGAATGATTTTTAATTAACATAATGTATTCTTCCTTGTAACATTCTGAAATTTTGTATACAGACTATATATACAATTTGATTTGATTTTGTAAATTTTTTTAAATTATGGTTTACAAATATTTTAGGATAGCTTTCAATTCTATGATAAATTCTGAGTATTTATGAAAGTTATCTGATCCGTCGGATTTTGCTTATAATAATACATTATTCTTCAGAAATAAGCTTTTCTGTATAACATTAATAATTTATGGTATGAATTTGGATCTATATATATAAAGACATATAAATTCATGCTCTTCGTTGATGATTTTTATGTAAAGTAGCCATATTTTAAGAAATAAACCAAAAACGCAGAGTTTGGAAAATTTTTTCACTACTTTCCAATTTGAGTACAATTAACAAATTACGTTTGTTTGAGCATGTACCATAAACCTTAAAAAGTAAATATTTTTTAAATTTATCAATAAATTTCAAAGAATATATTAAGCTACTATTCTCAAAAACAAAAATTATTACTTGCAGTAGTTGTTTAAGTTTTTATGAAAATTTTTGTATAATCTCACTGATTTTTTGTATTGGTTGCATTATATAGCTTAAACTATTTTACTACTAAAATGCTGGCTCTTTTTGAAAGCACTATAACCAGAGAGTGTACAAAATGTAAATAAATGTTCAATAATACCCCGTTTTCGCTTTTCTAGATATTTGTTCATTTTCTGAATTTTTTTTAATGTTTTAAATAAATTTTGGTAGTTCTAAAACTAAAAATAATTTATTTTTAGTTCAGCTTGCTCTTTTATAATTTCTTTTGTGAATTGTGAGTAATTTTCCTTTTCTTATTATTTATTGATGGATTAATAAAATATATTGGATTATTAACATTAACTTAATAAATTGTATTCAAAATATAATTTTAAAAAAAGATTATAATAAATTGTATTCAAAATATAATTTTAAAAAAAGATTATTTGTATGTAAATAAATTATTTACTTACATAACACACATTCACAAAGTAAAGAATCTAAAAATCACAAGTTAAATTCTATTTTTTTCTGAATATTTAAAATGCAATATATGTAAGTTATATATTATCATTATTGATGTATAAAAATATATTTTTAATATACAGAAACTTATTTCAAATATAATTATTTTGTATAATATAATATACAGTGTTGTATTTTAAATTTTAAATAACTTTTTGATAAATTACGATTATTATTAATAAATTAGAATTTGGATTCTTGGTTAGTAACTAAGTTAGTATATATATTTGCAAATATAATGACATATTTGTGGTATTAGAACCAATATACATACAAAAAATAAATATGAAAAATTTAGAAAATTATTACTGACGTATATTGTTTTTTTTTCGGTTTGAAACCAACAAAACCTAAACGAAAATAATTTATTATTAGATTTTTAGAAAAAGAGTTTAAGCATAAATTTTTTCTTTGAAAAAAAAAATCATTTTTGTTCTTTCCTTCTTAAACAAAAGCAATAAAAACAAAAATTATACCTAATTTATTATAAATAGGTTGGAAGGAATATTCACATTTTTTTATTTTTTCTTTTGGAAAATTTAATTTTGTTCAGAAATTTTCACATGTATACCTACAACTATAAATAAGTTAAATTAATTTTATGAACATAATGTAGAATATGTAAAATGAGAAAACTCATATAAGTCATATACATACATATATATATTCATAAAACATATAAGCGTAACATATTAGAGAATATCCTGTATACAATATACATACTTCGTATTTTGTTCCGTTTTTATTTTTTTTTTTAGAAAAATTAGTATTAAATCCAAAATAATGATTGAGTTTTAAGAATTTATAATGATGAGTCCTTTTTTATTTTATACCTTCGTTTTCTATATATACACCATTTACTATAAAAATATACATTTTATTCTGTTATAATAATGATAAATTCTCTTTAATAATATATAGAAAAATGATTATACAGAGAAGTTAATAAGTATAGAGAGAATTTCAGACCCTAAAAAAATAAATAATGGATGAAGAAATAAATTATAAATTTGCTGATTTATCAAATTTGCAAAAAAAAAAAAAAAAACAAGAATTTTTTGCTCCTCTTTATTCTCTTTGTTTTTTTTTTTTTTATTAATCCCTTTGAAAAATTTAAAAATTTTTTATACCTAAGATTAAAAGGAAGCACTATCTCTTATATATTATCGTGTATAGTGTTGAATGAAAAAATTTATTATACAATTTAGATTAAGTTTTTTGGAAAAAAAAAATTGGAAAACAAAAAGGATTGCACAATAACTTTAAGACAAACTGTTAAATAATAATATTTTCTGAGAAAATGGAACCCAAGTGAAAATAAAATTTTACTTTTATATTTTTGTAATACTCATATATCGGATCTTTATAAATTTAAAATTACTTAATTTCGTTTGTTATAAAAATTAAGACAATTTTTTCAAAAATGGAAAATATTGTACAAATAAGAAAATCCAGTAATTTTTAATATTTAATCGAACATGTACTTTAACTTGTATATTATAGAATGTACATGTGCTTGTATATAATTTTTTTTTAATTTTTGTAACCAATATTAATATTTGTTATGTTTTGTTATCAGGTTATGGAAAATATAGTGTTTACATCAAGTATGAAAGTTTTACTTATATGTACATATACATTAATACATTTACATATACATTAATATTATATTCTTGAATATTATAATAATATAGAATTTTTAAATAATAGATTGTAGATTGCAGAATGAGGTGATGCATGCATCGCGATCAAAAAAGATTTTTTGTGACATCCCCCCCCCCCCCCCCCCCCCCCCCCCCCCCCCCCCCCCCGCGAGCACCTTATGTTTTTCCTAGAGCACTTCTTCGAGACCTACATTTTTGATGAATTCGGGCAACTTTTCCATTCCCTATCCAACAAAAACATACTTACCGACGAAGACCCATATAAGCAGTCACTTCTTTTATAAGCTTTCACTTTTATGGTACAACGCTCCACGCTCATTGAGGAGCTGCATTGGAGTTTCCTCTCCTTCCATACGGTACCTACAAGACCCAGTAGTCCCTAAGACAAATTCTTAAGCTTGCAGGGTCCCTTCTGGAAACTCGTAACAATACTCTTTTAATCTTCTTTGAAATAATAAGTATAATACAACAATATTTATCCATAGTTATAGCATTTTGAAACCCATATAACTTTAAAACAATGCAATGCGGTGACTGGTTATATAAATTTCTTCTGAACAGTACAGTGTGATATTGAATACTGTAGAATATTATTGTGTGCTATTTGTGTTGGAGTAATTCTAAATTATATCATAAAAAAAAAAAAACAATTATATTAATGTTCACTTTAATACATACGAATTTATTGTACATAATAATATATATATATATATATATATATATATATGTAATATATATATTTAATAAATACGTTGTAAATACGTTGTATTTATTAAATATATGGTTTAGAAAACTAGAGTTGGTTAACAAACCAAAGTAATCTAAGAAAAATCTACATTGAGTAAACTAACCTAAATCGGGAACCGAAAAAACTTAAAGCATTTAAGACTTTGGCATTACTATACGAAATTTTTATGCATGTTCTGAACACTATAACATTTTATATGTGGTGTTCCGAATGCTGGTTCATTGGCACATTACAGCATGCAGATTTTCATTACAATTTTGTTTTTTCACAGCAGGCCACATCGGAATCGATGTAAGAGGTATGCAAAATTTTTCTCTTGGGTATTTTTTTTGAAAATAATGTTACTTTTAGGAATTCACTGTAAAGCTGGTGCAATATATCATTTAACATTGAAACAAAGAACTTTATAGCTCTTTTAGTTTCGATACTAAAACGATTAAAAATTTTCAAATAATTTTATTTTTCAATTTCAAATATTTTTAATATTTTTCAAATATTTTTATTTTTAACAAATTTTTCAAGATTCAAAAAGCCTAAGTTATTCACTCTAACTTTTGTATAATAACAAATTGTGGCAAAGCTGTTATACGGTTTGATAAAATAATGATTTTTCATACTTGGAAATCAGTAGCGATAAAAGGTACATGAAAAAGTACATATTATCATTATGTAAATATATTTTAAATAAATGAAATTTGTTTTTGCTTTCTTGTCTGCAAAAATATTACAAGTAGTATATGAATAAAGGTAGGGCTAAAAGAGATTACATACATAATAATGTGCAATGATATTTTTATTATAAAAACTTTTTATTATATTCTATATATTTTTAATAATTCTTTACAATTATATTAATTAAAACAATTTATGAATAGGAAGCTTTCAAAATGCGGATTAAAATTGTGTGGTCAGTATTTCGAAATAAAAGATTTTTTTTGCATAAAAAGTGTACAATGAATCCTTACAAACAGGTAGTAGTTTTTTTAATATATTTTTGTTTAATATTCTTTTTTTAAAGAAAAAAATAAAAGTACAAAACAGGAAGATGAAAAATACAAAAAAGGAAGATAAGTGTTTTTTACTTATAACCATAATTCCTGGCAATATTATGATAATTGTATAATAGATGTATGGATGGACTTCTTATGCATACCAAATTCTATATAGAAAACATTATAAAAGACAAACTTTTATTTATCATTTAAGCTTATTATAAAAGAATAATCCTGATACCTTCATAAAGCCATTGTGTATTTTTTCTGATGTGTGCGTTTCTGTGTAGCGAATAAATATATGTACATACATATATATATAATTTTGTTAAAAACAATTTCAAATTAAAATGAACAATATGTGCTATACTTGTGTTTTTTATTAAGTTTGAATGTAATCATAAAGTTTTTTATTAACCACGCTTATTTATATGCACTTATGTGCGTATATTTCAGCAATTCATAGTTCTCGAAAAATAATTTAATAATGAAAGTGGAATTGAAATCAAAAGAATGAATCAGAATGGTAAAGTTTTCTTTTTATAAAATTAAAATGTAAATTATAAAATTATTTTTGTTAAAAATTATGTTAAAGTTAGTACTAGTTTTAGCTTTATATTAGTGTGTAGATATGCAATTATCTATTATAATAGCGCCTATAAGGTATGCAATTTTAACAAAGATGACGGTTTTACTGCATTAAAAACTATAATTTAATATTTTTATGGAATGCTCTGTTACTAGGGATTATTTGGAGTCCTGCTCCAAAGATTTCTATGAAATTTTGCTTCCAATAATCGAGAATATCAATTTTATTAAGAGTATTTGTGACATATTTAATATGTGGAATTTGATTTAATTAATCTAGATACGAAGTATGTAAAGGTCATAATGCACAAAAAAGTAAAACTAAAAATATTGAAATTGTAAACTAACATAGTATTAAGTCAATAATATAAATATTAAGATAAATTAATATTCTAAGCCCATAATGGCCCTGGCAGCCGAGGGTATTGATAATATTATTATAATTTATTATATAATGTTATATAAATAAATAAATAAATAAAAACTATAGTTTATAAATAAGGCATACGAAATTTTTTAAGTGAGGTGTGAGAACTTGTGCAAGATTTTCAAATGGTATAGCTGTGCGATTTAATTCTGTAATATTAATATATTTATTTTGTAATGGAAATTAATGCTATTAATATAATATATTAAATAATAATACAAAATTATTTAATTATTTTGAGCGTTATTGATGCTGATTTTGTGGGAGATTCTTTGCAAAATACCGTAGATGTCTATGATCTACATACATAAATAAGAAGAAAAAAAGTTTTGTAAATCAAAAGATATCATATTATCGCCTCCTTTAAGACCAATAAATATTTAAAAACAAAAGCATTTGTATTTTAATGTTAACTTCCGAAAAAAGTATATAAAGGTGTTGTTCCGTTTATTATTCCATTTATACATAATTCTTAAAATTAACTAAAATGTTAAAATTGTATTAAGTATTATAATAAATATGTTCGCATAAATTTTTTTGTTTCTCTATAAGAACTCTACAAATGCGGTTTGACTATCAACAAATTTTCTCGTATTATAATGGTAATTTTATTATATTAAATATTTACATAGACGATGTCCTTTTTATTAACAATCCATTTCTCTTTTATTTTTCTATTTCAATTTTATTTTTTTTTTGTTATTGTAAATGCATTTTACTTTTATTTTTCATATTCATACGCAATATATCCTTGTTGAATTCTGTACATATAAAATATATTTAAAAAAAAAAGAAAAAACAAAAAAAATATTAAAAAAAAAATATTGAAGGAAAAAATTCATATATAGCATTTTTATTTTCATCAACAAAATATTCCCGTCGGAAAATCTCATATATATACATAAGGACCTTCATTTTGTATTCCCTACGCAGCATAAGTATTGTAGAATTATAAATATATGCAAAAACAAATATTGTATTAGAAATATACATACAAGTGGGTATATAATATAGACGAAAATATGAAAATGAGAAATTAAAGTGGACTCTCTATATTTTGAACCGATACAAAATTATATATCAAGTTGATAATTGATGATTTACAGCCTAATATTGTGTCTCACTTTTTATCTCACTTTCTATTCACTTTCAAATCAGATTTCTCCATTTTTTCTATTGAAAATTTCATTTTTCCAATAAGATTACTCATTTTCTCAATTTGATTTTTGCATTTTTTCTCAAATTATCAACTGAACGTCTGAACTTCAAAAGTAAAATGAACAAATTTTATATAAATTTTAGGAAAAAAACGAGATACACTATATAAAATAATTCTTCTCATTCGAAGATTACATTATACAAATATATGATAGTTACTTACTTCTCATTTTCCGAGTAAAATTACAAGATCCACGATTAGGTTATTAATGAAATTCAGTACACATTAGTTGTGTTCCCGTGTTGACGGCGTGCTGCAGTGCAAATGGGAATAAATTTTAAAAAATGTACATCTAATTTAATAGAAGCTTTTATATTTCATATTTACTTGATAAGCTCCTTTATTAATTTAGTAACTTTTCCGTCGGTAATCTGGTAAAAATAACAATTACAATAACCCATTCATTATACTAAAAAATATTTGATGCGTTTTCTTTTTTTCTTACATATTTTTTAGTTATAATAAAGAATTACGGCGATTAAATATTGTACCAATCGAATATTGCATGCCATTTCGAATTTATTTTAAAATTTTTTAATTTTACTTATAATAAAAAAAAATGCAAAAGAAAGTGTTTATATCACTGAAAGTCTTCTGTTTTATATCCATATATATATATATATATATATATATATATATAAAGTATCGAAGACTCAAGAGGGATTATTGTTCATAAAATATTTTGCTCATATATTGAAGGCTGTGATTGTGTAAGCAAAAGGTACACATACTTATAACATATTGTGTATTGTGGGTTGTTGTACATCGATTTAAGTATATTTTCCCTCTTTTTTTTCTGTATATTTATTTATTTATTTATTTATTTTAAAAATAAATAAAACAAGATTTGTTTTTCCACAAATAATAATTTTCGTATTATTATAGGAAAGAAGGGAATTAAAATGTATATATAAGAAAATCCATAAAAATCCAAAAAGGAGTATATGAGAATTTTTTTTTTTATTTTATTATTTATTTTTTCATTTGCATATTTTCCTTTAATTTTATTGCCAAATAACTTTTGATTTGTTTTAAAGAGTAACGCGATAATAAAGTATAAAATATGAGAGTACAAAATGAAAATCTGTTTTTCATTTATGACACTAATATCGACCCCAACAAAAACAAAACAAAAAAAAAAACAAAATATTACCAAATTTATAAATCCATACATACACAATAATGGTATATACGAGTAAAATTATTATTGTACTTTATGCCTATATTTAGACGTACATTATATTGGAAAACCAAATGCATGTGCTCATATAAATTATATTGTATATGAATTTATAAGGTATTATGATGGAGGTTTGAATTAACCTAAAAAGAAAACACATAAAACTTTTGAACTGGAAAAGAATTTTCTTAGTTTTTCGTTGAGTTTTCATATTTTTTCTTTGGATTTCGTTTTGGTTTTGGTTCTTTCTCTTTGCGAAAGAATGAATGTTTTTTTTGAATAATAATTTTTATATGATAAGTAATAAAAACTGACAGAAAACAAATATTAAATACCAAACAAAAAACAAAAACCAAAGTAGTAAAAAAGACTATAAAATAAATAAACAAAAACAAAACAAAAATTTATGATTTAGCATGCTGACTTTGGAATATTGGTGCGAAACGTTTAAAATTATTTTTCCAATAATTCCAAATTTAAATGTTAATCTTTCAAGAGTTTTCTTAAAGTTTCTTTAAAATGTGAATATTCTCAATAACAAATATTATTGAGATTTTATACTCAGTTGCAAACATTTAAATAAGAAAACTAATTTTAATTCACGAAACAAATATGAGACATAGGCAGTACATATGCGTCTGTCTACAAAAATTTCATAATTTCAGTCAATTTATGGTAATTTGATAATTAAGTCCATGGTTATTCATTACAATAATTTTAATTTATTATATTTAATCAATAAGTACAATTTAATAATTTGATAATTTTGATTTTAAAATAATGTTTCTCAAATTTAGGAATAACCTGCTGTTTGTATTTTTAAAGACCTAATAAGTCCTTTTTTTTAAATACGAGTTTTTCTTGAATAGGATCATATTTAATATAAGTACATATTAGATTCAACATTCTGTCATATTGTGCTTATTCAATTGTTATACAACTACATGACGTGTTCAATTGCTAATTGTCTTTCATTTATGCATTTCCATTTTTTCACTGTAAATTTTAAAGTCTACATTATTCAGGTAAATTCAGGTATTTTACCTGAAATTTTTTCAGGTAAAATTTAATTTAAAAATTCTGTATTTGATAGATACTTGAAGCTAAAATTTGCCTTAGTCAAGAATTGCCAAAAGGTTTCATTAATTTTCTTTTGTTTTTATTCGATTTTCAAAATTTTCTCTATATTACGGGCTACTTCTTATATGAAAAACCAATTCATTTTTGAATTTTTAATAAATAAGGTACTATGTAAATGTTATTTTGAATATACGAGTATTATAATATTTTTTACTTAAAGATGAATAAAGTTATGAAAGAAAAATTAAAAATATTTTTTTCATATGTGCCATAAATAATTTCATGGACCAAAAGCATTTTTGAAAATTTGGAGAGACACGTTTGCATAGTTATTGATTTTTTCTTATTTCTAACGTAAAATTCTAGTTTTTTATATCATGGCAATGATTATAAGATTAATTAAACAATAAGAGAAATTTTAACATTGAAAATGTAATAAAAATGGAAAATTTAAAATCATCATAAAAAGCACTAATACATAACGTATTTACAAAATACGGTGTGAATTTTTCTATAAAAAGCATAATTAATAAAGTGTTTAATAAAATGATTTTGCTTATGGCATTTAAATTAATTTCGAAAAGGTTTTGAACTCTAATACACTTATATTATCGTAACGAGTTATTTTAATAAAATAATTGTCTTTAGTGTTTGGCTTTACTTTATTGAGAGACTGAAGCGGTCACGTTACGCCGTCTGTGGCCATTTTTATTACAATTAAGTATAATTAATAACATTTTAAGCATTGTTGTTAAAATGGCAGTCACTGTAATATTATATGTGCATATTATATGTATAACAATTTCTTAAAGAGAAGAACAATGTAGTTCGTACTGAGCTTGGGCTAATATTAAAAAATATAAAAAACTACAAATACAATTCATATTATAATTAATTCATATTTCAAATAAAACCCGGAAGCATTCGAAATATGTTGTTGTACCGACGGCAAAAAAAAAAGATACTTTTATTATTTTGAAAATTCTTGTTTTCTCATTTTTATTATTTGATTATTTTTTATTATTTTTCTTGAAATTCGCGCAAATTGAGAAATATTGTAGGAATAAAAAAATGGTAAATTAAGAAATCAAGAAAATTTCTTATATAGTTTTTTTTTTGCCTTTGTTTTTTTTTTGTTATTTTAAAATGAGAATAATTTTTGTTTCATGAAATAAATAATTTGTCTTTATTGCAATTTTATGATTATCATGATGATAAGCTTAAGGCGAATTATATTTAATATTATAGCGGATAAAAAATATAAATAACAATATTCTGCTCTTTCTCTTTTTTACTTTATTCAAATCAAAATACAATGAAAATAAGTAGAAAATATAAAAACAAAAAAAAAGAAAACTTAAAACTCGTTAAAAGATTAAAGAGAATTTGTGCTTGATGTCGAAATTAAGAATTATGAATGTTAAACTCATTTAAATATTAATAATAATGTATTATCCCACTCAAAGGAAGCTTTCATCATTTTTACAGTATTTTGTTTCTTATTCCACTAAAATAATACTAAATATTTTCTATCTATCGTTTATTTTTATGGAGAGGGTATGTAGTTTAACAATTACTTGTAATTTCAAATTACAATTTTTATTCATTACCTACAATATACCTATAGATTGGTTTACAATGAATGAACTGATGAGTTTTGACTTAAATTTTTTTTCGAATTAATAAAAAAATAATATTATTATTGCTAGAAAGTGGTAAATTTCGATATAGAAAGTATGATCTTGGAAAATTTTTGAAGGATATTTATTTTAAATTTTAATATAATTGCTGTACCACATCCAAACATCAATGGTTTAATAAATTTCTTAACAAAAATAAAATAATAATATCCTTTTATATCTTAGAAATACAAATTTAGTTTTAATAATTAAAATTTTCGCAGAATTAAAAATTTAGTTATTGTAATAAAAATGAATATTTCAAGTGTTAGTAAATTTTTGCGGTAAATTTTCATTTTATCTCAGGGCTATTTTATAAAAATGGTTAATTGTTAATTGCTAATCCCTTCATATACAGGTTGTTTCGCATATAGGTGCAAATAATTTCAGGGATGATTGTTTGTTTAATTTTAAAGAGTTATCCCTGAAATTTTGAGGGAGGAGGGTGCATAAATTATTTGCAGTCACACCCCTACCCACCCCTGAATCATCCCTGAAATCACTTGCAACCTTATACGAAACACCCTTCATATGTATATATATATTTATACAGGATATGCTTGTACATATATATAAATATTATATTATTTATATTTATATGTCATATCTTAGGCTGAAACTTTATACAGTTTTCCCAATTTCTAAGTATGCTTAATTAAAGTATTTAAAAAAATGTCTACCCCCATTTTTTCATATAATTACAACTTTTATTAAATATTTTTATAATTTTAATTAAATGTTTTAATGTGATAAAAAGAAATAATAAATTTTCTAATTACGCAATAAATTTACGTTAAGTATATAGTTCCTTTTAGTATGAAAGTAAAATTTTTATATAATACATAAAAAAAAACTTATCTTTCAGAATTTTTCAAAATTTAGATTAATGTTGTTCCCATATATTTTCATATCAAAATTTTTTTGAGTAGTTTTTCAGGCATTTTGCATTTATTTCTATATTTAATGTTTTATGTATACAGATAAAAGAAAATGGAGGAAAATAAATAAAATATTATTTAAGTGATTATATTTTACTTCTTAACTTTTTTTTTTATTATTATTGTGAATTTTAAGGATATTCTATTTTATTATTGTTTTGACATTGTTTATGATAATACATTTTGTTTGTCACTTTATATTGTTAAAATTTAATTAAATTTTTATGATTGCTTGTCCCAAAATTTGTGGTAGAAACTATTATTTTGGAGATCTACTACAATTCTAATTTTCTTGGTATTATATGAAACTTCGAAAATTTTTTAAGAGTTTTGTTTTAATACAATCTCAATTATGTTTTCATTTAATGATTTTAACATTGATAATATAATAGGTACCTTGGGTTATGGAGAATATTTGAATTCTTAGGAAAACTTTTTTAAGGTCCCCTACTTTAAATATTTCATTGAATATAATCATATTTGTTTTAGATTATTTTGCTTATACTCAAAAAAACAATTTTTTAATTCCATATTTAAAATTAAAATGTATACACTATGTATAAGAAACGGCTTCTTACTTCATAGAATTATCAAATATTTCTCATGTCAACAATATAGTTTTGTAAATAAAGTTGTATTATTTATATGTATTAATATAGGCTGAGGGATTAAAGGTCATGCATTTAATACCTCATGGTATTTTTTGTATAAGCCTCAAATTAATTAATTTAAATACGATTATAAAAATAGTACAATAAGTTAAGCACAATAAGGGAAACCTATAGGTGCAGTTAATCAAATAAAAGTTTTCATACAAATTTCAATTATAAAATTCAAAAGTTGGTAGAATTTTTATTTTGTTACACAAAAGACAATCCAACTAATTTAGATTTAAAACTAAAACGCCTTATTACATGAGAAATTTTTGTTTTTTTTTTAAATTACTAGTATAAGACATTTTGCTCTCTGTTTATTTTGTAGTATCCTTTAAAATCTTAATGAAAGAGGAAGGAAAACTCTTAAAGGCAAGCAAACTTAAAAGTTTTCAATTCTGAGTTTTTAAAATTGTCAATCACAAGCACACACTTTAAACGTGCGTATATCTATTGAACACTCTTGATAAGAGATTTTCAAAACGTATTCAAATACAATAATGAAAATTTTACTTTCGATTGAAAAAATCTTTAAAAAAAAAATTGAAGTATGTGTGTGTGATTAGTATAAGAAGAAAAACGGTTCTGTATAAGATGATGTAAGTGAAATTTGTTTTCTTTGTTTTTTGTTTTATTTTTTTTTATGCTCTTTATTTAATCCTTTCAAAAACAATGTTTGATAGTTCAAGTTATTTGGTGTATATATAAAATTTTCAATCAGTGCTCTTGAAACCTTTTTCACATCTTTCGAAAGCTACCACTATCGATTTTAATTTTTGTTTTGTTTTTCTTTTTTGTTTTATTTTGGAAAATAAGAGAAAAAATCGAAAATTCTGTCTATGTTGATCAATCAGTTTTTATTTTTTTGTTATTTTTATTTTTTATTTTGTTATTTGTGTGTGTGTTTGTATAATCTAAACAGTATAGCATAAAGATATAAGCGGCAATTTTATATGTGTTTTCGTTTGCCTGACTATTGTTTT
This sequence comes from Condylostylus longicornis, assembly GCF_029603195.1. Classification (NCBI taxonomy): domain Eukaryota; kingdom Metazoa; phylum Arthropoda; class Insecta; order Diptera; family Dolichopodidae; genus Condylostylus; species Condylostylus longicornis. Next base: position 2,921,756 of record NW_026577984.1, read on the forward strand.
AAAAGAATGGGGTATATTTAAGCATTTTCAACAATAAATTATTATTTAGATTAAATCACAAAAAAATTATAAATTATAAAAAAATGTAGATATGTACATAATTCATAATTTTCAATTCATATTCGTTCTTTCAAAAATATTTAGTTGTAATAGTCTAATAACTTACTTATATAGCTTTCTTTGAAGTTCAGAAATAATTTGCATATTAAAAGCGTCATCTTAAAATATGTGATTAAAATTATATAAGAAACCTGAAAAATATGCAATCAAAATAGAATAAGAAGAAAAGAGGGAAGGGATGGTGCGGGAGAGAGAAATATCATTATAAAATAGAGGGAAAGGGTCAGAGATTATTGTCATAAAATGGTTTTGGAGCTTCAATACGTATTTTAAATTTTTATTAATATATAGAAACCAACAATTTTATTTTTTTGGAGGTATTAATATTTTTAAATTTTTTTTTAATTTTTTCTTCAAAATTAAACTAGCCGCTCATTTATATAATTTTATTTAATAAAATATGTGTGATATTCATACAATGTACATAAATACTTATTATTTAATTTAATAAGGTAAAAATATATAAATATGCCTATTATTTGAAAACATTTAAGAAAACAAACCATGAAAACGACACCTACACATATTTTTTTTTTGAGAAGCTTTTCTTCCAAAGTGTTAGTATGCGAATAAAAGGGCTAAAATTTTTGGCCCTATCTATTGAATGTTTGCTTTTCTTTTGATTCTTTACTCTTTTTAAATTAAAGGATGTGTTCAATTTAATATTATATTTGATACACATATACAATATAAAAGGACATTATTTGCTTGAGCAAGCACAAAATCTTTTTGTTCAATAAATACACAATTTATATATACATATATATAAGTTTATAAATATTAAGAACGTATAAACTCTACTTAATACGAATGTATATTTGTGTGTATATAAATTTTATAATCCTTTTAAATCAATTTGTTCTGTTTATTTTTGGGTTTTTTTTTTATTTTTATTATATAAAAATATATTTGTATGTGTGCGTATAAATACAATATATAGGGTTCTGGGTCTGGATCATTTGGGCATAGGTTACATGAGAATTTATTGTATATCGTAAATTCTATGTCAAATTCCAAGAATTTTTTTTTTTTTATATTTCTTAATATATATTTTTATTTTTTAATATTATTATTTGTTACTCCTTTTATATTTCATATATATATACATATAAATGCAGTTCAATTGTTGCTTTGTTTTTTTTTTTAATTTTTTTTCTCTTATGAAATTTAAGAAAATTATCGGGGTATACATGAATGTAAGAAGATTAAATGATCATAAGAAAGCAAAATATGTTTGTTTTTTTTAATGTGGTTGTAGCCAGCAACTTTAAGGTTTACATTGAAAATATTGCACATATTTTAATAAATGTTGCAATTAAATGTAGCGGAGATATTGATATTCAATATGAAATATCTTATTGCAATATCTGTAGAATGTTACTCATTTTTGCTAATTACTTTAAAAAAGTTTGCAACTTATATTAGTTTATGTTCTACATATGTATCTACTTCTTTCCATTCCTAAATGCGTAAAAATTTATATTCCTGAAAATGAAAAAATTGCATATATTTAGGGGCATTGGAAGTTTTGTTGAAAACAATGTGGCATTGTGAAAATATGTAAACAGGAACAAATAATAGTATTTTAATTGCAGCTTAATAAATGATGCAATGGTTTCAGTTCATAGGAAACCAAGAATATATTGCGGTCAATATCGGATTCTAAATTAATTAAGGTGTGTTTATTTGTTTGCTCATTTGTTGTCCATCTATCCAAGTAATAACTCAAATAGTAATTAAACTAAGCTCAATTAATTTAATAAAATTTATTTGTGTGAAGTATTTATTTACTGTTTAAGTAGCTGCGACATAAAAGTAATTTTATCACATTACAAAAAATATTTGGACTACATGATTTTACAAAACTTGCTTAATAATATAAAACTCATTTTCGAAAAAATATTTAATTAAAATTTTTTGACTGATTCACACCTCTTCTTATTTTGTACTACATGTTAGCATTATAAATTTTAGATATGATCCAAAAAATTCCAAGTTTAATTTCAAAATGAATTCAAACCTTTTGATTATGTTGTGGCGCATATATAAATGTAACATTAACTAATACTTGTAAATTATATTATTTTTACTTTGGGTGTTATCAAAGAAAATATTAATTGCCAACACCATTGTAATAATATCGAAATAACAAAAATATTAAATAAATATAAAAAAGAAAAATACTGGTTAAGCTTTAATACTTTTTGGTAACAACAAAGGAAAGAAAATCCACATTGTATAGTCGTGTATTATAAAGGGAATTTTTATCAGTTGGAGGGGGTAAAAGGTCTTGCAAGAAAAATAAAATATATGTATATTATTATTAAAAGAAGTACAAGAATATTAACGTATACATTTATACAAAAGATATATTCATATTTATATTGAAAAGGTAAAAGATATTAAAAACAAGACGTAAAAAAATTACTAAAAAATAGAAGAAAAAGAAAAGAAAAATATGAATTCGGTTAAAGGTGGATCAATTTTATTCAGTTTTTCATTTTATCCTGTTTTTTTTTTTTCTAAAATAGTAATGATGAAAAAAATTGATGTCAAAAGGATACTACTATACCTTGCTTTAATATTTTGTAATACTAATAAAGAATAATGAAAAAGAAAGGAAAAACAAAATGGAACGTATGTTATGAATCATTCAAGAGGGATTATACTTTTATTTAGTAATCTAACAAGTTTTATTTAAGTTCAAAGTGAAAATCTATAGAAAAAAAAATGAAATTTTAAAATAAAATATAGAAAGGAGATTTTATCAAAGAAAATCGAATTCTATATTTTTTCCTTTGTTTGAATTATTTTCTTTAGAAATTTGAACTTTACGATTTTATAATATTCTTTTTATGAAAAAGAGAAGAAAAAAAAATCTTTGATTTATTGAGATCCTTAAATTTTAGATGATACAATAAAATTCCAGTGTTATTTAAAGAATCATACAATGTGTATTTGTTCGAAAATAGCGACATAATAATATATTGTGTAAATCAATATATTGGTTTTAAATTATTATTTTTATATAGGTATAAAGGATATTTATAGTTAACCTTAAAGATATTTGATCCGAATATTTTATATTATTTTCAATTCATTTATATAATATGAAGAAAATGTTTAGGCGATTATCGGGGTTTTATTTAAAAAGCGATGATTTTAGAAAATTGAAGTCAAACTTGGTTTTAGATACATATATCGCAGAGCATATATTAAGGTCAGTAAGCCGGGGAACAAATCACTTTTAATTAGAATTTAATCTTTATAGACAGAAACAGTCACCTGATTGATTTTCCCCTGTTTTTTTGCAAAAATAAACAGTGAAAAATTTTTTTTTGTCGGCTGCGCCCTCAGGTGAGCTTTAAAACAATTTTATTTTTTTGAGTCAAATAAACCACTCAAGAGGAACAGCAATTAAAATTTTTGTTACAAAAAGATATAAATTGTCATCCGGGTAATTGTGCAATTTTTTTTTAAACTTTCAATTTTTGTTTCTTAAATGTGTAAAATTTAACTCAAACTTGTAAAATAAACAAAAAATTGAAAAAAAAAATAAAATTGAAAAATGTTTTTTAGTATTGGAAGCTTTCTCATATATTATTATAAAGTTTAAAAATAATAAAGTTGGGTTAATCCAATGGTTTGTATTGTAGCACTTTTCCCTTCAACAAGTGTACTGCTCTTAAATACAATCGAAGTATACTTACCACACTATTAAAATTATTTTAAAGAATTTAAAATGTAGCATGTGTTTTGTTTTAATTTTGCCATAACCCATATATGGAAAAGATGTGAAAATTTCAGGAAAGTAAAATTTTTTAAATATGACGATAAATAGGAAATAGAAATTTTGATCTGGATGATTATATCGTGGTCTATTGACTGTTGAATAAGATACTATCACAAAGCTTTTCTTTTTGCTGATAAGTTTCTTCAAGAGGGAATGAAGAGGGTGAATAAAATGCATAGGTTGCTTCAAATTTTAAGTATGGAATATATGTAGATAAAAAACTTATCCATTTTTGTAAAACAATTACACTATAAGGACTTTTTTGTGTAAACAATTAATAAGTTGAAATTTTCAATTATTTGACATTTGTGCATAATTATTAAGAAACAGAATTTTTTTCTGTTCCAATTACATTTGTAGTTTTATTGTTTTCTTGAATGTTTTGTGAAAAAAAATGCAAAAGACAAATTCTATTTAGAATTCAATCGTTTTACTCCGTTAATTTCAAAACTATATTTTCTATAGTTAGAAAAAAAAAAGATTAATTTAACAATGATTTAAAGCTTAAGCTTATCAAATTTTGTTTCGCATTTGGTTTTCGTTTTGTAGACACTAACTACTATTCTCTCTGTAATTAGAATTCATTCAACTGAATTTTTTTCCTTTTACTATAGCTAGTTAACAGAATTTTTTTTTTAGTTTTAAATTGCAAAAAATGGAAAAAATTACACATTCTATTCCTTTAAATCAAAAATTTCTTTCATAATAATGCAAAAGACAGTACAATTATCTATACAGTTACGTAGTTAATGAATCAATAGTTTTTCTCTCTCTCTCTAAAAGAAGAAGAGATAAAAATTGTATAATTGTAACATCAATTGAATGGAAGTTTTACAAAAGAACTGATAACTCCCTTAGTTAGAATTACTTGGTTTTTTTTCAAATTGAACGCAAAATAGAAAACCAATTTTTTAAAACGGAAAAGGAAGGTGGTCTTTTAAATTCTACTAAGCGTTTAGTAAAAATAAAAAGGATAAGAAATAAAAGTTATCGTTCAATTGCTCGAAAAATCTTTTTTACTATTGGTCTATCCTTTTTTTTTCTAAATTTTGAATCATTTGTTAAAGAAGATCAAACCTTTCCGATTAACTAGCTATATTGAACGTTTATTATTTCTGTCTCTTGAACTTTTGGTCTTATTTCATGACTTTTAGATATGAAAAAAATACTTGAATGGTTGCTGTAAATTTGCAACTCGTACCTGACTTTTTAGTTTAATTTACTTAAATTTATTTTACTTAGCTAAACATGTTAAGCAAAGTGATATTTATATGTTAAAGAAATTTCCGATATTTATATGAAAAAGGTCACTTTTATGTCGGAAAATATATTATGTGCATTTGGAATGACTGATAATCCACGGTACGTTTTTAGTTTAGTTAATGTAGTCGACGAAACAAATTTTCCGTGGTTATAACCGATGATTTCCTTAAAGCAAGGTACAAAGTATGCCCTTGAAGTTTTAGTATAATGACTTTATAATTATAACACTGTGTTGAGTTTATTAGTATGGATTAGGGGCTTAGAACTACAAAATGTATTAAGTTAGTTAGCAAGTAACAGTTTTTAGTAAGCAAGTAACAGTTAATATTAGAAAGAAAAATAAACTACCCCCGGTTTCAATTATCTTGATAAATGCGGTATAACTGTAACACTAGCACGTTTGACCATAATGAACGTAATAATATTTTTATATGGATTTTATTTACTGATATTGTTTACAAAATTCCTAAACTGCAAGCAGTAAAACAAAATGACTCTATACTGATATTTTTTAAATTTTATATATTTACGTTACTGACAAATAAGCTGTGACAATGTAAAATTTAAGCATGCATAAATATTTCTATATTCGAAATACTAATCATCTGCACATTTTATGAAGCTCATGATAATGGGGATACACGGTGCATGAATATAACAAATTTGTAAATTGTTATACTCAAACAAACGAAAATATGTTATTAGAATTTAATTATGGCTATAAAAATAATTGTTCGAACCATATTTTCGCAGACTTTCTATAAATATTTAAAATTTGTTCTCAATTTCTAACCTACTTAGTTTTTCAAATACGATGGCAATAAATAGTGTTACTCAATTATGATTTAAGCTATATTTATTAACCGTAATAGGAATATTACAAACATATTTTTTGAACTTGTATATACTTGTATAATTTTAATCAAAATTATTCCAGAAAATATCTGTATATCAATTTAAATATTCTTTTCAAGGTATTAATAATTATTTGAAATAAAAAAAATTATTCATTTATGTGAGAATTTAATACAGTGATTGCTTTTGTATTTTAAACCAAACATCTGGCATACCTTAACAAATACATATATGTACACATATGCTCTACTAAATAGTTTTTCCACAATAAATATTTGACCAATAATATTAAAGCCACAGATATCAAAATTATGCTACATTATTGTCATACAATTTTTATCAAATTAATTTTTTTTTGTGCCATTTTAATTTTATAAGGTACATATATATTTTACATTATTTTATTAAAATAGAAAATTTAATTGACCTAGTTTAATTTTTAAAATCCGATTTAAATTTAAAATAAATATTATATAAAATTCAATTTTATTGGAAAATGGTTATATATGTACATATTTAATTGGTTTTATTCTAAAAGAATCAAAAGTACAGTACAAATCTAAAATTTTTGCACAAACATCATAAAATAGAATTTTTAATTTTTTGAAAATAGTTGCATTTTATTAAAAAAATCCGCTCTATATACTTTATGAGCTAAAGTTAATAAAACTTCGAATGCAGTTTAAAAATATTCTGACAAAGAACGGATTTTTCCAAATAAAACGAGGCACAAGTTATTAAAATTTAGCTCTTAACTAAGTAACGGTACAGTATATTACCAAGTACAGAATTTAGTTAAGTATGAATTTTTCCTTAATGAACACTTACCGAAATATGATTTTTTTTTTTGACATATATTGCAAATTAAAATTGTAAAATAAATAAAATTTTGAAAAAAATTAACTTTCGGACCTACTATAGCAATAGGGAAAAATAAGCAATAGGGAGAAAATAAAAATAAAATTTGAAAATTTTTATTGCAAACATATTTTCTGATATTGAATAGCTAGTTAGCAAATTAATAATTTTATTTTACTGAACAATCCTGTTCTAGATATCTATATAGGACAATAATTCATAAATTATTCATATGAAGGAAAAATATTGTGAGAATAAAAATAAAAATTTATAGGCACGAAATTTTCATTTTGAAATGCTAATTTTCAAATATGAAAATGAACAAAATCCGAGAAAAAAATGGGTAAGTATGCAAATATATTGTGAAATTTATGTACGCAAATAAATAAATTGAAAATTTTAATTATTTTATGTGCTTATTTTCATTGCATAATTAGATGTTTTGCAATACTTTGAAAATGTATTATAGACTACCAATTTTTTGGAAAAGTAGAAAAGGACAGAAATTCTTTTTCTGTAATATTTAATTCGTTCTCCCTGTAATGGTATTTTGCGTTAATATGCACTAACGTTCTGATAATTAAAAAATATGTCCGATTGATATGCAGACTGTCCTCTTTAAAAAAACTGCATTAGAAACACAATTTGTATAAGTTCAATTTTTATAAGTTCTTTTGAAACATACAAACATAGCAAGGCAGAATTAAAATATTAATTGCTATTTCACACTCATTTCCCAAATTATTCGTACAGATCAGAAACTGTTACAAAATATAATTTGTGATTCTAAACAATTAAAACAAAAATTATTGCGAATAAAAAAACCAAGTTTCTATAATAATTTAATATTACTCAAATTAGAACAAAATTTGATTGCAATCCCTATTTTCCCATGGAACAAAATTTGAACTTCAAAGCATTAGAAAACAGAAGGTTTTGTGCATTAACAGTTTTAAAATTTTCATTCAAAACTTTCATTCTGCCTAAGAATAAAGGACAGTTTTTGTGGTTTCCAGTTGTTATAAAATTTGTCGCTTAGAACTGTAACAAATATTCTAATTTTCTTACACGAATTTGTATTATGTACGAATTATATCAATTATGTACGTACATTATAATGCATTGGCATACACATATGTACATATATATATTTAAAATAGTTTTAATAAAATTTAATAAAATTTTCAATTTTTTATTTAACAAAAATTCGATTATTTTCCAATAAAATAATCACAATATTGTTCATAAGGAAAACGAAATTTTCATTTTTCAACAACACATACATCCGAGTGTATATATAGGAATGTACATATTTAATTCCTACTTTTTTGCATCTTTAAATGTACAAAATTAGTATATGTATATAGATGAATATGTATTATGTATGTAAACTTCATCATATGTCCATTATCCAAATAAAAATTTCAATTAATATTGTTAACAAAAAAAAAAATAAAAGTCGAAAAAAACAAAGAAGAATTAAAAGAATAAAATGAAATAAAAATTCTCAGGTGAAAATGAGGTTTTCATATATTAAAATATCATTGTATTAGTACAAATATACATACATACATATATAACCAATAATAATAATATACTAACTACTAGATCTATAGTATAATAAAAACAATATAATAATAAATGAAGAACATGAAATATTTTGTAATAAGAGTGGAAGATCGTCCTTTCAGTTGGGTTAATATGTTTCAGGTTAAAATAACATTGTCTTTTTATTTTTTTTTTAAACATATTATATACATACATACATATGTATGTATTTTATGTATATAATAAAAACATATTTATTGAAATACTTCTATTTGACTTTTAAATGTATATATATATAACAGTTACATATGCAATTCTGTGAAATAAATGAGTAGGAAGAAGAGACATAGTGTTGTCAAGAGATTGATGAAAGAAGGTAATCAGAGGGTGGGGGGGATTGGTAGGGATGGTTAAGGTGGTTGTAGTGGTAAAGTAAAGAAAAAAACGGCAATAATGAAAAGCAAAATTATACAGGATAGAATACAATGGTATATACGTTCGGATATGAACACACACACACACCATGTTCATTGTATATTCATGTATTTTTTGTGTTTTTTCCATTTTTATATAAATAGACAAATTTAATGAAAAAATTTGTACAAATTTGTTTAATTTTTGTTTAATTTTTATCTTTCAATGTCTTTTTGTATTTTTCTTTTTTGTTGTTACCCTAAAAGGAAAAAAAAAATAAAATTAACAGAAGTTTTTTTTTACTGTTTGTTTTTTTTTTTAAGAACTTTTCTTATTTTTTGCTGTTGCTTTCGTTATAAATGTCATATTGTATAAATTTTATATGTATATGTATGTACAGAACGTTGTGATTACAAAAGAAGAGTAGGGAATTGCATTATAGAAAGTGAATATTTAGGTCAAACTAATAAAAAAAAAAAAAAGTTTTTCTTTTCCTTTGTGTTTTTTGTTTCATTCATTTGTTTTATTTTTTACTTGTTCTTTCGTTTCATTTTTATTTTATTCTTCTATTATTTTTATTTGTCTTGTTATTGTTGTTCTTCTTCTTCTTTTTCTTCTTCTGTGTATATTTGATAATGAAACATTATTACATTTTCATTTCATTACGATGTTCCAGAATTTTAACATTAAGTTTTATTTTTTATTTCAATTGTAATTTCTGTTCTAATTTTGTCTTTTTTTCTTCTTGTTCGTTTTTTTAATCCTCGAGGCTTATTTCTAAATAAAAATTTCTTATATATAAAATAGGAAAAGAAAAAAAAAGAATTAAGTCACCTTAAAATTGAATGAGGAGTCCTTGTTTTCCTAGTTTTCTTTTTTTCGTTTTTTGTATTTCTCTTATTTCGAATTTTTATTTTATTTTCCAGTTATTTACTTTTTTATTTTATATTTTCATTCATTGTATTTTGCAATAATAATATGTTGTAGTCTATTTCATTTCCTTTTTTTTTTTGTCAGTTAAATAAAAGTAAAAATAATTTGAATAACTATAAGGATGAGAGAATACAAAAAATGTTTAATTTTTTTTTTCTATTTTGGGGAAAATTAAAAAAATTGAAGTAAATGAACACCCATAATTATCAAGAATTTATCACAATTAAATTGTAGAATTTTATTTTATTTTTGTGTTTTTTTTCGTGAATGTTACCAGCTGACTTTAAAAAATTAAGAACTAAAAAAGTACTATGAAAGCAGAAAATGAGTCTGAAATATTATGAAAAATTTTTTTTTTAAATTTAATTTGACAATTTTAGCCAATATTCTTGAATAAGGCATAGTTGAAATCAATGTAATTCTATCATGATCACATACTGAGTTGTAATCAAAAATATAAACTTAAATTCGGCAACATAACTTAGGTATGTAGTTATTTTGTCGAATTGTTTGTTTTTACTAAAATAAAATTGATTTGTAGGAAGTTATTGTAGATAAGTATTTCTAAAATCGCAGTTTTTCCTGTAATTTATATAAAATTTTGCTCAATGTTTGAATATTTTATTAGCAAAACTTATTATTCGAGAGCTAAAATTAGTTGAGATGTCCTGTTAGAATGGAAATATGTATAGAATTTTCGAATTAGAGTAACTGAATTAAAGTATAGTAAATAGAATAAATAGTAATAAAAGTATAGACGATTAAACTTATGAAACATTAAAGTTTCCTTTTAAACCAATTAATTTAAAATAAAATTATTTTAGTTCATCTCTTAAATGAAGCAGTAAATTATATTTTTCCTATTTCTATTTCAATTTAATTAACCAAATATTGTATTCATTTCAGGTATGTAATTAAATAGGATGCAACGGAAAAAATTAAAATATTTCTTGGGACTGTGTCGTACTTAATGATTATTTAAGAGCGGAGGAACCTCAAATACTCTCTAAATAACTTATAAATGCTTTAAAAGCTGACAATATTGCATTTGAATGGGTAAAAATTTTATTTAATTTTGCACTGAAATAAAAATTTTTTGTTTCAATTTATTAATTTTTTAATTTTTATTTTTCTATTAAAGAGTTCAAGTCCAATTTTATTCCACATTTAACAAAAAATAAAACAAAAATAAAAGAAAAACGAAACAAACTAATAGTAAAAAATAATTTAAAACGATTTTTTTTAAGTTGAACATTTCACATTTTGAAATAATATTTATTTGAAATATTTTGTATTGTAACATCAGGCACATCATGAGTAATCTAACAGAAGGACTCTACAGTAAAACTTTTTTTTTATTCCATTTTTGTTTTTTTTTTTTTATTTGAAACAAAATAAATTTGTAGTGTCCTACTCAAAAACAAAAAAAGAAAAAAATTTTTTTTGTCTGTAAATATAGATGGATGGTAGAGTAGCGCACCAACCGAATAACCAACTAATGGAAAGAACAGAAAAAATAATTTTATAGTAACAGGAAGTCTACATTGTAAAGTAAAACAAAAAAAAAGGATACAGTATGATCCTTGTGGTATGATGTCAGAGAATATTTTGAGTTGAAAAAGGGCAGAAAAAATTATCTATATATATATATCTATATAAATATGTACACTTATAAAATACACAAGATAAAAAAAAAAATTAAAATAAAGAAAAAGAGCAAAAATTGCAAAGATGAACGAAAGGTTTTTTCCGTTTTTATAAATGTGATTTGTACGTGTTGAGAAAATCAATATATAGAGGAACCTACTCGAAAAATAAAAAAAAAAAAATATTTTCAAAAAAAAAAATTACAGCTTTACTGTAGATTCTTTTGTAATATTAATTTGTTAGGTATTATATGTTTCTATTATTTATAATACCATATTTTAAATAAAATCTAAATGAAGCCCGTATAGTCATTTATTTGTGGGAAAATTTTGTTGTGGGTTTTACGAAAATAAGCATGAGATTTTCACAGAATCTGGGATTATAATAATGTTATCAAAATAATATAATAATGTTTACCATGAAGCATCTTACTGTTTTTGTATTGCTAGCCTTGAATATGTTCAAATATTCTGTTAAAAATATTTCTTTAGGGACCATTGCGCACTTTGAGTTGAATTTACACTTATTTAAGTAACAAATTATGTGATCAATAAACGCGGTACTGATTTGGAACATATTGCCCTCACAAAACTTTAAATTATAATGCAAATAAATTTGGATCAAACTAATGATTTGTAAAGTGGAATGGTATCTTATATAATTTTGTTTATTCCTAGTAAAAATTGCACTTTTATACAAATATCCTTGAATAGTGCAGATTAATTTGCTCTATATATAAGGTATACTTATATATATACTTTATATATACTTTGCATTTTTATAGTTTTTTTTTCTTTTGCTAAAACTTATAAATTGCATATTTCTGGATATTTTTTTTTGTAACGAGACTTGAAATGGGCATGGTTTAGACAAAATTATTTTAGAAATTTTGTAAAATATTTATATTATGACAAGTTGCAATTCTATATATCTTTTATATACATATACTGACAAATAAATAGATATGTAATTGTTAATAATTTTTAAATAGAATTTTTGAGAACCTTTAACTATTACTATAAGATTCTATTCATATATGTGATCGTATAGCTATAAATTTGAAAGATTTGTTCGATTTTGTTGCCTACATTGAAAATTTCGGTATACATACTGTTATACATTTACATAATATGTAGATGTAAAATGAAACCTATGTAACATTTCAAATTACAAGTGCCAGAAAAAAATAGAAACAAGCTCATTTAAAGAGCCAAGTAAGTATATTGAAAAAGGGAATAATAAAAAAAAAGAAACAAATTTCTTTTTGTTTTTAAAGTGGTCGCATGCAATTTTTGTTGATGATTTCAAAAGAACTAAAAATGATTGAAAATGACATTTTGATATATTGAAAATCGATTTTTGATAATCATTCGATGTATCTTTATTTGTTTGTTACTATCCTTACTATTTTGGATTTTTTTTTATGTTGTAACATTAATTTCCCATTCGAGAGTTGAAAGAAAGCAAAAAAAAAAGAAAATGAATAACAAAGTTGCATTAAGAGTTTCCAAAATGAATTTTATTTTTTGTTTTTCGTATATAAAATAAAAAATTAATTCCAGGCCTTAACTTCATTTCATTGCAATGTTGCAAAAATTTATGACAATTACAACAATGATGATGATGATGATAAATATTTTGTATATAGAGATCAAAATTTTTTTTATTGATTGAAGATCATTTTCATATATAAATAAATGGAAATTTGATTGCATTCAAATTTAGAACTCAATTTGTACACTATAAAATTTGTATAGTATTGAACTTTTTCAGTGAATTTAATTGCATTTAATAGTCATTAATGCAGCAATTGAAAAACCTATAAAGCAATTTGCATTTATAGTAAAAAAAAGAAGGAAAATCTATTTAGAAATTACTTCAAATATTTTAGGATAATAAGGGTTTTCTTTTTCATCTTTTACAATTGGAAAATTTTATATTTCAAAATAAAAATTTAAAGAATTTAACTTGAATTTTATATTAAGTATCCTATAATAAGCCAAATAATATTGGTATATATATATATGTATATATACGATTCTTTTAAAATTTTAAAAATTTTGAGATAAATTGCATAAAAATTATACCTTGTTCAAAAATATTATGAAATAAGAATTTTTAGTTTTATAATTTATAAATTGGAGGGTTGTAATTAGTTATTATGAATTGAATTTTTCTTAGAAATTATAGGAAAAGGGTTTTTAAAGAGAAAAATTCTTGCAGATAATTATATAATTTATTTATTTTTAAATTATATGGAGTGGAGATTTTTTAAATTGAAATTCTATTTATAGTTGATTTTATTTTAGGAAAGGATTTCTTATATTTGTGTAAGATTCATGCTTTTTATTTGAAATGAACCGTTGAAGTTCATAAACTATTTCCGATTTAAAATTAAAATTAAAATATCTTGTTATAGTAGAAAGAAAAGGATATTTGAACAAAGAACCTTCCTTAAAGGAAGCATTTTTATAAGAGATTTTAAAAATAATTAAAAAAAATTAAAATTAAAAATAAATATAATAAAACATTTTATAGTGCAATGATCTAATTGAAATGTTAAAAATATAAATTCTAAAATTTCACGAGTTTCCCTTGAAATTTCTGAAATTAGTATACCACTTTATTACATATAATTGCGCATATCTGTATGAAATATGTATTAGTACTTTCTATTATACTTAAATTTTGTTAAATTCTGAATCAGTACTGAAAACGCTAGAACAATGTGATAGCACTTATGGATTATACCTGAACCAATTATAGGAAAATTAATTTCATAAATATTTAAACTTAAAATTAATCCGAAAAATGAGTACAAATATAAAATTTTTCTTATAATTTTCACGCAGCCTTCCCTCTATATTAATAATTTATTTATTAAAATCATGTTTTGTTTTATTTTGGATAAATTTTCATGAAAATCATATTTTTTTTTGTAGTTTCCTTTATTTTATCATCACACGGTTACCCACTCCCTATTTTATGTGTGTTGCGAAGCAAAAAATTTATTTTGTAAGCTTATAACTTGAATTAAAAAAATATAAAGAAAAAATTTCCGTATAGTTTCTATTTAAACTGTAGCTCTGTGTATTTTTAATATTTTAATAATGAAAAATAATAATAAAATAAAAATGGAATAAAAAAAGTAAAGAAAATAATCACAAAACTAACAATGATAACAGAATCATATTACGATTTTACAACTATATACATACATACATACATATAGTTGCTTGGTAGAGAGGTATCCTTTTTTTAGTTGAAATTTTATCAGCATCAATTTACACAAGTATACACAATTACAAAAAAATAAAATAAAGATAAGAGTGCTAACAATATTTACCTAGTGTCAGATTTCTATCAAGCGTATACGTTGTTGCTAACTATTTTTTGTTGTTTTGATTTTGTGTTAGGTTTGTTGTTCACTTCTCGGGATTTTGTTTTGTTTAACTGTTATGTTCCTTTTTATTTTACATTCATATTCATTATTTGTCTGTTTGTTTTTATAACTATGATTTTTTCTTTTTTCATTGTGCAATTTTTAGTTTGTTTTAAACTCCTCAACATTGTTTTTTATTTCCAAAGGCATTTTTTTGGCTCACCAATCTATGGTTTTCAAATCTTTTTTTTTATTTTTGTTCTTCATTTTACTACTGTTTCTTTTTTTTGCAATTCTGCTTTTTATTTACTTTATTTTTAAATTTTACCATTCTTTTTTTTTTTTTTTGCCATTTTCCATTCTTAGTTGAGTTTTTACAATTATAATATCATTTCATTCAGAAATGTTTCTATTCTTTTAGAACAGGATGAGTTGATAGAAACTGGTCAAATTAAGATTATAACCGTGAACTCGGATTACTTACATAAATTCATACAACAGTAATATTTTTGAAAATAAGAGGTAATAAAATTGTCGATTACAATTTAGAAAATTTCCAATGCAATTATGTGAATATATGTAATTGTACCGAAACAATGTTTGTGTATAAAATCCAAAAGATTCATTTGGGATCAATTGAGATTAAATATACTGATGATGTTAGAACGTATTGTATATATACGTGAGTTTTATTTAAATTGCCTTCTTGATATTTTTACAGTTATGTGATTGCAATTCGATTAAACAATGCTTTTCATCTGATCTTATTAAAAAAATATTTATTAAAACTTCAAACACATATTAAATTTAATTAAATTTCGTGAAAATTTTGTGAGAAATTTCAATGTCAGAGGTTACTGCGCTGAATATTCAGTATGAATGTATAGCTATACAATGTTTTTGTTCCACATAAAATCAAAAAATCTCGTTCTGTTGATTTATCAGATCGTGTAGATTTGAGACTAACAATGAGCAATGCATATGTATAAACAATAATCTCAAAAACACACAACTCAACGCAGTCAGCTTTTTCACTACTGATTTAGTACGGCTTATAAATTTTTTAACTACATTCCAAGTGCTAACAATCAGTGTTAAAGTCACACAGTGACATTTCTTATACTTAACTTTAAAATATTGTAATTCGTCAAATTTTTACAAGTTTTACAACTTTATCAAATTATTTGTAAAATTAACCTCAGTTATATAACAAAGTTTTTTAAATATTTTTTAATATTTACGAAAACAAACCGCGTAAAGTGAAAAAAAGAGGTGAAAACGAAAAAAAAAAAATTTCTGTAGACCAAATGTAACTATTGCAGTTGTAACTATAGCAGAATTTTAAAAACAAATATTGTGTTTACAATTTTTTTTTCTATATTCCAGAAAATTTTTAAATTTGGAAAAGTTTGAGTTTGTTCAGCGCTTGTTATTTCAGCTGTTGTTGATGTATAATGCAATTTTTGTTTATGTTTTTCTCATAACATTCTCTTTTTTTTTCAAGTGCTTTATTCTTGAATACTTTATTAAGTTTTTCTTTTTTTAATGGAAAGGTTTGTTTTACATTTTAAAACATTTTTTGTTATAATTTTTCCCGAATTCAAATAGCACGGTTTCAAAATAAAATAACCAGCAGTTAAAACATCCAAAAAGGAAAAAAATTTTCTGTAACATTTTCTCCGTTGATCGTAGGGCTGAACAGGAAATTGTTTGAATGGTACATAGAAAAGAATTATAAGAATAGCTAATGAAAATTTCTGCAGAAGAGAGAGATTCTTCATACAACTAACTCGAATCAATTTGAAGGGAATAATTTTTAATAAAATTTTTCTGCTTTGACTCGTTCCTTAAATTACGTCATCCATCAGTTCTGCGATTGTATGAAGATATTTCTATTAGTTATTCTTCTAAGAATTAATTATAAATATAAACAACACGCTGTATTCATAATACAACAGCAATAGCACTGTTGAAAATTAAATTATAAATTGAATTGTAAAATCACAGACGGAAATTAAATTTCATAATACTTTCAAAACAGAAAAAGTTTAATAACCCATTCAAAAACGTCCAAGTGGAGAATTACTTTAAACAACATTACTCACAGAAACAAAATATTTTGTAAGGATAAAAATTTTGAATAAATTAGAAAAATGGCTGTATATCATAATTATGCAAACAAATAGCTATTTAAATAATAAAAAAAATCCAAAAATCATTATTACAACCATTCACCAGACAAAAAAAAAAACCTAAAACAAAATCATTTTTTTTTTTAATTTCCTTAATGTTATCCTTTATTTTGCTTAAATTCTAAAAATTTTCTTTTGAAATTATCCAATTTTTTTTCAAATCTTCTTTTGCCCCATGTTAAACTCATTTGTAATTTAATTTTACTAATTTCAAACTAGTTATAAGCGCCGACACTTCTGTGAATACTAAATAATGTCATTTCTTAATAAAGAATGTTTACGTGTAAAGAAAAAAAAAGAGAAATAGAGTGTTTTATAAAAATATTTGACTTGTAGTATCGTTCTCAATGTTAAAAAACTTAACTTTATTAAAAAAACACAATTAAAATTTCATTCGTACAAGGTTCTTCTTATTTTTTTTTTTAAATTAAATGTGTTAAATGTTTTTAAAGAGAATAATATAAAAATCTACTTTTTGTGCGATTTGCCTAGAAGTATACTGGAAACAAAGTTTTCTTGACATACATAATTAAATATTATTATACAAAATGATATTTTATTTATGTATGTGCAATTGTGCAGAAGTTTTTCCAACTGTTAGTAATATTTCATATTACAGCTTGCTAATAAACACCTTGATTTAGGTTAAGATACCCATTTTATTTATTCTTATTATATGTACTTAATGAAAATCAAAAATAATACGAAAATTACTTAAGACACTCAAATGTGTCAGAGAAGGTAATATTAGTTTACAATAATTTCACAGTACAAGATTTCGTTTTACATATTATGTAAATCACTTATTAAGTGACTGAATATTTAAAGGTATGAAGAGCAGATTTTTTAGGTCGTGATGCGTGTGAAAGTAAAGAGGATGTACATGAATTTAGAAATTGCAAAATTTTTAATGACAGCAAAATAAATGCAATGGATAAAAATTTTCAATAATTTTGTAGAAAAAAATTTTTATTAATAATTTTAATAACCATGTTGAATTGATAGCAATTTTTTAAAATTAAGAGAAGTAAGAAAAAAAAAATACATTATTATTGTAAAAATATCTTAGAGGTAAATTTTTATTATTTCTACCCTTCATTATATAGCAATGAAATAGAAACAATGAAAAAAAGTATCTATTTTATACTTTTCATATAGTAGATAGAGCAAATTCTAAGATATTTATTCAAAATCTTTTATTTATCTTATTCAATTCTCTACAGTTATGCCTTATACTATAGGAGCATAATACATACATATATGTAATTTATTATATGAAAAATTTGTTTGCCAAATAGAGTATACGAGAAGAACTCGAGAGCTGTAGGCATAATATTATTATTTAATTTTGCTAATGACAATTCTTTGTGAATCTAAATTTTTAAACATCACATGTTCTTTAAGATTTGGAATGGAATTCATATTTACTGCTTATTCCAGTTCCCCAAAACATTTTTATGTTTTTATGATGAACTTTTGTACAAAATTTTTCAATGTTGTTTTCATTCAAAATTATTTCAGAGAAGCTATTTGTTTAGATTTCCATGATTTCTAGAAGAAATTCTTTGAAATTAACTTATTAAGCATTGCGTCTACATAATATCCATTTTATATATAATTTATACAGGGTGATTCTTAAAAGTATACAACAACATAATATATCACTATGGTTATAGGATGGAAAATGGGTATAACTTTTGTTCCGCACTGGGTGCCAAATTTCAAGGGCTTCCGAGTTCCAGAAATTTTAACGAATATTCACGAAATTTTTACTTATCCAAGTTTTTTTATATTATAACTTCCGTTCCGAAAAAGATAGGAGCTTTAAACAAACAGTTTCCGAAATGCCTAGTAAAGGGCTTAAAATCGATATGCTGTTTGATTTTGTATTTTATATACTTTCGGAATACCAAGCATTCGAACTGTAGGGAAAATCAAATTTTTCACTTGTTTTATTTTCCATATGGATTAAATTGTTTTTTTTTTGGCATTATAAAAGGAATATAAAAATTTAAATAATACTACAAACTAAATAATAGAAAACAAAATATTAAAAAAACCTATATCACAATTTCCATTTGAAAAAGATCAGAGTATTTCTTTTGTATATATACTTGCATTATACGCAAGGATAAGAAGCCTGGATAAAAAAATTTATTATAAAAAAAAATGGTTTTCTACACACTATTGTTAAAAGAAAAAACCCCTTTTTCATCATTCTTACAGTTCTTGCTTGTATGTATATGTATATATGTACTTTATGTGTAGGTATATATACCTGTATTTAAGAAACTAATATACATAAGCATAGTGCTGGCGAATAATGTTATGAATAGAATGAAAATAGGAAAAAAAAAAATCATTTCTTTCTTTTTGTATTTTTCATATATTTTGTTTTTGTTTTTATTTCTTTTTTAAATATTTTTCTGCATAAATGCATCCTTGATGTAATTTCAAAACAATGTTACCATGAGCATCCTTTATTTTCTTTTTTCTTTTATATTTTACAATTTTTTTTCATTTTGTTTTGTTTTTTTTTTATTTTTGTTTCTTGCTATTATCCTACACTGCCTTACACTTGGTTAACATAGAAGAAAAGTGCCTTAACCGCATCATGTTCTACAATAGTTGTTTTCCATTCTACTCAGATGTGTGTATGTATGTATATAAATAATCGTATATACATATATAATGGTAATATATATTGGTGTGTGATTGCATAGAAATACAAAACAATATTGTACTACTTTTAAATTGAACATAATATAGAAACTAGAGTGTAAGTTGGTCTCGAGAATTTCTGGTTTCTGTTTTGTATATATATAAAATATTTTACTGTTTTTAAAGTTAAAATCATGTGGGTGCATAGCTCCAATATTTAATGTGTTTTCATATACTTTTATTTTTGCTTACATATTGTATATTAAATGCATACATATATACGTGTATATACATACGAAATGAAAGCTGCTATTTTGCACACAAAACTTTTTCAAAAAACATTGAAAAGCTTTCATTTAATAAAGTAACATTAAAACAACACAAAAAAAAAAGAAACGAAAATTAGTAAGGAAAAGTGTAAAAGAAAATGCTAAACAAAAAAAGAAAAAACAAAAAGAAAAATTAAATTTTTTGTAAAATCATATGGAAGATTTCGTTTTTTTTCCTTTCCACTGTAATCCTTGTTACTTATAGATGTATACACCATGTATCCTCTTAATTTGCCTAAGTATTGAATGACTTTAGGAAAAACAAAAAAATAAAACAAAAAAAAAAGGAAAAACATAAATAAAACATTAAAATCACATTAAAATTAGGACGAAAGTGAAATGTTAAATAAAAATGGTCGAATTGTTAAAGAAATCAACTAAGTCAATATTTTATGTTTAGACTTATTTAAGGATTTAATTGGATTGTTAAAGCAACAATTTAATTTCATTTAAAAATTGAAATTTTAAAGGAGTTTCAAGAAGAATGAAAAGTGTAATAAAAAATTTTATCTCATTTTGCTTCAATTTTTTTTGAGAATTTGGATGTATATGAGTAAAGAATTTGATCAGTAGAACTAGTGACTATTTATTTATATATGGTTCTATAAATGGATGCAACTAGTGACTTGATATACTCAGCCCTATCATGAATTCTAATCGTAGAATCTACAATTTATTAACTTAGCTACGACGTAAACTTTTGAATTATTACAAATTCCTTTCATAGAGATTATAAATCAGCAATGGCAGCACCATTTTCCAAAGTTTCAAAATTGGTATTTAACTTCAATTGTCAAATTTTTATTTATATTTTTTTGGTGCTATTTGAATAAAAAACTTTCAAAATATTGAGAGTTTATATGAATACATTTCCCTTCATGATAATTGTGTTGGAGGAACTGAAACTCAAACAAAAAAATTCAAAACTTGAAACTTTAAAACAACCATACTCTCTTAAAATTGCTTGCTATCTGTGGTTATTTTTTTAGTAGATTTTTGAGGGTTATTTTTACTAAAAAAGTAGTTTATGATTACCTTATTATGAAAATTTGAAGAAGTAATTCGGAATTGACAACATGAAAATAGTAATTTTCGAACTTAAGAGCCACGAACGAAGTTCATGGTAGGGCTGATTATCTTTTCCTTTTGTTCTTCATGAAAGTATCGCCTTTTGTTTGTCATTCATAGCTATCGTTTTCTTGTCAGATTTTACCCACTTACAATGTTACACTTATAAAATTTCTAGTTTACCTTTAGGGTTTTCATATATTATAGCTATTAACTTAATTAAAAAACCTAGTCTATTAAAATTTCAATTAATTAAAAAAAAATTTAGCCATAATTTCTTAAGAAATATTAAATATATTAATGTGAATTTAATAATTTTAGTTCAATTTATTTTAGTTGGAAAACATTTTGTCATGTAGAAAAGATTACATTGACAAATAGTTTACGAATTCTCCTATCATGAGTTCAATAATTGGTTAAATAGTAATTGGTTTAACAATAATTTTTTTAACCAAATAATGATTTGCAACACTTTTCCATTACAATACATAAAAAATTTGTTTTATTTTTTTTTAAACGTAGGAACGAAAAATGAATAGAAACTTTTTCACTTATGTAATTCATAATATTTTCAAGACGAGAAATTAGTGCTTAAAGGACTACAGAAAAATAATTAAACAAAATACCAAAAAAAAAAATCTGATGTGGTCAGCCTATAACCCACCGCAATGTGTATTGCCTAGTTTGTTACAGAAGATTATAAAAAATAAATTAATTTAAAAAACTTTTTTTTTATTTTTAGGGCCTTAGTAAACTGTTAGTTAACATACCTAGAAAAATGTAAATTTGACTCTTAGTCGAGTTTCGCTTTGTGCTACCCGATTTCTTTGAAATGCTCGTCAGTTAGTAATTCTCTGAAATCAATTCGCTCCATAGATAGAGTAAAAAACGTAAAATCAGCCTTCAGATCATATTCCGAGCCTTGACCTTTCCAAAAGAGTTACAGATTTATTGTTTTAACACCTCGAATTTAAATATCAAATTTCAATTAAATCGATATGAAATTCCAAGTAAATCAATTGAATGTTTTCCGATGTTTGACAGACTGATATGTTGCTAAAAATAGTTTATTTACCATGGAGAAGTGCGTTCCCACCGAGCACTCGATATGCAAAATTTGTTGCCATCACATAATCTAAATATTGTATACACAATGCGGTCGGTAAAAACATATTGTATACATGTATGTAAAAAGTCTTAAAGTTATAAGGTAGTAGTGGAATTTCTAGTGGACTGCCATGTATTTAAAAATTACCAGTATAAGTACTTGTATAGCAAAAGAAAAATTAATGCAAGATATGCAACAGCATTCATGATCTAGAATATTATAATATGAGTAATTACGAAGGAAGAAAATTATTATTATTTTGTTTTTCTGTTTTACATTTTGTTCTTACCATGTTTCCTTGTTTTAACTATTTTTAATGTACAAGGCCATGCTTTCTTATAATTTCTTTCCGTAGCTAGAGAACAAAATTTAAAAAAGTTTTTGTTTTTTTTTTTGTTTTCCTTGTTTTTATATTTTAGAAACTTACGTACACTCTTGTTGAATAATATTCATGTATGTGTTTGTGTGATGGATGTGTACTCTTACATTCATTGAATACTTGTGTATACATTTTTTGAGATGTATTTTATTAATTAAATTAATTAAATAAAATTTTATATGTACGTATATAGTAAAATAATAAAAATAAAAATTTTAACATGTTATTGTTTTTTGTCTCTCTTTTTCGTATAAAAATCTTTTGTCAAACTTAAGAAAAAAATAAAATGTTATTTGCCTTTTTAATTCAGTTTAAGAGGCTATATTTTTAATTAAAAAAAAGAAAATCATCTCATTAAAATTTTAGGTTAATTAAATAAATATATTTTTATTTTAAGAAATTTTTAACCTTTAAGAAATATTTTGAAATATTTTTGTTTATGGATTAATGAAACTGCATATTGTGGTACTTGTTTAAAATTACGGATTTTTGGAATAATAATGTATTGTGAGCTGAAGTAGATTTTCCAAAAATCCTTACGTTTTTATTATAGCATATCGGAGAGCTACTTGTGTGGAAGAAGACGAAATTTTCTTTATATTAGTTTTGTCCTATAACCACGTTTACATAGATAATTTTCTATATGTATACGTAGATATAGTTAAGATTAATTTTTATTAATAAAAAATACATTTGAATGAATTCCTGGGAAGTGAGAGATTTTCCTGAAAAATGTATTTGATGAAGAAATACATGCATACATCAAAAATCATTTGTTTTAATATAATTCCATACTAATTTATATTTATATACGTAATGACGTAATTTTAGAAATAATTGTCTAAGATATAGATATAAGTGTATGTTTTTGATCAGCGCCGAATTCTTACTTGGAATGCCGAAAGCCTATTTAAATTGGATGTGATTGAGGTAGTTGAGTGGTTTGGGTAGCTGCTCTAAAATTTTAAAAGTTATTTGGCTTTATTTCAGAATTTTTTTTAATTATATGTGTATTTGGAATCGTAATAACAGATAAAAATTACTGAAATTACTTAAGTCTTTGTGATGGTCATATCTTAGAAATTATATTTAATTTACAGAACTAAAATTTTGTATAAATAAATATGCCGACATGGTCATTATCTTCGGTAAAAGCTGTTGAAATATTATTATAAGCGCTCACTAGCGGGTGTCATACAATCTCGAAAGTTATTTGGTATTATCTCAATCAAAACTATTTTTATCAAACATTTCTTAACTGAGTACTATAAATTAGAACTATACTCAAGTGAATAATAATTTTCGGATATAGTACATTTTTATGACATTACTATAAAATCATTATTTTACAATACATGGTTTGAATTTATTTAATAAATGCTATTCCATTTGTAATATGATTAATAAATCACAAATCACCTTGCGCTCATTTAATATGTTATTTAATAGGTAATGAAATGTGTGCAGGTATATATTGAAATTTGTAACTGTTACACTTGCACTTAATAATAAAAATGGAATTTTGATTTATGAAAATAAGATTTCGACTTGAAAAGAAAGTATCTACATACTTGTTCAATAAAATTTTATTGAATAATTCTGAAGTGATAAAATGGTAGGCTCTTTTTTAAATTTTAATTGTTTTAATAGCTCATCATAAAACCTATTTTCCACTTCAATCATGTTTTTTGCTCAATTACAAACCAATGTGATATTTATTTTTTCTCTTTAAAGACTTTTATTAAAGAATCCAACAGCATATCCCACAAAATTTCATAAAAAATATGCTGTTGCTTTACATTCTTCTTAATAATAAATTCGTTTTGGACTTCATTAATTTTCTGTTTGATTAATTACACTTTCCATAAATTTCCTCTTGCAAATTTTTAATGAAGTGTTTAAAAAGAATGGTGTTGTCCGAATGGAAAGTGATTAAAAGAAGCGAGGAAATTAAATTATTTTAATACCTGAATAAATATGATTGAAGATGGCGTATAATTAAATAGAGTAATAAAGACTTTCTGCAATTTTTTTTTTTTTGTCAAAGAATTTTTCTTTGAGAAATTAATTTTTTTTTATAAAGTAGTAAAAAATTACATTTTAATATCAAAACTTACCAATAAAACTATTTGTCTATTTTAATAATAATTATGTGTGTGTTCATCCATTCATCTTTGAAGTCTGAAGATGCAAAATCATTGTATATGAACGTTTAGATAAATTTTTTTCATCAAAAATTCATCCTTTATAATAAATCAAATAATTTCCGGTTATTTTGATATCTTTAATATAACAATAATGCTCGTTCATTTTTCATATATATATATACAGATAGTTAGTGTGTTATACTGTTCCCTTTGAAAATAGGGAAAAAATTTTTTATCCCTTAACTGAATATATTTATATATATATGTTAACCGAGCAAAAAATTGTTATCGCAAATTGCACAAAAAATTCAAAATAAAATAAAAAAAGTAGTTTTGAAAAGAAAAATGCTATTTCTTTACTTTCTTATAGGTTTCTTCCTTGTATAATATTTAAAAATATAAGTATATGACACATTGTATGTGTCCTTACTTTTAAATTTAAAATGTTTTGAAGCAGGACATTATACACATAAATAATAATAAATTGTGAAGAAAACCTTTTTTATGTTCCTTTTTTTTTGGTTTGACCAAAAATCTATACATATATAGGGTGTCATCCGTATCATGGGTGTACACTTTTTCTTATTCGATTATATTGGATGTAAGCAGATGCAATATGAATAAAAATATTTAGTCGTTTGTATTTTCACTTTATCTTCAAGAACGTAAAAGGCAGGTAAAGGAAAAACAAAATTATTTCTTATAATATAGGTTTTTATTGCACAACGATATACGTGCGGGTATTCCCAACTATGTTATTGTATAGTGAGTCCGAAGACGTAAAAATATGTGTACTATTATTTTTACTTATGAAATGTTTACGTATATTTAAAAAAATAAGGATATTTATGCAATTTTATGCATTCATATACGTATATATTATTTGCATTTATACAGGTTTGTGTGTCTACAATAATAAAATTGGAAGAAATAAATAATAAACTAAAAAAAAAAACAACGACTCCATATGTTGAAATGCTTGACGAAGCAAAAAATTTCACTTGAAATTCATTCATGCTAAAATTTTTTTGTGTTTATAGGTATATGCATATGTATGTGTTCCGTTAGTTTATGTATTTATATTCTTGTATATAACATGCGGGAGTTTGATTTGTAGTTGCAGCAACGAAAAAAAAACAAAAGAAAACTTAAGTAGAAAACCAAAAACAAAAAAAAATATCATGTGTTCTTTAAAAATCCAAATACAATGACATCAAAGTTAGTTGGTTGGTTTATTATAAAATATCCTTAATTTTGTACAATATTAATATAAAACCTATGTGTATGTGAGTGCATTTCACGCATTTAGTATAAGGTGGATGCATTCGTGAATGTTCGTGTAACACAATTTGTATTTATTTTTTTTATTATTATATTATTTTCCAGCATATCCTTGTTTTCTTTTTTTTATATTTTTAAAATTTTCCTTTTTTTTCGGTTTTTAATTTACGGAAAAACATTTTGTGGTTTGTTAGGTTTTAAGATTGTGGGATTATTTCAGGTCACCACGTTAATGGCAACTTTTTTTTTGTACCAATGCTTTTTCTTCCTTTTCGAAAGTATATGTATATATATAATATATATATATATGTAGAAGTTTCATTATTTTAAAAATGGAATATTTTTAATTTTTTTTTGCTTAAAGTTTAAATGGAACTTGTAACAAATAAGTGAATTTTTACTTTAAAGTTCCATTTTTGTACGTTTTTTTTCAATTAAACAGAAAGGAAGTTAATATAAAAAAAAGAAAATAAAGTTGGGCCAAACCTATGGTTTGTAAAGTAGCATTTTTCTTCTCAACAGGTGAAAATGCTGCTCTTAAAAACAATCATTTACATTATTTAAGTTACTTTTATTCATATAACAAAATAATTCAAAGATTGCATACATTTAGGATGGGCAATGTATACAATCTTTGAAATAAAACAAAAAAAATATTTAACAATTTGAGTCGTTAACATAATAAAAATTCAAGGGTTAATAGCGTCAACTAAGAAAAATAATTATACTTTTTGTTGACATGATATTTCCTGTTAACTTTCTGTATTTATAGAAATTTGAAAAAGCTTGCAATTACGGAAATATATCCAGGAATTCGAGTTTCACAATTTTCGAAAGCCGATTACTTTAGAGGGGGTGGAAATGAAAACAAAAAGTTTTTGAACTATTTATTAGTGTCTAAAAACTGCTAAAAAAATTCAGTCTCCTACAACCTGAGATCTATGAGGAAAACGATACCAAAAATTTGGCAAATTATGAATTTTAGGTAATGGCTAATATTAAGCCAGTCAGTGCTTTTATGCGTTTGAAGAATTTAAAAAATGTTTATGATTTTGCTACAATAAATATTTTAAAAATGGAATTTTTAGGGTTTTGGGGGCTATAGTTTTTAGATTGGGAGAAGTAGGTAAAAGTGATCTTTTGCGGAAAATCAGTAATGATATTTCAACTTTTTATCTTCAAGTGTGTATAGGTTTTGTAAACGGGTTCACGGACGGAAGGATAAAGTGAAACTAATAAGCACTTTTTCAAAATTGTTTTGGAAAACTTAAAAAAAAACAAAGTTTTTCAGCCAACATAACGGTATGTTTACCATACATCTATATATGTCGACTAAAGCGTTTCGATATTAAAGAAAACATTGGTAAAAAAATTTAAATTTTATTTATTTAAATGTTTTCGTTAATATGTTCGCTACAAGATAAGCCACACACACAAACATATGGAAATGAATGTACCCATGCATGGGTATTTTTTATTGAAAAATATGATGATGCAATGAGGTTCATGAGAATATATTTTCTTACAATCAATTCAAAATAATAAATACATGAATAATTATATAAGGTTTTTAATAATTAAATGTTTGAATATTATTATTCAAAGGTCAAGTTGTTCCATTCTTTTAAGCCGTTCCTTAAATTTTGTAACAATAAAAATCAAAAATTTAAACATAGAAAATACGATGGTTGATCTACTGTCTATATAGTGATAATCTATCACAATGAGTCTACAATGAGACATATTACTTCACAGATTTGTACAGAAAGAGCTGGAATAATATTTTACTAAAAATAGTTACTATAATCAGCGCGTTTCTGATACGAAAAAGTTTATATGCTTATATAATTTATAATTGTTTTATGAAGCGAAATTGAATAAGAGAATCTTAAACAAATGTTGGAAATTTTCGAAATTTTGTATAGTGAAAATAAAAAATATTCAAAAATTCGTTTACATAACAAGACAACCAAGTCTGTGCCAGTTTGTTCTTATTTTTTGAAAAATTCAAGAATATTTTTCTTAATATTCACGTTTATTTTAATGCAAAGTTATAACAAAAATATTCCCTTTCTTATAACCTATATAAGATTTACATATTATATATTTATTTCTTCCTCAATGACGAGGATCTTCTTTAATATGAAGGATTTTTCTTATCTCTATTATTATCAAAACTTTTTTGATATGTGTCTACAAGAACTTTTGGTTTTCTAATACTAAAGTCATCAGAATTTGTATTGATTTCTAAGTTTTCTTATATGAATGTGAAGTAAATATTACATATTATATATAATTATATAAGCATATAATATTACAGTGTTGAAAAAATTCCATGAATTAAAAAGAAAATTTTCATAATTTTCTGCTACATAATTTTTAAACAAATTTTGACAGATCTCTTAAAAACTTAATATTAAAACATGTTGCATTTAGTAAAAGTTAAAATTAATTGTAAAAAATTTTATTAGATGATTAACATAAAATTTTGAATATCTTTTTAAATATCCACTAATTTTCAATTACAAGAAGAAATTATGTTAATAAATGTTATGAAACAGAAAATTATTACTAAGTAACTATAAACAGATTTGAAAGATTGCTAACGTTCTTCATATAATTTATTCTTTTTTATATTAGAAATATTCTAGGGTTATAATGCTATGAGGATCTTAGGAAAAACTTGCTAATTTATGAATTATTCAAAGTATTCATCTGATATATGTACTTCTCTCTTGTGCTTAGACAACAATGCTTTTTCGAAATTCGCTCAAGAAACTCAAGAACTTTACATTTTCTCTCACAAAAACAAAAGATTGCAGGTCTCTAGAATTTTGATGGAAGTTGTACTTGAAGCGATAGCAAGTTATTTTGAAAGCTATTTGTTTTCTCAGCTAGTTTTTTTGACAATAATTTCTGCAAAAACTTTTCCCATGGTATATTATATAATAAAAGAGTCTTTGTAAATAATTTCAACATCAAAATAAAAACATCAAATTCAGTTTGCAAACATCGATAACAATTTTATACTACTTCAATTTCTGCATGAGATGTCAAATATTTTGCATTTATGATTTATCAATTCAAGCTTTTACTCAGTATTTATGAATATTTGCGGGACTGCAGGTGTAATTTTCCTTAATTAGCACTTTTCCAAAAAAATTTTTGAAAAAAGTGCTTATTAGTTTCACTCTGTCCGTCAGTCCGTCCGTCCGTCCGTCCGTCCGTCCGTCCGTCCGTCCGTCTGTCCGTGTGTCCGTGTGTCTGTTTACAAAACTTCTACACCTTTGAAGATAGAAAGCTGAAATTTAATACGTACATAGATCTTCACTAGAAACTTATTTCCGTAGAACAAAATTTTTACCTATCTCCCCCCTCTAGAAGTTATACCCCCCCAAAAACCTAAAAATGGCCTTTTTTAAATATTTGTTGCAATGAAACCATAAGCATTTTCAAAATTTTGCAAACGCAGAAAGGTAGTGGCTGGCTTCCCCTTGCGCGGTATACTATAGTTCAACTTAAGAAAAACAAAATGGCCGCTCAAATTTACCGTTATTTAAAGTCCTTTTTTTCAAAATTTTTGATGTCGTTTTTCTTCTAGACCCCAGACTGTAGAAGCTTGAAATTTTAGGAGCTTTTAGATATTAATAAATAGTTCATATTGTTAGAAGAAAATTTTTTTCCATCTCCACCCCCTCTCAAGTTATCACCTCTTGAAATTCGTAAAATTTGAATTTTTGACACCTTATATTTCAGAAACCGCAAGCTTTTCCAAATTTTTATAAACGCAAAAAGCTAACGGTAAATTCCGTGAAATTAAAAAATATAATTATTTTTCTTAACTCACACAATTAACCCTTAAAATCGAGCATTATGTTAACCCCTTTTTATATTAATTTTTGCTTTATTTCAAAGACTGCATATATGCGTCATCCTAAATATATGCAATCCTAGAAATAGTTTTGTATATGAATGAAAATAATTTTAATAGCGTGACAGCTATACATAGACTGTATTTAAAAGCAGAATTTTCACTTGTTGAAGGGAAAAGTGCTACAATACAAACCATTGGTTCGACCCAACTTTATTTTATTATTAAAAATATGTTATTATTTAATATTAAGTATGGAATGTATTAAGATTAAATATGAATAAATTTTAATATTAAATATGAAGCATAGCAGCTGTTGTTGAAACTATACTTGTTGTTTGCTAACATGTTGGGAGAAAATCAGATCTATTAGTTCGTATGTTATGATACCTATTAAATAACGTGAACATTTAAAAAGTCTTGCTAATGAAAGTGAAAGAACCATAATAATGTTATAATTTTAAATAAAAATTATATGCCATCTTCCATAAAAAAAATCCATCTAATGTTTATTCAGCTAGACTCAATAATGAACACTGGAAAATTCCAATATCATAGATCTTTCTAAAATCATAATTTATTAAATTAAATCATAATTTTAAAAAAAATATTAATTCTTAAAAAAACATGACCTCATTTTTAATGAACTTAAATAGTATATCAAATGAGAACAACTAGTATCTTCATTGTAAAACCATTTATATATTTTGCAAATTCAATATTCCATCTACATACATATATATACTGCAAATTTTATAGTTGAGTAAAAGTACTTACATCAATCAATGCTGTTCTGTAAAGCATATTTTAATAATGATGTAGAATATTTAGGTCAGAAAATGTTTTTTTCTTTTATTGAATTTTTTGTGTATGGTATTTTTTTTTTGTATTACAATTAATATACTTAAAATGTACAATATATTTTTAATTTTATTAGAATTTGTTATACAATATTATATTTTTTGTATAATTTTTTTTTTCTATCGTTCTTTCATACTATAATGTCCAATTTAAATTTAAATAAATTCTCAAAGAATATGAATAAAGCAATTGCAAAAATATAAAATATCCATATGTGGTTTAAATCAAAATTTTAAAATATATTTCAAGAATTTTTTTTGTTCTTATTTTTCTTTATAAAAATCCTTTTTTTTTTTTTTTTGGTTATACACCACTCATATAAACTTTTTCAAATTTGTCAAAATCCATAATAAAAAATATAATTTAATTTTACAGAAAGTTTTCAGTTTTTTTTTGTGTGTGTATAATAAAGAGAAAAATAACTTTTCTTTTAAATATTTTATTATACAAATTTTATATTATTATTATTATTATTGCTTATATAATAAAGAAATAAATTAAGTTAAAAAAGAACTCAGTTTCTAATAACTCTGATGGAAAAGATGTTTTGTATTTTATTGTTAATGGATTTTAATATTATGGGTATGTACATATATTTCTATATATTTATATACACTCTGACTAAGGTATGTATATATAACTGTTAGAGGGATATTATATAATATACATAAATATATATAATAGTCGTATACATATTATTCATACCTTCTTACTCAATTTAATAAAATATGATGTAGTGTATTTTAAAAACTATTTGAAAGAAAAAACAAATTCAAGTTAAAATAGGTCACTTCTGCATTGTAAATACTTTTACAATAAAATAAAATAAATTATATATGTATATACATATACAAAATGTAAAACTTTCTCTTTTCTTTAAGTATGAGGAAATCGTAATGTATACTCGTATAAGTATATTGAAAAAAAATAAAAGAAATGAAAGTAGAACTACATACAATTTATTTAATATGAAATTAAAGACAAATATTGCTTAAAAAAAAATTATAGTTCACACAACTTTTTCATATTTAAACAGTAAAATTAAAATTTAATTTTCAAAGTTGATTAATTATTTATACATATAAACTGTTATGTTCGAGGTTGTTTTATTTAATTAAGATTTTTAAACTGAAAAAGAATTTTTAGTTACTAAAGTGCATGATTCTCTATATAAAACAATTTTAAAAAATTTATATGCTTTTTTTTTACAGCTGCACTATTATAAAATAATTAAAATTAATTGTATTTATAAAGGTTTAAAATTTTAAAAATTTGAAGGCTTTTTTATTATGGCGAAGCACATGATAGAGTTTTTTTTTTGAAGTGTTGGCTTAATTGAAAATCTTACATATAAAACTATATCTAAATGCATAATACATACAGTAAGATATTCTTAAATTCGACATACTTTGTCCGCAGATAAGTTATGAGAATTCCCACTTAACTCTTTTCAATTAATATTATTAATTTTATATTAGTATTAGTACATCTATAGATGTTAATGATATAAATTAATCCCATCTCGAAGTAGTTAAGTGAAGAAGTATTTTCAATAAAATAATTAAAATTAACAATGAGTTTTATTTAATATAATTTATTGGAATCAGCCTGTACATTTATACTAATTTTTTTAAGCTCATGTGCTTGTATGGAAATTTTAAAATCTAAACGGCTATATTATGTCTAACTGAAATTCTTAATACATATTATATTTATTAAATAAAACAACAAACGCTATATATTTTTAATCAAATCGGCTAAGGTATGTTAATGAAGTCCGATCTCTTGTTTATATTTTTAAAATTCAGATGCTTTCGTTTTACAAATGGTTAATTTTGCTTAACAAATATTCTCATTTGAAAATTTTTTTATGCATACCTAACATGTAAAAATTACCAATGTATTTTATGGTCCTCTCCGACAAATAAATTAATGAACAAACCTATTCGACTTGAAAAATCCCTTATTGAAAATTGCTAGTAATGCACTAGTTGATCTTCCCGCTCCAGTAAATATTTCAGCCTGATGTAATTTCGGGTCTATATCATAGCAGACCTAATCTAAATAAGCTTTAATCATACCAATACTACAGTTTTTGTCATGTTCGAAAAAAATTTTAAGATTTTTATAAACTTAACCTCAAACAAATAAATTATTTTTATTAAATTTTCAATTTGAATATACAAAATTTATTTCTTAAATTAACATAATTAGCGTATTAAAATTAAAGTAAACCGCATACAATATATGACAAATACTTAAATTAACAAAATGTATGTATATACACTTTTTTCATGTACATTATCATACATACATACATATGTATACGATTATACTCTGTAATAAATTTTAATATTTTCCTTATTCTGTTTATTGACGTCATAAAAATTTTTATCAAAAAACAAATTTTAAAACTATATTTTATTTTTTTTTTAAAAAGTCAAAAACAAAACAAAATGCAAAAAAAAAAAGAATGCAAAAAAAATTTATACAACTCATCAAAAGTTCGAACTTTTCTTCAACAAAATCGCAAAAAAGACAAAAAAAAAAAAAAAACAAAAAACAATAAAGTAAAATAAGACGAAAATTATTTTTCATTTTGTTAACAAAACTCTTTAAGGATAATTTTATAAGGATAACTGTTATAAAAATATACATGCAATGTCATATTAATGTGTGCAATATGCTTATAGATTGAGTAAATTGCATATAAACGTTTTGTTTTTTTTTTTTGTGAATAAAATGCTTGTATTTGTGTATTTTTGTAATAACAGTTTACCTAAGTGCATACAAAAAAGAAAACTACAGAGAGTGAAAAAAATTGAATTTTGAAAATGGATTTCTAGTAAAAAGCAAAGTGTATAAAAATTATGTGAATTTGGGTTGGGGGGGGGGGGGGGGGGAATTGTCGCAATTAAATTGTGTGTGATAATCAAACAAATTTGGTAAAATTTTAAATTTAAAACAACCCTTACATATTTTTTTATTAAAAGAATTAATTCATTACTAATATATTGCTACTGCATATTATTTATTAATCATGAACATATACACATCGTGTTCATAAATTTCCCAACTTAACCAAATTCAATTAAAATTTTTATTAAGAGTTATATATTATTTCAATATACAGATTACCCTTAGAGTTGTCAAAAATTTTTAATTGTATTATTTTTATGTAAATTATTGAAAGAAAATTTAAACTATTAGTGAAGGTCAGGAGTAGCCAAATCGCAATATTTTAATTTTCTAAAAATAAAATCTTCATTTTGAAGATTTGTTAAAAAAAAACTTCACACGAACTCTTCGAAACCTTCAATTGAACTTTAATTGAAAAAGGTAGGAAGTTAAAATATCATTTCAATTCGAACCAAATTAGACACAAAACTAATGACATGCAAAATGACATATGATGTCATAAGTTGTAGGTAAAGAAAAAATTTATCAAAAAATGATAAATTCAAAATTGAGGCATTTAAAACAGTTTTTAACAGTAATTGAATCTCTTAAAGAGTAATCTTAATAAATCCTATCTCACCATTTTCATAAGTTCGAATTTTTTCTACTATTTCACTCCCAAATGAAGCTTAGGACTAGTGCATGCCATCATAATAGAATGTCATGTTTTCATTTTGTTATTGGATTACTTAGGGAGGTGGCAAATCTATTATAGTTTAAATTAACACACACGATTTAAATAATTTATTATTTTAATAAATTGTATATAAATTTTTTTAAATAAAAAAAAGAATAAAATTAATTTTAGTTCAATTATTTAAAAAATTAATTTTAGTTCAATTATTAAAAAAATAATTTCTAATCACTCTGTAAATAAGCAGCTATATTAATTTATTTTTTGAATAAAATTATATTTATAAATTTATGGCATAAGATAAAATGTGCACAAAGACACTGTAATCTTTTCCATGACATTTTTTTAAACTCTATGACAAAAATCTATAAAGGTACTTTAGGGGAAGAAAAAAAACGAAAACTTTTATAACATAATATTAAATTCTAAATTATAGAGTGTAAGCCAAAAAAAAAAAGGAGGGAAAATATTTCGACATTGAAATGACAAAAAAAAAAACTCATATCGTATCCTTAGCGAAAAATTATTATATTAATTTTCGTTTTTTCTTTTATTTTCTTCTTTTTATTCCCCTACTATAAATACTTTTTTCCTCATGTATATCTATATATATATAAATTTCAACCGTTAACGTTCACATAATTAAAAATAAATATATACGAACACATAAATGCCACAAAAGTCAAATATATAATATGTACATACATAAGCTCATATAGTGTAAGAATATTATAATTTTCTAAAATATTTTAATGCTCTGCATTATTATTATAAGTATTAAGTAATAACATCATATTACTACAAGGCAGATAGTATATGTAGTTGACTAAAAATGGTGCAGTTATGCAGTTAAAGAAAAGTTTTTCTTATCTTAATATTTTTAAGTACACACATATTTACTTCAATATTTTTTTGTAAATATAATATTTTGTACATGTTGACTACATTTATCTAGTTTAAAATATTCTCAAAAATCTTTTAAATTTTCACTATTTCTATATACATACATACTTATAAAATAATATAGAAACAAACGAAATTTATGTATAAAACCAAAAAAAAAAAAAATTTAAATTTTCTCGAGTCAATTTTCTTAAGAAAAACTAATAATAATAAAAAAGAAAATAATCCCTTAAAAAAATCCTGTTTTGAAAAATTCAGATTTTTTTTTTTTAGTTCTTCTTTCGTTTTATAATTCTTGTTCTATATATATACAAATATTTCCTATGATTTTTGTCGCATGAGTCCTTTAAAATATTATAAAAACATGAGCATGCATTATTTTTTATTTTTCACGTATGCACTCTTATGCAAATTTCATTCAACGTAACATCAACAACTCTTTCTCTCTTTACTGATATTCAACTGTCAAAAAATAAAGTAAAAAAAAAAATATGAGAGAAGCGAAAATTTTGAAAAAGGAAAATCTTGAGCTATAAAGATGTATATATGTATATACATATTTTTATATAGGACTATAGTGTGTAAACCCTGTAGTATATACTGTAAAAAAAGTTGAACTATAAAAGATTTCGATAACATTGTCATATGAGCACCTTTGCTTTTCATCTCTCAGGAAGTTAATCTTAAAATAACTTTTCAACTTATATAATATTACATAACATGCACTATTTATACATATATACATTTTATAATTTTATCTTTGTTATTATTATTGTTTTTGGTTTTTTCGTCATGAGTATAGTATAATTTTATTTGGTGTTTGTGATAAAAACAATATAAAGACAGCAAATAAAAGTGCATTCATATGATATCATGTCAAATATTTGTAGGTGTAAAAAAGTATAAAATATACAAATTATAGATACATAATATTTGTGTATACATAGTACATATAGCATTATTTCACTACAGATTTATAAAATGATTTAATAAAAATGACTTTCATAGTAAACATAAGAAGTGCATATAGTGGTAAACATGTTAAAGAATATTACATTATTCGCGTATTACAAAATTTTGTTATGTCAAGACTTTTTTTTATAGCAAGAAAAAGTTACTTATTTGTTGAAAACAAATACGATAAACATGTAGTTTTTATATTTTTAATAAAACAACATTATTAATTATGTTAAAAGAAAAAAATTATTCTTTCATATTTTTCAGTTATGTTCTTAGTTAGTTAACAATTCAGAAATGATATAATAATATTGCTAATAGATGATATAATGGAATTTATATGCAAATTATTATGTAGAATATGAAGAATTTATTTGAAAAGTTAAATCTTGAATGATAAACGTAAATCTTGATTGTCAATGAAAATATTCAGTGTCTTTCTATAAAACTGATTTCAAATTAAATTTGTAGGAGAAGACACACACTTAAGGGAAGTATTTTCTTTAAATAAATTATATATAAAAGAAATGACTCCACAAAACATAATTATCTAACAAATAAAGGAATTTCAGTTCATATTGTGAATATTTTTAGCAAAATTTGTTGAATTCTTTCTAAGGATCTTCTCTTCCCTCAAATTAAATTATTTACGAATTAAATCACATACGAAGTTTTGCATTACGTGTACCTACAGGGATGAAATAATCGTAATTTTAATAGATTTAGTAGATTGTTTGAAATAAAAGAAAAGTTTACTTAACTTCTTGAGATATGTATCAATTGTGAATTGAGTTCGTTCTTCTTCAGAACTTATACAAAAAAAGTGAAAAATTGCATAAATTACGGCGCTGTATAATTTTTCAAATAGTTTCACGTTGTCAACTATGCAATATTGAAATATTTTTTTCGCAATAAATGACTTAAAAAGTCTATTATTAAGTCTATTAATTTTGGATCGAAACTGCAGTTCAAGCCGTTTAAATAACTGAGTCACCATATTTTTAGAAACGTTATAGTTGCAGCTTCATGATCGTTTTGATAACTTGTGATAATCGTAAAGATGACAGATTAAATTTTAATTTTTTTATATTTAGTACAAATTTTATTATGATAAATATGAAAAAATATTGAGACAGAATTGCAATACAGCGATCACGAGTATTACATTAATGTTGATTTTAATACAGTAATCGTTTTCATTACGAACACTAAAAATGTTATACGCTCTGTTCTTAGTAAATACTCGTAGGTTTCGTTTTATTGAGGATATTGACAAAATCTGAAATATGTTATTAATGTTAACAAACAACTTAATGTATTAAACATTGTATTAAACATCTATGTATTAAACGCTGGTTTAATGTATTAAACATCTATTACATTAAATTAAAATATGTTTTTTTAATAAAAATTTCAGTACGAATCTTGCATATTTAATTTTAAAGTTTTAATTAATTTAATAAAATTATTTGTTGACAGCTAACGGTGTTCATCTACATAAAATCATGTATATTTAATATTTATTTCGATATATAGATGTGCTCATTTCTGTATGAACACACTTATTAAAATTTAAGTTAAAGTAAATGGGGTATTAAGAATGGCAGTTGAATTGTGAGCATAAAAAATGCATCCACATATAAATTATGAAGTAAAGGAAATTGAATTTTGATTTTTTTTTTTTTAATTTTAATTACTTTAATGGATTATCATGGACTTATTTCTTTTTTTTTTCTTTGCAATTTACAGAAGTATCATTGAATTTTTTTTTGCAAAAATTACTTTGTCCTTAATCTTCACATTATTTTAAAACATTTATTTTTTTGCACTAAATAACTTTCAGTAATTTAAATCTTTTTGTCTTACAGAGCGAGTTAAGGATTCAATAGAGATGAAAATCGTGTTTCAAATATTTGTGGAAAAAATTGTTAAAAGCATTTATTTATTTTTTTAAGCACTACAACACAATTGAACTTAATTTCGTTGATTTCTTAATAAAAATTTTCACAATATTCATAAATGCATATACAATGCATACTATTTGGCGAAATAATGCATATTGTGCATTTAAATGTAATATTAAGTAGATCAATTTTATTCTTTAAAAGCTAAAATAAGTAGCTTTTGCCAAACAGATGAAAAGAATTTACAGGTCATTTAAGGATAGTGTTATAAGCGCTGATAAATAGTATTTAATTTGGTGAAATAGAGTAAATTCATTTCTCATTTTAGTTAATTTATATTTCAAAACATATTCATATTAAGGATATTTTACATTAATTACAGAGAAATGGGTATTATTTTAAATTAAATAAATTACAGAAGTAAAAATGAAGTCAGAATCTATGAAAAATTTACATTAAACGTATACTATTGCACGAAATGTATGTGGGAATTAAATTAATATTAATAATGATGATTTATTAGTTTATAGTCGATAATGCACTATTAGCTATAGTACAGTGGAACTTCTATATCTCGAACTCTCTTTACGTCGAACATAGAAAAAATTTCGAATTTGATATTTGAAAGGTAAAATGTACAGAAATTAACAATTTGAGTGAAAGAAATATTCGTCTTATAGAGAGTACGATATAGACAACTTTGACTGTAATATTGTAATTGAAATATTTTTTTTTTGAAAGATTGATTTTTTTTTTCTCTTTCTATATTATGAAGTTGTAGAAATTAATGTCGAATTTAAACAGTAACAGTCTAAACAGTAACCAGTAGTCAAAAATTATGGGAAAATTATATAATCAATCAATGACATCAAATCATGTCTTTAATGATACGAGTATTGTTTAATTTATTAAGCAATATAAAATTAAACCTCAGGATTAAATTTTAATATTAAATTCTGAATTCTTCTTACTAGTCACTTATTAATATATGAAAATAAACATAAATTTCTACATGGTACAAAATACCATGATTATAATATTTTAACTTTATGCAAATTCCGTTTTCAAGTTAATGAATAACAATACGTATAAGAAGATTTATTTATACGTATAAAAAAAACAAATACATACATATATACATAAATTTGTGCAAGTATACTTGCACTATTGTGCAATATAAATTTATCAAACCTGCTTGCATAAATACCCATTTTCCTTTATTTGCACTTATATATATATATTATTATGTGTGTGTTTGAATATTATTTTGCATATATGTATAATAATTGCATCTGTAACATAAGTATATGTATTTGATTATTAAAATTTATTTATTAAATGAGAATCCTTATTCACTTAAATCACTTCAATCAACTTAATAAGTATATGTATATTTGCAATATATTTTGTGTGATGATGACGATGATAATGATGATGATGATGATGATGATGCTACATAAAAAATATATTACTAATGTATTATAATGTGGATATAGTAATTTACAATCATTCAAGGACCATGTATAATAATATATTAAATAAATAATAAACCATATAAGTATAAGAATACATAATTTCCGCTGATTATATTCTGTGCGTAAAATTTATATTAAAGGCTAAATATTATACTTTATATGTTTGTATTACATAGAAACATTCTCTTACATTTAATAATAACTTGTTATACAATTTCTGCAGACCATTTCTATACTATAATATTTGCATAAATGCTGTTAGTAAAATTTATGTTGTACATACATTTATAATATAGATTATGTACAAATCTGTATATATATATAGAAATGTAAATTATATTAATGTTAATTTGATTACTTGTTAAATCGCCTTGAAATATAATCGAAAATTTATATTTTATTACTTTCAGCAAAAAAAAAACCGAAAATGAAAATGAAAAGAAAAGCTCGGTAATACTTTATAAGTAACCATAACCATTAATGTATAGACAAAATACGCCCAAAAACTGAACCATTCAATCAATTTAAAAAACCATATATAACCAGACGATTTAACCGAAAATGATTTTTACATTTTTTTTTTTAATTTTACGTGTATGTCTTTATCCTTTTATGCAATTAC
Source organism: Condylostylus longicornis (assembly GCF_029603195.1). Lineage (NCBI taxonomy): Eukaryota > Metazoa > Arthropoda > Insecta > Diptera > Dolichopodidae > Condylostylus > Condylostylus longicornis. The sequence goes on from NW_026577984.1 coordinate 2,961,919, forward strand.
ATTATTGCTAACGGGTCTACGAAAGTTATTTATAAGCATTTTATTACTACTTATTCAATTATAATGATATGAGGTAACTGCTTTTATTGGTCTCTTGTTCGTCAATTTTAAAATTTATGTTTTCTATGTATTTACATGTGCACACGCATATGACACAGCGCAAATGTAAAAATTTTCATTAAAAAATATTCGTGATTAAAATTTAAGTAAAACAAATTTAAAAAAAAAAATTATAAATTCTTAAAGTTTTCAGTTTCTCTAAATTGGAATTCATAAATTTTATTATCTCATAAAACTGGCATTATACTTACTGAATTTTTTCACTTTTTTTTTATTTAATAAATATTATTATGAAATATGAGTTAGACATCAATCGCAATTTTCATTTTTTGTTTTTATTTATTGTTTGGAAAAAAAATTATGATACATTACAAAAAAGAGAGAAGGGACGAAAGAAAAACAAGGAATTTTCTTTATTTAAGAATAGAAAAATGAGAAATGATTAAAGTTTTAACCAATTTTTTTTATAAAATACATAACATATGTATGTAACAAGGTAAAACAGACAAGAGTTTTTAAAGGTTAAACGTAAATAATATGAAGTCGTGCGTGAGTTTCAAGGGAAAATGCTATTTCGTATGTTTATTGAGTTATCCTTTACATTCTCTGTCATATGACCATAAAATTTGGATATTTGGGTAATAAGAAATTATGAATTACCAAAGTTCTTTTCCAAAGTTTTAAAAACTAAATTTGTTTTTGAAAATTATCCCTTTTAATTATAGATCATTAATGTAAGTTAAAATTTTGAAATTTATATAATAAAATTTATCATTTTTTAAGTAAAATAGGTGAATATAAAATAATATTATATGGGTTTTTTGAAATGTGATGTGACTAAAAATCATTCGAGTTAATCTTTATTTAAAATTTTGAAATTTTCGTATATCAAAAAGGCATTTAGATAGGTTTCCATAATTATGTTCCTATAATGTTACAAATTACTAGAATAAAATCATATTTGCTTTACAAACAATAAGCTAGCTTAATTTAATATTAGATAGAAGTTACATTAATGAAAATGGTACTATTTATATATAAATTTAGATCTTGAATTACATTTCTTACTATTATTTTTGTTCGTTATAGCTTTCCTGAAGCTCACCTTAATTTCTAGATTAGCAGCTACCATATTTTCCGGCTCACCCGATTTTTTTGACATTTTTGGAAGCTTTGAATGTATCAATGACATGTTTTTGTTTCAAATTCAAGCCAACTTCCTCAGCAATACTATACACAATCAATGCATGTCTTTCTCTTGAGTATTTTTCCAACTTCTATTTTGATTAGCTTAATATTTTCCTCTATCAGGCCATTTATGTATTTCTTTATTTCTCTGATTTCAGTTTATTGAGTATTATTTTGTGAAGAAATTTGGTTTTTAATTATGACTTCTAACTTCCTGCATATTGCTTTTATGTCCACTTTAGTTTCAGAAATACTCGAAAAGCCTGTAGATTTTCTGCTTTGACGCTTGAATTTATAAATTTTTTATGAAAGGTATGACATCTGTTTTGCAAAGAATACACTCTACTTTGATTTAAATTTTCTATAAATAAAACTAATTAATATTTTCTATGAATTTCTAATTAACTTTCACCATAACCACATATTAATATTTTCTCTGTTTTTCAAATTATTAAAAATTCCAGCTAAAATATTTTACCTTTAATCCATAATTCTATTTATATGACAAAATACCATTTTGAAATCTCAACGTGATGTACGCTCTATACATTTAAGTATATAGATATTTTTTTATATTAGTAATAATGACTTTATATACACATCTATTTTAAGCACTTTTTCAAAATAAAAATTAGTAAAAAAGTTCTTATTAGTTTCACTCCGTTCGTCCGTATCTTCGTATGTTTGTTATGTTAACGCTTTTTTCAGTTATTTTTTTTGCTCATCCTATATGTATGCAATTATTTGATATACATAACTATGTTGTGTTCGAATGAAAATGATAAAGAAAATGTAGTAGAGCAATATTTTCATTTGTTCAAGTGAAAAGCGCTTCTTTATATACCATTGGTTTCATTCAAATTTATTATTTATAGATATATACATATACATATACATATTATGTTGATACTTTTTATTTGTTTTCATAAGACTCTTATTTAGAAACTCAAAGTAATTAGTTTTGAATCTTAATTTCAGAAACATAATGACATTTAAAATTACTTTTAATTGGGGTTTTTACTCTTTTTTTTCTTTCTTTATGTCTTTTTCATGATACAAACAATACACGAGCATGAATTATCTAGTAAAACATAAAAACAAAAAATTAAAATAAATAAAAAAGAAATATAATCGATTGAAGGATTCATTTTATTGGCTGCTAATTCATATCACGTTTCTTTGAGAAAATCTTTGGGATCTAAAAGAAATAAACGAGGTATAATAATAAGTAAGGGAAAAGAAAAATAAAGAAGGCGAAAAAAAAGAAGAAATTTTCAGAATAAAAATGAAGAATTTAAGACAATAAAAAAAAGTAAAAGAAATTATGTTTTTTTTTCTATGATCCTTATGCAAGAGGATGTCGCCTTCTGACAATGAAAGTTTTTAATTTTTTTCCTTCTGTTCCTATTCGATTTTTTCTACATTTTTTTATTTTACTTTGTTATAATATTTTTTTTTCTTTTTGGAAAATTTGTTATAATCATTATTGTTGCTACTTGCAAAATTTGTTTTTGTATCCATGTATTTTGTTTCTTATTCTCTGTTATTTTGCCTATGTTATGTTATTGTTTCTCAAATCAAATACTGTTGTGTAATGAGAAGAAATAATTCACATAAGAGTAAAATGAGCCATGAGATAGAATGAAAAAAATTTTTAAAGAAAATCCTTTAACCAATTGTATTTAAACATATGTATGAAAATATATATATATATTTTAATAGAGCATATTTAGTAAGAGCATAAAATTCTGAGAGAAAAACAAAAGACAAGAGAAAAACGACACTGAAGGAAAAATAAATCGATTGTGCATATTTTTTCTTGCATAAAAAACTTTCACATAGTATCGAGAGAATAAGAAGAAACAAGAAATTAATGCTTCCCTCATGTTCTCATCAACACTTCTCCTATGAATAAGAAAATTAAAAAAAAAACAATAAAAACAGAAGGATAAGGGATAGGATAAAAATTTTATTTTTCTATTTGTTTTTTTTTTTTTGTTTTTCATCGTTCTCTTTTTGTAATAAAAAGTTTTATTTTTATGATCTTTTGAAGTTTTTCATCATTTTTGTATTTTTATCATTGTTTTTCTAAATTTATAAAATAAAAAAAATATGTATGAGAGAATGTTTTTTTACTCTTTTTTTTTTGTAAAAAAAAACACATAAAGGATGATATAATATTCTAGCGTTGTCTTGAATCACAATTATGCTCTTTTTTTTATTTTTTTGGGTTCGCTATTCTATTTTATATGAAAACAAGTGAAAATCAGCTGAAAAGGTTATGAGCAATCTTAATTGCGAATTATCAAGCAAGACTTAATATCCTTATTATGTTCCAATAAATTTTAATAACCACAACAACACGTAAACAAAAAAAACAACCAACTTAGTTGTTATATAAACCAGCTTGTCGACATATTTTTTGTCGGATCTGTAATTTGTAAATAACATTGCACAAATTATACAAGCTCTTGGCTCTGCAGTAATCCTTGATTAAAAATCGACTTAGACTTACTGAAAATTGCCCACAAATTGAAAAATCATATCGAAAAAGTATTGAATTTTTTTTTTTTAAAATAAAAAAAAAAGTCTTCTCTTATTTTCATGTTCTTTTCTCGTACTGCTCCTTCATTTTCTTTTACAATGGAAGTGTTAAGAAATTTTACTTCAATTTTTTTTTTCAATCTTATTTTCGATTATATATTTTGCAGATATCTCTGGTAGTAAATGAGCTAGAAACTGGGTTATATGATGCGATTATAGGGTCAATTTGTTCATTTCATAACTTTGATCGTTAAAATTCTCATTGGGAATCGTTTCAAATATTTTTTCTATGTACGACTACATATATATACATATAAATTTTTATCTATATAGTAATTTTTACATTATTCATTGTAAATGTCCTTTTCGAGTGTTGTTTAAATTAAAAAAAAAATAAAAAAAAAATTTTTCTTTTCGCTTTGTTTAATTTTTTTATTAAATTTATTATTTCGTTTATTCACTTAATATATAATATGTATATATACAGATATATAGAGATATGTATGCGAGTATGTAAGTTTATATAATAATATATCACTTGATAATGTTTTCTTTGTCTTATAAGAAAAGTTCAATGGCGTTCAATTATAACTATACCACATAATATTCAAAGCATTCATTTTTATAACGATATAAGGAAGATAAGGGAGATAAAGGAGATCTTGGATATTTGATGTCATATCGGAATTAATTTATAAAAGACGGTTTAAAGTGATAACATACATATATACATATATAACACGAGTACAATTTTATATATATATATATATATTGAACTTTAAAGAGTCGCCTGCTGTAAATACAAGGAATAAAATTTTTTCTATGAGACGATTTTCTTCAAAGTCTTTATCGGGCTAAACGAGGATAAAAAATTTAATTATTGTTGAAAAAAAAGAAGAAAAAAAAGGAGAAATAAAACATGTTTGTTAAATAGAAATGAGCAAAAAGCCTCAAGGATCGCATTAACAATTCTTGATCGATTCGGTCAATTTCACATTTGATTAATTCGCAAATTAGCCTATAAAAAATTTTTATTTTTTTTTTGTTTCCTTTTTTTACTTATGGAGTTTCCGCCTTTTTAATTTCTTCTTAAGTAATTGTTTAAAATGAGTGATTTATTTAAAAAAAATTGTATTTGTAATTGTATAAATTTTAAATTCAAAGTGATGGCACCATTAGAATGTATGTACGTGTATTAAATTACAAAATATAAATTTGTGTACTTAATAATAAAATACTAGCAATGTTCTATGAAGAAAAACAGGAAAATTTCACAGAATCACTTAATTTCTAGAACTACAAATTTTTCACTTTAAAATTATTAATTAGGAATTATGCAACAAATTAATTTTTTTGATTAAAAAACTAAAAATTAAAATGAAATATATGTATATAACGATAAGAAGAACGTAAGCATTTATAATATTTTCCACTCCTTCGGGATAAATTTTGCACCCTATTAACAATAAATCTCTAATATCCACAAATTATATTTAAAACCCCTTGTATACAAAAATCATTAATTATCTTTTTTATTATGCATTTTCATTGAATATATTGGAGAGGTTTTTAAATACCTACATATGTGTTGTGTGTACATAGATTTTATTTTATGTTTGTATAGGTATATAAAAATTTTCCATTAACTATACTTAAAAAACTGTGCAAAACTATAAAGTTTAATGAAGTACTTATACATTATATGTCGAGATTTCTATGTTAATATGTTTGTTTATACATGTTATGCAAATCCACTTATAAAAAATAAGGAACTAGTTTTTCATTTTTAATTATTTCCAGTTTGCTGATTTAAAAGTAATTCGCTTTCCACCAATGCAATTTGTATTAAAAATAAAAATTAAAACATAAAAATAAAATTGAAAATCAGAAAGAAAAGAACCATAAAAGCCCAATAAAAAAAAGAGAACTTTAAAAACGAACGTCGACAAAACAACAAAATTAAATCACGCAAGAAAAAAAAAAAAACGAAAAACTACCACATCGCCATATTTTAAAAACGATTTAATAACGGTTCAATGCCAAATGAAGAAAAATATAAGAAGAAAAAATGAAAGAAAATCACCATTTCCAAAAAATTCACCATACCAGTATTACTATATTTTTATAATAATCTCACCAAATAGAGTTAAATTGATGTGAGGAGTACAAACTCTATGATTACGAGCCAAAAATTTTAACGATAAATTAACTTAAAATGACTCCGGCGTCATCATCGTTTAGATTCATAAACCATAAAAAATGTATTCTCCACTCTTGAATATATCTACATATTATATAATTTTTCATTTATTGTGTGCTGTCTTTGTATATATTGTAATACATACATGCATATATAAACACATCAATGTCTATATAGCATTACAACTAAGATGTCTTGTATTATTTTTATAGTTAGTGTCAGCAGGATACGTTTATATTATGACACAATGTATTCAACGGACAGAACCTAAATTTTATTCAGAACAAAATATTTATATTATTACAACAATGTTACCAGATACTGAGCTTTTTAATGCCTTTGAAAATTAGGAAAGTAAGTTTCTTTTTGCTTAAAAATGCTTAAAATGAACTAGTTCTATTGATCTGTCTGTAATTTTTATTTGTATGAATTTTGTGTCTTTTAAATGTAAGTTTTCGACACAATGTATAAAATTTTTAATAAAATTTCTTACAAATTATAAGTCTTAAAAACTTACCATGTTTAATATAAATAATTTTAATTAAAATAAAAATTCAGGAGAGTGCCACAAACAACAGATCAATATTAAGCAATTTTTTATTTTAATTTTATTATCATATTTACATGGTCCTGTATGCCATTTATCTTGCTTATATCTTGCTTGGGTCACAAGTTCTGCTAATAGCTGAAGTCTGAAATACTTTTAAATGCATTTTTAGATGTTATGACCCTTCATGATTAACAAGCAATACTCAAATCAGTTTAAAACAAATCCTCTTAGATAACATTTTCAAATGCAAATATTTAATAAACTCTGGCAAGATTGCATATATAATTTTGTATAGCAAAATGGTATATAAAAATATATACATAGGTACACATGGATAATCCCAAGGATTTTTATTGTTTTTATTTTATTATAATTTTCTTCTCATTTATTTCTTATTTCTTTGTTTTTTATCATTTATTACAGAAAGGGAAAATTTTTTGTTCTTCTGTATATACATAATATAATCGTTTTATTGTCCTTTCATATCTCGAATACCGTTACATCTTACTCATATAATTTCCGACTACAAAAAAATATATCAGAAATTTGTTTTAATATAAAAGATTATATTCATGTTTGTATTTTGAATACAGGCAGATGTTTCTGATTAATAAAATTAATTCTGCTTTGTGAATCTAGTGTAATATTTAATTTAGTGCAAATCTTTCAATAAATAATTGGTTAATTAAATTAATTAAAAGAAAGATCTTTTGAGGCCCATAATAGAATTGCAGTTGATATATGAAATTTAAAGACTGCTGTTGCAATAATTCTGGCATTTTTTTTTTCCAAAATTACTAGAATTAAGACATAGCTATATTGAAAGTTTTATAAAGCAAATACTATGTCTTTCAGTTGTTTGTAATTTTTCCGATTCTTTGACAAAAAAATTGAAAAATTGTTAATTTTGAAATGTACGAAATTTTGGAAACGAATATGCCTCATTTACTTTTAATTTTGAATATTTGATTTCTCTTTGCCCATTAGTTTTTCCTGTTCCCAAATTGACTAAATATTTTTTTAAAAATTCAAAAACATACGTAATATAAAAAAGTTCAATGTACGTAATATTTATTTAATGCACGTAATTTCATTCATTTTGAATTAAATAAATTAAAATCTTAAATTTCAAATCTCATAAACATTTAATGTTCGAATATTTTTGGTCGGTAAAGATGCTTCTAAATTTTATATTTATTATCCTGTTAGTTTTTATTTTATTTCCTTCATTTACTCTGATCTAGACTCGTTGATATGAATTTTCTTCAGAAATTAAAGTAGAAACCAAATAAAAATGGAGCATCTATTATACAAAATGTGGATACAGGAAAAACAAAAGAAACACAAAAAAAAAAACAAAATTAATGAAAAGACAAAATAAATAAAAGAACTCAAATTAGGAAATGTCCTTTTGCCATAAAACACAAAACAAAATAAATCGAAAAAAAAAAACTATCTATTACATTATATAGTTGAAATCATTTAAGGATTCATCTGAATTCAACATCCGAATTACTTAGTCTTTTATTTTTATTTCTTTTTCTTTATGATTTTATAAAGATACTACTACGTTGTTTCTGTAATCTGATGAACAGTGACCCTCGAAAACTTTTGGTCAAAAAACAAGAAAATGTATATGTATTTATGTATATATACATAAGGATGGAAAAAAAGGAAAAAAAAAATTGGAAAAAGAAAAAACACTTTTATGGGCAGAATTGAAAGCAAATAATAAAGCAAAAAAAAACTAAGAAAATGAACCAGAACGGAAAAAAAGGGAAGCTTCTTAAGGAAAGTAGTAAAATGGGAATATTATAATAAAAATAATACTACTTTTGTTGTGCAATTATAGAATGTCATCATCATCATCATCATCATGATCACTTCCATCATTACCATCACGAACTATCATCACCATTATTGTCGTCATCGTGACCATAACCCATTTTGTTCTCTTTCTCTCTTTTTTTTTTTCTTAGAGCTGCGTAAGCAATTTTCCGTTTTATAGGGTAATTAAGTTCTAGAGGAAATTGGTACTATACACAAATTATACATATATAGTAAATTACATGATAATTGAATGCATATCTATAAAGTTTTAGAGGAAAATCATAAAATTTCGTTGTAGATTCTATGAAAAATTAAATAATTACGATTGCAAAATATACATGCTTACAAATAGGTTTGTTAAGTTTCTACCTGGAATCTGTGGAAGTTGCTTAGAATTTTTAAAAATAATTTGATAATTTCTGCCATGCTATCAATCGCGTTATATAAAATTTTAAATTAATTTGGAAATTATTTGAAATTGCTGAAAAAATTAAAAAATTTTAAAGAATTAATTTTAAACTTGTAATTAATTAACAGCAATCCCTTGCATCTTATGAACTTTTTATATCTTATTGAATAAATTTTAATCTCTGTTATGTTTATTTGATTCGTCTTATGTTATTAAAATTAAAACTAAATTTTTATTCAAAAATTATAAAAGAATAAGTCTTTATTAACAAGTCCGACAAAATAATTAATTTTATATCAATTAAAAATTAATATAAAAAAGTTTTGAAATTGAAATTATTAAAATAAATTGAAGACAATACTTTAATATCATATTAATTAATCAATTAAATATATTTAGTTTTCTTGTATATGCTGCACATACACATATGTACATATATTTAATTTCTTCATGAATTTAATATTATAATTTAGTAATTAATTGCCAATAAAATAATTGGCATCTTCATTTACTCTTAATTGCATATAAATTATTATTTTACGTTCTCTGTTTTTATATATTTTTTATACTTAATAAATCAATTATACACGTACATACATAATATATTTCCCTAAGGGAGGAATGTCAAAAACAAGCATTAAATTCGAAATAGAAAATGTGAATTCAACTCATTAAAATTAGGTATTGCATAGAATTTTTTTAACAAACTCCTATTCTTATAAAATGTAAATGTATATATTTTAATATAACAATTTACATACATACATAGCATTTAAAATAACTTATATTGAATTAAATCGTTTATTTTTTTCGTTTTATTTTTTTTTTTTGACTCCCATTCCATGCCATTGTTTCCAATATAGAATATAGTAATGAAGAAATAGCTGTTAACATTTTTTTAACATATAATTTTTTTCAATATAAATGTACATGTGTATATGAATTCAATTTGATCACCACAAAAACTCAATAGACTTAAATGTTATAATTTCTATATCAAATTTTAAATTACATTCAGTACAATATCGACTAGCATCTGTTCTTAATGTGAAATTCAAATAATGTTAAAACGTAACCAATATAACCGCACATACATAAGAACAATATCATACGCTAGATATTGGCAATATGATCCTTTTTTATTTTTCTTCGCTCTAACAATTTTCATTTAATTCAGAGAAAAATTGACATTTAGAAAGTTGAAAATATAAATGTAAAATAAAAAAAAAAACCAAGGAAAATTGCAAAAAATTAAAAATCTCTGAAGAATTTTATTTTTTCATTCTCTTAAGAGAGTTAATTAGTGTGTTAGAGAATGCTTTTTTAACACAAAAAAAAAAATACCATTATCAATACAAAAACAAAATATATATAGCAAATTAAATTGGAAATACCTGAGTCTTGCTCAGTAAAATAAGTAAATATTTTTGGTCTCTTCTTCGCATTTTCATTTTTTAAAACTCATTTTTCTCTTCTTTTACGTTTTACATACATTATATTATATTTAATCATTGAAAATAAAGATGTAAACCTTTAAGAATAAAAATATGCATGAAATTTAATAAGTTCGCCGTAATTGATCTGAATAGCTTCGATAATAATTTCGCAGATAAACAACTTTTGCAGAATTCACATTTTAATTATTCAACTTTTTAGTTTTCCAAAATTAAAATTTCTTTTTTATAAAGTCTGGAGGTAGTTCTGAAGTTATGACCCTAGCAATGGGAATCCATGTTAAATAAAGTTACTTGAGCATAGTTTCCTAATTTTGCACCCTTTTTGTAACCCAAACTAGATTGATACAAAAATATATAAACAGATTTTTTCACTATAGTTTGCATCTTTGTCTTGTTAAATTGATTTTAAAGAGATGTGGTGTTGGTATATACTTTTTTTTATTATATCAGGCGCTTTCATTTTATTTCATTTTATTTTTTTTAATGAAACTGGTAGATTTTTCAGGATGAATAAAATTCCATTATACCGCATACACAAATTTAGCTTTAAAGTTGATTTTATGGGCGTCAGGTGCTTTAAATGACTTTACTCGTTTAAAGAATTCAAAGAAATGAAAAAAAGTGAAAAAATAAAAATGGAAACGCAAATGAGTAAGAAAAAATGAGTACAAAAAACGAAAAATTACTTCTTTTATTCAGCGCGCAAAAAAAGGAAGTACAAAACAAAAAAAAAAAAGTTTAATTGAAACGGTTTGCTTTAAAAAAAATCTTTGGCAAACTTCTTTAACTTTTTTTTAACATCATGATTTTAATAAGTTTATCACCTGTTTGAAATTAAATAAAGAAAAGGAAAAAAAATTCGAATAAAATGGAAACCCAAACTTTTCTTTAAAATTTTTTTTTCTTGTTTTTCAATGTTTTCAAAAATTTTTTCTAAAATTTTGAAAATATTAATTGTTGTTTTTTGTATTTCGTTTTTTTTTCTCTATTCTATACAAGTATTTTATCTCAATTTTAAGAATAATAAAAAGATCAAATTATGAAATTGTTCTTAAAGTTTGTATTTTGTTTTCCCCTGCACTTTGTTGCCTTCGACAACACTATAAATATTTGCTTAGAACTTTTCTTTTCATTTTCTTCTATAACTAAATGCTCATCGTTTTCTATTTGATTTCATATTATGCCGTAGATATTGTTGAAATATTCAAGAATTCTAAAAGAAACAAAGAGAAGAACAGAACAAGAAAGGTTCAATCAAAAGTTAAAATTAATTAAACATGCTGTAAATATCATATTGTAACAATAAAAAAAGTTAAAAGGAAGTAAGTGAAAAGTTATTTTTTAATAATTTTTCTGTTTTCATAATTGAAAAAACTTTTCAAGAAAATTAACAAAAAAAATGAAAATCTACTGTAAGTGTACTTAGGAAAAAATTTTGATTGTTAAAAAAATACGTTTAATTACAAGAATACAAAATCATCTACAAAAAGTTTTACGATATTATTTTCTTCGAATTTTACTAAATCAACAATAATTTCAATACAAACTTAAAATTGTTAATAATTAAATGTATTTTTTTTGAATATTTAGATCATTTAATATTTCTATTTATATTCAAAACTGTAACAGAAGAGATAAAGTAAATTTTAAAGATTAAATTAGATTACTTAATTTATTTCACCTAGAACTATGCAATGAGCATATAAGTTCTCTAAATAATAATTAGAGCGCGTACATACGTAATAAATCGTGCAATAAAGCTTAGTTTTATTATTTATCAATTTATCATATAAAAAAATGACTCTGTTCGAGGAAGGAATTAATGTTACCTTTAACAATATGTTACCAACTGTACCTGTATTTTATTTTACAATAATTATATTGCTTAAACATTTAACAAAATTATTTGAAAAGGAAGGTTTCTCTCTGCTCTTAAACCTGTCATTTACAAATACGAAAAGTAATATTCATTAAAATAATTTTAATTAGGTACCAAATAATTTTTTAGTTCCAATAATAACTATTCCGATTTCTAAGTTTCAATAATACTATTCCAAAAGCTATTAAATAATTGAAATCTGATTACAAACTGGTAACAACTGCAATTTAAAATGCAATTTAAAAAAAATTATATTCCAATAAATTTTTATGAAAATTAATGTTTTCTTAATATTAAATTAATTATATAGGTACTTAAGCTTAAAATCTTTAAAATTAAATAACAAGAATCATATGAATTGTAGAAGGGATGATAATTATTATTATTCTTATACGTACAGTAATTTATTCCAATTCGAAATAATTAAATTATAATTAAATTACAACTATAGGTATAAATTTTCTTAAAATCATGATTTTTAATAGAAAATAAATTCAGAATAAATTTTCAGAGTTCGTCATTATTTTGTAAATTATACTCTTTATGAATGAATTATTATCATTCAAGTACTGATGCATTCATGTATATGCTCATAATAATCTGTAGTGTACTTACCTTCAGTGAACGCTTTAATGCATTTTCTATAATAATACTAATGTGCATTTGTGTTTATACCAGTATACCTACAATATAAGGTAGTAGTAATCCTAAACTTTAAAAATTTTGCTATTATATACTATACAATATTATATATATAAAAATATACTATAATATTATATATATAAAAATATAGTTTCTCTTATAGAACTTTGTTTGTGAATAAATCAAATGAACTAAAAGATTTTATACAAAAGGTACATAAAACTATTCATGCAGATTTAAAATACTTATAAATGCAAAAATACCATATACATGTTATATTGATTCCTCATTTAAAAAAAAAAAAAAGGATGTAAATTTCAACTTCAGTTGAACACATACAAATTTATTAAAACTTTCATATGTGGGCATTTGTGGCAAAAATGCATGTATAACACAATATGATTTATGGTATATTTAATTGGATGAATATAACAAGGAGTGAAAGAGAAAAAGAAACGGAAGAAAGGATTTTATTTTTATAGTTGGTGATTTTTTTTTTTTTTTGGTTCTTGTTTTTGTAAAATCGATTTTCATTCCGCTGGACTAGCTCTAAAACTTATTATTGGATTAATATTTCAGGAAAAAAAAACGATAGGTAAAAGAAAGAAAAAATGGATTTTCATAGCCTAAAGAATTAAAAATATCCTTAACGGAATAATTTAAATCATCATGTTGGAAAAAAAAGTATTAAAGTAGAAATAATTATTAAAAATTTATAACTAAAAAGGTTTTCTACATATGTACATATATGGAATGTAGTTTTGATATAATAAGAGTTTCAATGACAAATCTGTACTAGTACAATTAAAAACTTGTTGAGGACTTTTAAAGTATTCCACGAAAGTTTTAGTTTTATTTTATGATATTATTGAATTAATTAATTCTCTATGTCCATATATGCATGTATAAAATTTAATTTGTAATAATTTAAATCTGTTCAATGTATAAATAATTCATTCACTGTACTACAAACGAATGGGCAAAGGTTTAATGAGTTTTAATAGATTAAGAACGCATATACTTTCAAAAACTTCTTGATAATACTAAGTTTTACAGGATTATTACAATTTTCAGCAGCTCATGGCACATACTCCAATTAAAATTAGAATGCAGAAAATCCTAAAGCAAAATCATATTTTCTTTTTAAAAAATTTTATTTCTTAGTGCTTTGCCTATAGGCAGAAGCATTAATGCATTGGTAATTCGCCATTTAATTTCTAAATTCAAATATAATGTGGTAATTACATTACAATAAAATATTATTTTTATAATATTAATCGAAATAATAAATTTAAATATTTTACTAATACTAAAATATTACTAACAGCTATTTACTTTTATGGTTACTACGTTAACAAACACAATAATAATTTTAATATTTACTATTCATTAGAAATACGATATATAGCTCATCATTATTAATTGTACGACGCATTGATTTTGATTGGTGATGTGGGTAATAATAAAAATGTGACAAAAGAAGAATGAAAATCAAACAAAAAAAAAAAATTTTTTTTGTTTTTCTTTTTTTCTATTTTGTTTAAGGATATGCGGGTTACAACAATAGCAAAAACCTGTCTGATTTCTTTCATATAAGAAAAAAAATAAAAACGAAAAAATTATGATAAGAGTTTTGTTTATAAATATATATATTTATGTTTTACGTATATACATGTGTGTGTTTATTATAATTGAACAAAGTAAATACAAACATGAATAAAAAAGAAAATTCCTTTTCTTAGGAAGAAACAAGCCGCTTGTATGGAAAAAAAAGCAAAAAAAAAAATAAAAAATAAAATAATGTACACGTTCTGAATTTTTATTGGAAACGTGAGAGATTATCATATGATGATTCTTTTCAACTACAACTATATAAAGACATATATTCGAGTATAGACCCTAATTTCATATATACCAGAATAGCTATGCACAAATAAGCGTAAATATATATAAAAAATATTATAGAAAAATGAAACGAACAATGTTTAACTGAACTTAATTCAAACAGTACCATTTCTTATTCTATCCTATTCTCATGTCATATTACTGTAATATATATACGTATACATTTCATATATAAATATATAAATTATGGTACATTGAAGTTTTAAACCATATTTTTCTTTCCTTCTGTTCGTTTCCAGTATACCCAAGTCACAATAATATATCATAATATAAAATAAAGATTGTCTTACACTGTTTAGTTGTATTTGATGGGATATCTGGGACTTTATTTTGAACATTCTAAGACATATCAGTAAGCTTAATGTGTGATACACTGACGCTGTATGTGTGTGTATATAGTATCGTGGCGAATATAAAAAATATTTTTGTATATATAAATATATTATAAGAATTTTGTATAGAAATGGAAATATACAGAAAAATATATATGTGAAATATTTAAACATTTGTATGTATATAGTCTATAATGACTGTTTTTGAAGTTTCATGGGTTTTGAATTTGAGACATTGCCTTTTTTCCGCTTTAAATTTTCCCTTTTCTTGTTTCTAATATTTTTTAACAATAATAAAAATAGGTGGATTTTTCAAAATGTTTTAAGTAAAATTTAAAAAATTTTCAGGAAATTTAGAGGGAAAATAAACGCTATATATTGTGATAATTTATGCATGTATTCTATAGCATGACGTTTCAAAATTAAATTTAGTACACTAAGGTTTATTTAAAAAATATCTTAGTATTGTTTAAATGAACCTTCGGAAACTATAATAAATAGATATAAGAAATCACCTTATATAGGGTGATTTCTAAAATGACCAACATATTTTTTCATATTTCATCGCGGAAAAAATTGCACGCATCTTGTTTATATTGTAAAGATTTAAAATAGAAAAACATTTTCATATTGAGTACAAATTCTGCATTAGCATAATGTTTATCTTATATGTTTTAATAATAGAAAATAATTGCTTCCAAAACAATGATTGAATGATGGTTTTGAGTTTTTAAAATTCTTATTTTTCTATAATAATTTGGGATTGCAAATAATTCAGGAATTGGCATTTTGTTGCTCTCCTAAACTCTGATTAAAAAATTAAATTATTAAGAAAATAAATTACAAATTTTAAAAGACAATTAGTTTTTGTTCTTTTATAATTTGATGTACATTGTCACCAGATCACGTAATTCTCCCGAGAGTTCACTTGTATTATTTTCTTTGTGAAAAAAATATTATAGGGTTTTTATGAAATTTAACTTAATGGAATTTTCTTCATGCAACTGCAGAACAGATGGAAACGAGTTAAAGGCAGAAAAATTAATTAAAAAATTTTTCTCCTCGAACCAGTGACTTTAAAATTTCTTCTAAGAAATATTGTCAATTTAAATCAAATATTCCTTAAAATTTAAATTTATTAACCACGTAAAATATATAATATGTATGTCATTTTTAGATTTACCTCATAGCCTTATACCTCATGTTAAGATTATATTATTTTTTTTTGTAATTTCTGTTTGTTTTTTTGGTTTTCCTTTTATTATAATTCAATCTTCTTTTGAATATACTGAGAATACACTTATATAGATAACTGTTATAACAGTAATTTAGTTATACATTTATAAATATGTATCTATATACAAGGATATCAATAATCTGCCCTCAAAAACATATTATATGAATAGATGCATATACATATATACATGTGTATATATTAGATATTATAATATAAATATATGTATGAACTAGAAATGAGGTTGTTTATTTCAGAAATGTGTCCTCTGGGACATTTTATTTTATTTTTGTTTTTGGATTTTTTTTTTGTTTTTTTGTCCTTTTTTCTTCTTCTTATTCTTTTATTCTGTCAAGAATATAAAAAAAAAATTAGGACAAAAACAAACGAAGAATGTTATTTTCGGCAGAATATACAATTTCTTTATGCCTTAACTATAATTTATTTAGATATTTTCTTAATAGCAACGGTTAAAGATGTTTTCTAAGACAATTTCTCTAATTTTTTCTTTTTGTTTTTTTTTGTCTTTTTCTTTTTCTTCATGTCATTTTAGAAATATGATCATACCGAACGATTTTAATGTATACTTACTGTATTAGATAATATTTAATATTTATTTATATGGTGTGTATATTATAAAACTTGATTTAATATATTAAAAATGGTGTATGCCTTCCTCTCTCTCGCTCTTTACTTCAGCATACTCTATTTCAGTACATTAAATTTTATTTATACTTAGGTGAATGTAATTTTATATGTGTATATTATATAATATATAATGTTAGAGTAAAAACGTTTTCATTTTTGTTTTTGTTATTTTTTTTTTTGTGTAACAATTTCTCGTTCTTATTCGATGATAATTTACAGCATTTTAATTGATACATGTGACATAATAATATGTGTATGGTCCCTAATGGAAATTTTGATGACAGAACCAAAAATAATCAAAAACAAAAACAGAAAATGAAAAAATACACAAGAAAATAAAATAAAGTATAAGAAGAAAAGAGAAAGAAAATACATGGTCATTATTCTAATATGTATTAGGGAGTACAAACAAAAAGAAAAAAAAAATTGGAGAAGTCAAGCAAAACGGAAAAATTATGACCGAACTAAAAACAAAGGAAGGATACAAAGCATATTATTTTTGTTTTCTTTGTTTGCTTTTTTCTATTATTAAATATGCAGGAGATAAGACTGAAAATAAAATTTTGTTTCATAATAATTTTAATATAGTTCTAAATTTGTGCCAAAGGATAAGAATATTTTATGGTTGAATTTCTATATTGTAATGATAATAAATAAAATCGCTACTTGAGTTACCAATAACAGTAAGGAAAATTTCTTTTAAGAGATTATTCATAAAATCTTAATATTCTAATTATAATTGTGTGTAATGTAATATTATAAATTACAAAAAGTATAATTATAAAATAGTTTTGTTTCATTAATTTATTTATCTTTAACATGAAGAAGGAATTTGCTTCTTCTTTATACAACTCATTCTTTCATATGGAAAATATGAAATTTTTCTATGAATTAAGAAAATTTTACGAACAATGGAATTATAGTCGCAATGAAGCAGGACATTTATGTTAAAATTTTCGAAATTCAATGCTAATTTTCTAGTGACAACAATTTTATAAATTATTATATATCAAAAAATGAGCCAATAATTTTCTCAATCTTCGAATGCAAAATATTCATAAATTTCATGAAGAAAATTTAGCTTTTAATTATTGCTTTCAATAAAATAAAAAATCTATGCTGCTACTATAAATTTTTAACAATTTTCATAGAAATTCAGTAAGATTTTCCTTTGAAATGTGGTTTTTATTGTACATAAACTAATTTGCTTTGAAAATTAATAATCTAGTTGTTAATTGGTTAGATATTGCTAGCAATAAGCAAAATTTTATGAACAAAATATTTTCAAGTGGTTTGCATAAAAAATTAACTTTCATTTAATAGTTGTGTTAATGACTAATCGTAGTATAAAAATTTACTAGTTTAATGTATGATTAGCGTGGAAATTGCAAAATAACTTTCAAATTCATATGCATGTCTCCACATATATGTCAAAAATTTTTGTGGCTGACTCTTAATTATAATAGAATATTAATATTGCTAGTACAAAATTAAAATATAAATTCAAAATTATCAAGTTGACTGACAATTTTTTTGGAAATTTTGCAATATTAAACCTGTTAAAGATAATCAAGACCAAAAAAATATTAGATATTTTTTCATTGCCAATTTATGCTAAGAACACGTATCCTTTTTTAACAAGAAAAATTTCACAGCATCATTTTATGATATTTGGACAATAATTTCAAAAGATGTTATTAGACATCCCTATTTTTATACCATAGGGTACAAAACAACAAGAACAAAAAAAAATTATTCTTCGTGTTAGGATTTTTCACTTAATTTTCTTTTATCTTTTAAGGTTTTGTTTTATTAGATAAGGGACTTACTAATTTTAACTATAATATTATATAAATGAATGTACACACATACGTGCAAAGATATTATATTACATTCTACATGTTACAGTAAATTAATGTAAGCATGTGTTAATAATAATAATTTATGATGATTTTTACAGATTATTATTATATTTTAAATGGACATGTTATTGCATAAAATGATAATAAAAAAAAACAAAAAGAAAGAAAAAAGAAAAGTGTTGAATATGGTTTTTAAAAAGGTTGTCTCCCTCGCTCTCTTTTTTGACTATCTAGATTCTCTTAAATATTTTTAACTATTTAGGTCCTCTTAAATAAGCACAATAAAATTTTTAATTAGCTAGCTTCCTAAATATAAATATAGCTATGTTAGTATTTTTTTTTTTGAAAAAATTGCTGAAATTTTAATTTTTTAATTTGTGTAATAAAAGTATAAAGATGGTTATATTCCATTGGTATGATTTATATTTTAAATTTTATAATGATAATAATAGTGTTAAAGGTTTTTAAAATTTAAAAATAAATAAATTTTTAATTGTTTATTAAATTTCCACAAATTTCCAAAAAAAAAAAAAAAAAATTGCATATTTTAGGGATGACCTATTTAAGGATAAATTATTATCGTATAATATAAAGGATATAATTATAATACTAGATACTATAATTCGGTTATTATTAAGGTAAAGAACAACTTTATGCTATATTTTAATTTAAATAAGCAATAATTAATTTAAAACTGACATTTTTTTTAAATTTTTGATTCAAAAAGGCTTAATTGACTTTTGGTCTTTTCGAATTGCTACAAAATATTTTTAATAATTGTACTGAACATTTTAAAATTTTCGTTTATAGAATTAAGTATACTTACGTATATACGGCAAACAAACAAAAATCTAATGAATACTTAAAAAATTTGCAAAATTTTATCTAAAAACTAAGATTCAAAATTAAATAATTTTTTTCTTTCTCTAATTTCAGGTAAGGGTAGACATAAATTCTAATTATACGTTGATAATGGCAACCATCTAAGAAATCGGTGTAAGTTTAGAAATATGCTTGTACATAAAATTATTTCCTTAAAACTTTTTATTAAAAAAATTTAAATTATAAGACTAAAACCATTTCCAAATTTTCCAAAGTGCGGAAAAAAAAAAATAAAAGCTTATATATTGGTACGTAATAAGTTTTACTCTTGTATTTTCGACAATATTTCTCAAATATTTTCATTTCCACTTTTTTTTTCATTTAGTTACCAACATAAATACATTTTCCTATATGTTATGGTTTAGAAGAATATCAAATTTATATTTTGAACTTGTTCTTAATTCCACATCCTATTCTTGTGTGCATTCATTTTAGTATAAGCTATTGTATATGTATGTGAGTATGAATGTGTGTATATTTATGCATCCATACTTCCTGAAATAAAATGCTATTGAAAAAAGAAAAACTTTTTTTTTCTACTCACTCTACAGTTTTCTTTATTTTTCTTTCGTTTTAGAACTTTCCCAATTAACCATATAACTTCGGTCGAATAAGATTACCGACTTTTCAATGGTTTCATATTCAGAAAAGTTATTTGCTGATATCGTCATATGTTATTATATTTTATGTTCTTTGAATTGTTATTTTCGATTTTTTTTTCATTTTTATTTTGATTTTTATTAAATGTTTTTAGAGAAGATGATTCTTAAATTTCATTAAAACTTAAATTTTTATAGCCTCTGGAAAAACACTATAAATTTCCAAAGTTTTGCAAAAAAAAGAAAAAAACAAAAGACTTAAAATGGCAATTTGGTTATAGTCTTTAAAGTGATATATTAATTGAAAGAGTATTTAAAACCTTTAGGCTGTTAACAACTAATGCATTTATTTACAGTTTTCTACTCAGCCTTGTCCATATAATTAAAACTTCACTATCATGTTTTTGAAATCATGTAGACTTTTAAAATTTTTGAAGAATCATAGAAAATTTTAAAGAACGTTGCGACTGAATGCTTTCATTTTGTTTTACTTCACATTACGGTGTAGCCTTCTGTATACAGAAAAAAGTACTCAGTATACGGTGCAAGAATTCTCTTAATTAAGCTTTGCTGGTAAAAAAAGGAATTACTAAAATTTGTTTCTATTGCAAATCTCCTTTTCTTTAGTGTACACGAAAAATAAATTGAATTGATAGATCACAAATGTGTTCATAGTTTATAGGAATACTTCATGCGTATCATCTTTTTTGGCACATGAGAAAGTGAGAGTGGGTTTAAAATTCTTTAATTTAAAAATTAAGGAATTTTTAATGTAATTAAAACTTGTGGACAAGCTAATTTATCACTAGCTATAATGTACTGAATAAAAACTATTTTTTGGGTATAGCACTTCTAATTTGATAAGTAAATAGTTTAACTTCATATAAAATACAAAACATATTCTATATGCCTAAAATTTAGATCTATTTCTGTTTAGTTTCAGAAAATATATATCGATTATCAAATATATATGTAGGCTATGAAAATAGTATAGATATTATTAACTTTGAAAACATGACAAATATTATAAAATCAATATCAGTTCTATTTTTGACTCATATACATATGTACAATTATACATATATTTTATATATTTTTATATGCTGAATTAATTATAACATTCAAAAATTATTAGTCAAAAAAATTTTTTTTTTCAAATTAATTTCTGGAAATATTGTATTGATTAGTTGTATAATATGTAAATGTTTAAAACGAATTTGATTAATATAAGCTAACACAAGTGGGAGTAGCTTTATTTATTTTACCTATGTGCTATACACTAAATAAATTAATTAATAAAAACTTGACACTATGTCCTTTAAAAGAAAAACCATTTTCGAACACTTTCACAATTATTTTGTTATTATAAATAATTGTTTATAACAGGACAAAGCAAAATGACATTAAATTTCTTATTAAAGTAGAATTCTATAGGTAATATTTTTATACGGGATTTATTATAAGAATTTTAAAAAGCAGATGTCAAAAAATATCAAGCTCAATACATTTATATAAACCACCAACTAAAATTAAACGCAACTAATATTAAAACAATAATGAAGCTCAAATTATTTATTTAAAAATGTAGATGCAGAGTTCCTTACCAAAGAACTTAATTCCGCCTTTAATTAACTCAAAATCTATTCTATCATCTTTTATTGCAATGATATAGTGTTGTACTAATTTTATTGTTCTATTCAAAATTTAAACATTGATTCGTTGTATAAAAGAATTTCATTTTAAAATTATATTGAACTGGAACATAGTAGACTTCAATTTTTTTTATTCAAACTTTTATTGGAAAAGTGTAAAAAAGACTTGTTTCATTTATTTTCCTTTATTGAAACGTTTCAATGCGATGAATCACAATTTTTTGAAATTTTTCAAACAGACATTTAAATTTAACTGCATATAAAATAGAAAATTCTAGATCAATTGACTCAGTTAACAAGAGTGTTGAAATTAATCTGCTAAATCTATATAATAGAACAATCTATTAAGCGAAATGCTTTTGTATTCTTATATAGTACGATGTTTGCAAAAAATCACATATAAAATTCTGTCATTTGAGTGGCTTACGTGAATATAAACAAAAAAATTGTTAGTGTAATTTTCTTTTAAAGAATTTCTAATTTAACTTGAAAGCTGATTGACTTGACAATAAATTAAAAATTTGTTTTAAAAGTCGTTTAAAAATGCATAATATTTTGTGCTACAAAAAAAAATGAAAGAATTTTTCATTAATAAATAAAGAAAATTTTTGAAGCGTTGAGACAAAACAAAGAAAATTAGAGCCTTTACTTCTTTTACTTATTCAAAAATATTGAATTAACTAAAAATAACATTAAAAAAGGATTTTCTGTTGAAACCTCATATATTTTAGGAAAAGTTAACTCATTTAGAGTTATATATAAGCTGTAATTTAAGAGCATTTAAAAAATTATTGGAAACAGGAAAATCTGTCTTATATGTGTGAATGTATGCTAAAATATTGGAGATATTTGCACTTATTCTAGCTTATTTTTTGCTGTGAATCGATAAAGTCGGGCTACTACATAACTGGTATTTAATTCATACTAATAAGACTGTTCATTTCACAAATAGTACGCATGCTTAGACACATTTTTTTTATGTATTTATGCAACTTCTATTACAATTTCAATCATATATGCATTTTATAATGAAAACGTAAATTAACAATCCTATCTCATGGTTTTACACAATAGATACACTCATGCATGAATCGAATGTAAACACTATAAATATAATATACAGATTGTATCTACTTATTTGTTAGATATGTTCTTTTTATGTTTCGCAAAATATTTTTACCTTTTAAATAGCGGAATTGTAAAATATTTTGTGCTTTCAGCATTTATCATTGTTCTATGGGGCTTTTGATTAGATTTTTATTTTTCTATTCGTGTATGTGTGCATACAAGTGCATATATATGAAAAGTTGCTTTATATATGTATCATGCATGTATGTATACACATTTAATTGTGGATAAAAAAATACTTGAACCTAAGTACTTTGACATTGAACTAAAAGAAAATATAAAAGAAATGTTTATAGTGAAATAATAAAAACAAAACAAAATATTGACATTATCCTTTTTATTTTTATATTTCTATATTATTGCTCCTTTTTAATGTGATTTAAATGTGATCATTGTCATCAACTTAAATATGAATTTAGTTTAACTTAAGGCCAACAATAATATCTCATCATGATTAAATTTTTGTGTTTTTTTTTTATAAAAATTCTATCAGGTTTTTATTTTTATATTATTTTTAGCTTTTCTTGTCAATATCAAATACAAATACGAATAAAAATCATTTAAATTTTCATGGCATCTACATACAATTTTAAAAAATAGAGTAATAGCATATTCAACATGCGGAAAAGACAGCTGTGGTGAGATGTGTATAGAGATGAAAAAAAATAACAAAGAAAATAAAACAATGATGTTTTCATTGATTATTTCGCGTGTTAAATTTTTTTCAACAATTGAATGAATATCGAATTTCGATTTTAAATATGTTTGTTATATTGTGTATAATGCGTGGAATTCTCTGTTTGTTTTTTTTGTGTTTGTGTGAACAAATGTATATTATCTTTATGTTCATGTACTTTAAAGCTAATATAAGTGGTACAAAATGATAAGCTATAAGAAGAGTTAAAAATATAAAGAAAAAGAGAAACAGATTTACTCTAATAGCTTGTAATACTTGTCTCTAAATCTTTTCTTCTATCTCTCTACTTATATTTTCTTCATTTGTTAACACTTTTAAAAAAAAAAAAGAAAAGTAACAATTTTCATAATATTTTTTCTCTTAAAATTTTATTTTTTTCGTTACAAGTATTTTGTTATACAACAATGATTGTGGTAATGTCATAAGTTCGATTTTGATTCGTTTATATCTTTATTTTTCATTACAAATATTATTTTGCTGTTATTTTTATTTTTTGATATTATTACTATTATTATAATGTTTCGATTTACTTGCTGAAAGAAAAAAAATGTTTTAAATGTATATTTTATACGTATGTATGCATGTTTATATTCCGTACAGATTTGTAATCAGGGATATAAGTGTATCAAATAAATGGAATTAACTTTAATACTCTTGTTCAAGTTCTTAGTTGAATGATTTCCCATTTTACTTTTTTCCTCTATTGTCAATTTCAATCTTTTTTTTTTTGTTCGATTTCTCTATATATACATACATATGTGTATTCTTATACAATTGGGAATATCCCTGTGTATGATCCTTAAAGAAAAAATGTAAGTACATATATGTACATATATATGTATATATATATATAGCATGTAAGTTGTTAAAATGGGGAGAATCTTTTTATGTATTTAATTTAATTTTTTTTTACAGAAAATATACCGCATATTTTATTTTTATTATTATACATAATATTATTATTTACATACACATATATTGTAATAAAAACATATAAATATACATTTAGGAATTTATACTTGAATAAATCCTTGAACTACTTATGATATGTTGTCATTATAATTTTTATTAAAACGAAGATAAAGGATGAATTTTAGAGTAATGTTTAAATGAAGGTGAGAGGATAAGGAATTCAGGATATTATATTATATTAAATGCATTCAAAAATTTACAATAAACTAAATGAATATTCAATTGTATTGTTGTACAATTTTTTATTAAAAGTTGTATAAATAAAAAATTATTTTTAATTCTATATTCGAAAAAAATTTCTTTATAACTCCAAATATGTAATTCTCTTAAATATTTTCAAATTTAATTAAAATTCAATATGATTGAATGAAAACAAAATATTTTAATTTTAATTTTTAAAAATTCCAATACATTAAAATGATTTTATTTGATTTAGTCAGCTGTTTTCATTCTTGATTATATAGACATAGGAGTCACGTCAAAATATTAATAGTCATAATTAATAGACATAGGAGTCACAAAATATTTTAATTTTAATTTTTAAAAATTCCAATACATTAAAATGATTTTATTTGATTTAGTCAGCTGTTTTCATTCTTGATTATATAGACATAGGAGTCACGTCAAAAATTTATTGTAGTAGCAATTTGTTGAACAAAAAATGAAGTTAATCCTATAATTATTACTTATATGAATTGGTATTGAGTTAAAATATAAGACGACTAAAAAAATAATAATCAAAATGTAGTTTTTGGTTCAACCAATTTTCAAATAATAAGAATGAACAACTTGGAAAAATAATATTTGGAGTTATAAAACTTATACTAGTTTTATTTATAATTGTCCTTCCAAAAACAAACAAACCAATAAAAAATATAATAACGAATTTATTATGTAAAAATGCAGATTTTGCATTAGACTTTTATGAAAAAAATGTTATAATCCTTCGATTAAAATTAATTTAAATTTTTTTCTTATGAATATTATTTTTAATGAATAAAAAAGAATTGTCGAGTAAGTAATATTGAATTTTAAAGAATTTCTCCAAAATAATTTTGAGTAAAATAATTGAAGTATATTATAATTTTTTCTGATTACAAGTTACCACCATAAGCTATAGGATAATAAATTCAGAATACGCGTATAATTTAGAAGAAAAAAAATATGCTTGTTATACTTTCGTTGTTAAAATGCAAATTTTGTATTAGAGCATTTTTATATAGAACTATATACATATCATATATCATAGGAAAAAAAATTTATTTGAATTTCAAATTGAATTTAAATGTAACGAATATTCAACTCTTAAGCTGAAGGAATAAAAAATTTTTTTACATAACCTGATTTTCTTATTTTATTTATTCATGAATGATAATTTTATTTCCATATTCTTTTAAAAATTACGTATTCTTTTATGAGGAACAAAAAATGTATATATGCATAAGAATAAAATAAATGTATATGTTTGTATAGTCCATATACAAAAAAAAACAAACAAAAAAACAATTCCAATCGATACTCTATGATTATTATATAAGGGTGTGTAATGTAGAATATTCGAGTAAAAAACAAAAAATACAAAAAAATATTATTTTAATTTAATTTTGATTTCAGGTCTGTCCCATCGGAATACATTTTTTTGGAATAAATTCAAGCCGCTTTTCAATATTAAAATAGGCATCAAACAATTTTTCATTATTTACACAAATATTTACAAAAATCTTTTTCATCAAAAAAATAATTGAATTTTTTATTAAAAATATAATTTCTCTTTAAATTCAATTTATAATATTGTAAACTGCAGGATATATTTTGCAAACATATACAACAGGTTATTGCAGTCATTGTTATTAATGGTGACTGCTCTGAATCTCAAAATACAAATTAAATAACACAAATTTTGAATACAAATATTTTGAATAGAGCCAAAGCTTTTCAAGCTTTAGTTGCTTTAGAAAGCATATTCGATTTTAAATTATCAAAATGTAGTGTGAAAACGCAAAACTACAAAATATATTTTATAATTAAAATTTTGAAAAATTGAATAAAAATGTAAAATCAATGAAAAGGAAGGTGCCATATGAGCCTTAGATAATTACGAATTTATTTTCCTCTTTTAACTATTGACGACTAATTCAATAAAGATTCAATAAAAAATATGTAATAAAAAAACTTTCGTAGTTCTCTAGATGCCATTCTCTATTTTTATTTTAGAACATTTTAATAACATTTTAATAATAAAAAAAACTATTTATTATTTTCTAAATACGCCTACAATTATATGGTATTATCATGAAATTCCTAACATAAACATAACATTTCTATTATAATATTTAGAAGAAATCCTTTTCATTTTATAACCTTAAAAATATTCAAAATATACAACTATTCCAATACATATATGTGTAAATGTGCGTGTAATACGAAGAAAAAATGGAAATATGAATGGAAAATTGTGTTCAAAAAATAAAATAAAATTTCCACAAAATATAACAAAAGATGAAGATAAACTAATTTAAAGACATTTTTATTTCATTTTCTCTACTTAAAAGAAAATATAACTGGAGAAAAGCAGAGAAAAAAAAAGTAAGTAAAGTAAGAAATGTAAAAATCCTTTCTAGCATTTATAATATTTTTATCGTTTTTTTTTCTTCGCATTTTGATTCTTTTTTTGAGCCATAAAAATTTTTCTCCACACATATATAGACATAAGATTAAATGATCCTTTAGTGTTATGTTTTTTTTTCTAACTGAGCCAAACACTTTAGTATATGCTGCAGGAGCCAGGTTATATAAAACATATTGTTACTCGCATATGTCGACTATAGCAAATAAAAAATAGACGATAGAGAGGTAAATGTAATTCTATACCTAATATAGAGAGTAATAATATATTATAAAATATTAGGAACAATACAATATATAAAATAAAATAATATGTGTGCTCTATAAGAAAAAAGGATTCAGGAAATATCTGCTCTGTTAAAAAAAAAATAATTTTTATTGTATTTGAAGAAAAGGACTACTCATCCATACAAAAAATCGCACACTTTTCCTTTTCTTATAACATGATTACTTGAACGAAAAACAAAACCAAAAAACGCAGGACTAATCGAATATTTAAAAGAAAAATCCAAAGTTATATTTTTATTTTTAAAATTTTATAGTAAAAATACAAAAAGATCTGGCACAAATTTCAGTAGAAGAAAAAAAAACACAAAATAAAAAAGTAATTTTTATAAAACATAATAAAACGCAATGATAATAATAGCAACAATAAAAATATGAACAACATGAAAATTATAATCTATAAGGACATAACAATGCTCACGAAAACCAAAACAATAAGTGAAATATTAAACTAGCGTTATTATTGATAAAACAACACCAGAATAGTGGCCGGTAGCATTGGCAACAGTTACAGAAAATATTGTTAATATTGAATAATATTTAATACTTTTCATCTGTTATATTATATGTATATGTGTGTGCGTATGTATTGAATGTGTTTATATTATTATTTTGTATATAATTTATATATAACATGAAGAAATGTAATAATATAAGAGGACTCGTATATACTTTCCTGACCAACAGTAACAACATTGTGTCGTTTATGTATATGTAAATGAATGTATTTAGAAAGTTTGCAATTTTATTAAACTACACTGTAAAAAAGAAGTTTAAAATTGCAAGAAAAAAGGAAAATTTAAGGAAGTTTCAATTGATTTCTTTGAGTTGATTGAAAACAACACAGAAATTCCAAATCTTAATATTTTTGTATTAATATAAAAATAAAATTACTTTTTTTTAATAAAATCTAAAAAGAACAGAAAAAGAGCTGCGAGCAATCCAACTCAACAAAGATATTGAAATTTATCGGGGGAACAAATCTCAGGGGTAAAATTTAAGCGTGATAAGTAGATGGGAGGTGCAATAGAAGGGAGGTTCTACGGGGTTTTCTATACTGAAATTTAATAGTAGCAATTATAATAGTAAAAATAATCAAAGTTAAAAATTATTAATAAAAATAATTTAACTAAAATTTTTTACATATTACGCTTTCTTTATATGTTGTTTGAATAGGCGTAGTGTTTTGAAAGAGATTCGGTATGCATACACTCCCTTTTTGAGTTAGCAATTATATCATGTTTATAAATGTAGGAATATTATGATTTTTCTATAGAAATTTTGACATTATGAAATTATTCTGATCATAATCTATGATGTATAATATTCATCAACCTGTTAAGAAATTTACACAATAAACCTGGATAGTTTCTGCAAGTTTCAAAGCAAACCACATATAAACGAATTTATTATTGTTATATTTGAATTTTTTCCAAGAACATAATGTTTCCATTCACACACCTTTATGATCTGAAATAATCACTAAATTTTCAAAACTCAAAAATTTTATTTGTCAATTTCGTTATAATATTTTTAGAAGAGACTGTATTCAACACAAAATTTAAGAAATGAAATTTCTCTTTTTTTCTTCGCGTTTTTTTTTTACAATTCTTACTGCATTTTTTTCACATACATATAATTGAATTTAAAAAAGTATATATCGACCACATGGTGCTACCGATCAAATGTGCCGGAAATGACTAAATTGAAATCAACACCTCCTCCCTGTTTGGAATATTAAAATAAGAAAATAAAGAAAAAGAAAAGAGAAAATATTGAAAAAATTGAAAATAAAAAATAAAAGAGAAAATTCTTTTCAATTTTTGAATAAATAAATTTATGAATTTGAAGGAAGAAAAATAAATTTTTCTTCTTTGTTGTTTTTGTTAACCAATTTTCTTAGAACATACAGACATACATACAAATATTTATGCACATATTGTATCCTTCTCCGTTTCCTTCCGTTTCGTTTTTATATAATGTTTGTATGTATATTATTATTATTATTATTATTATAGTAATAAGTTCGAAAGGAAGAAGAAAATTTTTAGTTTCTAACATTGATCAAATAATATGGAGACGAGCTTTTGTATGTCACCATAAATATTTTTTTTATAGTCTACATAATTTACTATATAAAGTGTTATATAATGGATGTATATTTAATGTATGTATATGTGCATGTGTAAATATTTCAGTGATAAATTATGTTCGAATTTAGATTCGATTAGTTCTGTTGAAAGTGGCCATTATGTGACAGAAAAAAAAAGTATGATGGCATAAAAATAGTAAAAACTGGAATAGATTTAACTGACTATGTCAACTCTGTAGTACTCTAACGAATAAATGATTTTTGGAGTGGTGTGCTAAATTTTGCACAAATGCAAACCAACTAAATTACATAGTTAAACGCTATTGACATTTTTCGTAGCTTAAGTGTTTTCTAAAATATGTTCTCATAATAGTTCGAATAACAAAAACAATGGCCATATTACCACGCTTTTATTTATATTACCTGCAATAGTGCACCAGATATGGTAAAAAACTTTTGAAGTTCTATAAGTGCGATCATACGGGGTCACGCAATCTTTTATTAAAACTATTGCCAAGGTAACTTTAGTCACAAATTTGCATAAGAGTTTGTTTAATCTTGAGTATGACCTTATTATATACTATCAGTATTTAGCTGATAGTATATAATACCAGCATTTAGTCTATGTAGCATTTCAGTACAACTCGTATATATTAAAGGTATATTTGGCTATATTTTCTTAGATATGGCCAAATAACTTTTATAGTTACTATCCTAAGAATTCACATGATTTATAATACTTTCAACGAGAATAATGGTACTAATTTTGAAAAATTTTAATGTTATAGTTAAGTAGTTATGAAATATAGCTTATCCAATAGTTTGGCAGGTACCCGTAATATTCTACCGAGAACTATCAAATTATATAGAACAAATATGGTTCTGCCATTTGCCATAATAAACGTTTTGTAAAAATTTGGTGAATTTTATTTCTATAAATACTTTCCGAGTTGTCAATCATACGGTCGAACTAATAATTCGGCAATGATCAAATAATATATTGAAATGTCATAATATAATTACGTCATTCCTCAGTTCTATAAACATAACGGTAAATTTATAATACCCATTCATTCGTAAGGGTATAATAAGAGAAACAAAAAACATTTGAAGGATATTTGAATGGGTTAAAATTTTTTCTTTTGGAAATATTTATTTCTTATGGCATTAAGGACATTTCTTTACATGCAAATAGGTATATGTGTAGTTGTTTGTGCAATGAAATACTAAAATAAAAAGTGTTAAATCGTTTTTCAAATGATGAAATTCCTCCTCAAAAATTTTATGAAAATAATCTGAACGACAAACATGTCATTATTTTGATTATTTGCAATTTTAAAAAAAATTTTGAAGTTATCACAAAATGAATTGGATAATATAGGAAACTATTTGGAATACAAATTTTTCGATTTAAGTTTGAAAATTTTGTAATAATTTTAATTATTTTTTAATTTTTTCCTCATTTTCTATTTATGATAATTAATAAAATAAAATAATGTAAGAAACAATTTCAGTCTGGCAATTTTTTTTTACATTTCAATTAAATATTTATAAAAATTAAAAAAAAAATTATAAAAGGAAAAAAAATGAAAACCTCAAAAAACTTTTCCCTTAAATGTCATTAAAAATGAACTTCCTTCCATTACTGTTAATGTTATTATTATTTGTAGCATAATTGAGTATGGTTTTTACCTTTTTTTTGCTTGAAATTCTCATTTTTCTCTTTTATATTTTTATTTATTAATTTTTACTTTTATTTTCGTAATTCCTATACACACATAAAACTTATATTAAATGTTACATTGTTATCCCCATTCCGAAATGAACCACAAAAATATTATTTTGCTATGGTTGTAACCAGTTCTAATTTGTAGCCTATATGTACACTTACCTAAAAAACCCAAAAACAAAAAAGTTTCGTATAATAATTTAATAATTGTTGTTCGAGTTTTCTTAAATTTTTCTACATTGTTTTTTATTATTTTATTTTTTATTTAAGTCTTTTCTCTTCTCATTTTTGTTTTTTTCTATTCTCTTTATTCATAATAATCTACTTTGGAGTGCTGTCGTTTCTTCTGCATTTTCTGCAAATAACGTACTTTGATTTTTTTTCAATTTGTTACAAATTTTTGCATTTGAAAAAAAAAATAAATTTTTTTGTTCTTTTGTCTTAGCACTCTCACTGCCACGACATTTGTACAAAAGTAAAAAATTTGGACATAAGTTGTTGCAAACACTTCCGCTTGACACAAAGCTATTGAAAAATTGCCTGTCAGTCACTGTTAGAATATATTTTTATTATTTTGAGATATCGACTGCCATTATTGATAAATGAACAGAAAATTTCACACTAGAATGGGACTTTTCTAATTTTTAGATACCTGTTGAAATGGTACTTATCAATTTTTTTATCGTACGATATTACGAAGTACAAGAAATCGTCCCGGTAGCAGGAATTATATTAATAATTTTCTTTGTGGGCGTTATTAACAGTAATGTGTCAGGCCTTTTTAATTGACTTGAGAGTGAGTGTGTTTATTGATTTCAAGTCGCAAAAGTAATATCTAACATGTGAAGTGCTTTATATTATTAAGTTACATAAAATTTTTACTTTCTATCTAAATAACAAAAAAATATTTTAATTTCGTTTTAATGTTGTGAATTTGTTTTAATACAAACGAGTGGATTTCAAAATTTACAAATTTTGAGTGCAGTTCCTTCGATGGACTATAGTCTTTCTTAAATCAAGATATATAATAAAATGAATTTACTGTGGTACAACATCTTTACTGCAATAAAATTTCATAAAACGGCAGCACTGCTATTTCGTATACTTATTTTCCTATTTTTCTCACTTATTTCATTTTGAAAATTTACTGTAGTTAACTATTCCTACTTCCTGTTGCTATTTTTATTATTAGTCTTTGTTGTTGAATCGACTTGGTTTTTTGTATGTTGTTTTTTGTTTTTATCATTATAATCATTTATTAATTCAACCATTGAGTAGCTCTCAAACTCGATTAAGAAAAAGATGAAAATAAAGCAGGAATTTTTGAAGTGATTTGTAGCAAAACAATATTATAAACACTACATTTCCTCTCGTTACGGTTTTGTTTTTAATAATTTTTTCTATTTTCTTTTCTTCCACTTTATAAAAACATTATTAAACAATCATTTATTTCATCTGGTGGTTTTTACTAAAGATTTTCATATCAAATTGTATACACACAATATTTTATGTGTATTTGATGTATAAGAGGGGATCACATATTTTTTTTTTTAAGAAATTAAATAAAATTTTTTAATTTCCGTTAGTCATTCATTGCTTGTACATAATATATACAACAATATACTTGGCGTCAGAACATGTTGTCGAAA
The DNA here is from genome assembly GCF_029603195.1 of Condylostylus longicornis. Classification (NCBI taxonomy): domain Eukaryota; kingdom Metazoa; phylum Arthropoda; class Insecta; order Diptera; family Dolichopodidae; genus Condylostylus; species Condylostylus longicornis. The sequence continues at coordinate 2,994,969 of NW_026577984.1, forward strand.
TTATGTTAAGCTTAGACAAAATCGTATTATAAAATTACGATTTTAATATAATTTACCTCACTATTATAATTTGTAGCCAGAATGTAATTTTCCATATACGAGTATATATTTTTCGCATTTAAATTTTAACATAAAAATTTTTAAATTTATTACACAAATTATTGGTTTTTGCAACAAGGAGTCATTACATAGCATAGCTATGTCTGCAGTAATGCTTCATCACTTTATTTTCTGATACAAATAATAATTTCTGCGATTACTTATCTGCAATGGTATTTATTGAATTTTGACAAATTTATTTGAAATGATATTTCATTTAAATATTTCATATGCCCATTTAAAATATAAGATCTAATATATTTAAAAAAAATTTAACTAATTCTAATATGAAATACTCGTAAAATTTTTTTCGAAAATATAAATTGGTAAATCTAAAATTAGATCTTACAGAAATATAGTCGTAGTTTAACAGTACTCTTTACTTTCTTTCTTTATTTTTTTATAATAAACTTTCCGTTATACAAAAAAAAGTAAATTATGCTGAAAACGAAATTTTTGATGAAAATTATGAGCTAAAAGTAATTCTATATTTTTTTTTATAAATTTATAAAATACACTTTAAAAAGGATAATTGTAACATGAAATAGAAACGAATAAAAAAAAGAAATAGTCGTTTGAATAAAATTTTCTAAAATTTCATGTCCTTGAAAAGCTTTTATGTTAACAACATTCACATTCAAAAAAAAATATATATATAAGATAATTTTAAGAAATACAATAATTTTGTACACACGATAAAATCTAAAAGTATCAAGTAACAAAATAATAACTAAAGAAAATTTATTTATATTTACATTTGACATCCTTTATCATATCGTAAAAATAATAAAACTGTTAAACCGTTATATGCGTGTATTATAGTTGACATTTATTCTACCGCATATAAAATATCATATGTAATCCAATTTAATATAACAACTAATGTATTGTCGTATTAGAAGATCTATAATATAAGGATTTTATATTTAATATAGTGCAAGGATCTAAAATTTTGGTTACAATATTTCACTTAAATCGGTACCACTTATATGTCAAAGGAAAAGGACGTATAATATATAGGTGTTGATTTGAATCTGTAATATAAATATATTCAAAGTTCTTAATAGTAAGATATGTACAGATTTTTTTTTTGAAATATATAGATAAAAATTTTGTTTATTATTTTATATTTTGTTATTCGCTTTTCATGTTTCTTTATTTTTATTCTTCTGTTTTTTATTCATTTCATTGTCACCATTAATTTATACGGCTTTTCCCTTTTGGTAAATTACAGTCTTGAAGCATACTATAAAAAAACAGACTATATAAGTATGTGATAGAACATTAAACAGGTACATAATAACAATCTAAAACCATTACATTTTAATACGGTTAAAAGGACATTACCTTAATATCCTTAATTAAAGTCAATATTCAAAATATACATACATATATATGTTCAATAATGTACCCATGCATATATCTAGTGATATTATACATATATATAAAGGTATGTACAAGTATTTACCAAACGTTAATATTTCCAAGCAATTATATTTTCGTATGCTGATACTTATACCTTTTTTCAAAAAACGTTTTATAATATCTCATATATATATACTTTTGTCATCCCCTAGAATATAATGTACTCAATAAGAAAAAAATACAGTGTAGTTATAGGTTTTAAGGATATTCTTAAAATTCATGTTTAACTTCAATCTATCTTAAAATATAAATGTAATGCTTGAAAATTTGCCTAGATATGAAATTACCGCAAAATAACTTTCAAGGGATATAATAGGCCACCTGCAAATAATCAAAAGAAAAATTTTTTTTTTTTTATTTTTTGGGCTTATTGTAATGTATTCAATATCATTAGAATATAGAAGCTGAAAATCTGCTGAGAAAAGAAAAAGTTGATATACAATTTCCTATAACAATTTTTCGTATACAAAAAAAAATATTGTGTATGATTTTAATAAGAGCCAGAGAATATAACAGAATTATCAAATGACAGATATAGTTAGTAAATGTCCTTTTAAAGGATAATAAAAATAAATTAAAAAGGCTTGTTACATTTTCAAAAACGCTTTATGACGACCCAAAAATAAAAAAAAATAAAAATTGTTATATAGCTATGTATGAACGAAAATTACATTAAATTAGCTTTCAAAAAATATGGAAAAAGGACAAATTATAGCCTTAACGAATGAAAAAAGAAAACGAAAAGAAGAAAAATAAAATAAAAATGAAAATAAAATAGAAATAAGGACATTATTAATGTGCCAAAAATAAAAAAAAAAAGTTTCATTTCATCTTTACAATAATGACAAAAGAGTATGTGCCAATTTTAGTAATTGTGTCAAAGATTTATAATTATATGGTTAAACTTAGGTTTCATAGCAATTTTTCGTATCTAAATTTTGATGTCAATCTCAGCACGTATCATATTATATACCAATATACTTAATATATAATGCACATATACATTTTTTTTTTTTTTTTTTTTTTTTTTTTTCCTTCTTCACTCCTAGGAGGAGTATAGGGCTAGTGCATGATATCTATCATGCCCTAGTTTCTTATAGTCATAGAGAGTTAGCTAGGTAGGTGACTAGCCTGCCGTAGTTTTATTTATATTAATTATTTGAGGTTATTAATATTTACTGTTTATTTTTCTTAGTTTTTAGTATCGAATATTATGAATATTTGAAAATTACTTGTTTTTTAATATTTATTAGTATTGCATATTAAGTTATATAATATTGAATATAATTTTTTATAGTGACCTGACCGGGGTTTGAACCCGAGACCCTTCGGTTAAAGGGCCGGTGCCATAACCACTGCACCAATGATCAGATAATATATACATACATATACATACATATACATACATATACATATACATACATACATACATATGTATATGCACATATACATACATATCACATATAGATCTACAATAACGAGTAGTTAAATATGATTTTATTTTTTTTGTTGGTTCTACCAAGAATATTAACTATAATTTTGAAAACTTAATAGTAGGGAAAAGATTATCAATTTTTTTTTATTTTTAAATTTTGCAATTTCACAAAAATTAAGGTAAACGTAAATGAATTTTGGTACCTAGGACAAAACGAACTTGTATATTTATTTTTGTAATTTTTACTAATTTTAGTGATTTTTAAATTATTCTAATGGAAATGGAAATTTTTATTCACAAATGTGAATTTGTTTTTAATTGCTTTTACTAAATATTTAAATAGTTATAATTGGTATAACAAAATATATATATACTATTCACTTTTCTATTGAATGAATGTCCGTATTATTAGTTTGCATATATGTAGAGTTACAAAAATGATGTCGGATTTTCTCAAAATCTGTTTTGTTGATTGTCATAAAATTTAAATTGCAAAAAAATAGTATCATAAGCAAATTTGAATATTTAGAAATTCAGTAGTTAAACTTATTAAAATTAAAAATCGGGAAATCAAAATATTGTAGTTGAAAGTTGGAAGTATTTTGTTTTTGACGTGGTTGAATCTTGTTTACACCATGTTGTGTTTTGAAGCTTACAAAGAGACTGAATAAAGTTGGGTCAAACCAATGGCTTGTAGAGCAGAACTATTTTCCTTCAACAGATGAAGATACTGCTTTTAAAAACAGTCAACTATTTGTATCTAAAAGCTGCTGAAATACAACCTGCGGTCTGAAAAAAAAGATATTAAAAATTTGGGCTTTAGATAACGTTAAATTTTACCTGCCATTTTGCTTTTTTAATATTTTATTATGCTGTGCCGCATTGGAAGGAATCAGCTACTATTTTTCTGCGTTTGAAAAATTGGAAAATGCTTATAATTTTGCTGCAATAAATAGTTAGAAAACTGGCCTTTCAGAACTTTGGGGGCTACAACTTTTAGAGCGGCTAATAAGCAAATTTAAAATTTCTTTAGAAAAGTTTTGATAAGGTAAACAAATTGCATTAGAGAACGACGATTTTTTATCTTACTACATAGCTTAATTTTTCTAAATGCATGTTTGTGACCCTTGAATGTGGTACATAATAGATTGAAATTCAAGATAGCTTGACATTAATCTGAAGCATAAAAAATCTAAAATAGGCGAGCTATAGAAAGGTAAATTAGAGTAAAATTTAAAAACACTCAGAATTTTTTTGCAAAATCTTTTTCATTTGATTAGTTTGAATATTAATCACATATATTCAATAAAAATTTTCCCCGAAATTTTCTACTTAAATTTAATTGACACTTTGAACCTCGATATATTCCAGATTTTCATAGCAATTTTATAATAAAACAATAATTGGGTTGTACTCTATATGTAGTAATTTTTTTCCTAATGTTTTTCATATCCATAAACTCAAAGATTAAATCTGCTTCTAAGTTATGAACATTTGAGACTCAAAACAATGGTATGCGAACCTAGCATTTATATTTTGTTCCATAACAAAGTATAATAAATTATTAGCAATAAAAAGTTTCTTTCATATTTTAATTATGTTTTTTTTTTATAAATTTAATAAAGTTTCTTTAGAGCAGTTTATAATAAATGGAATTGCTTTCTTATATAGCTAATTTTAATTAATTGCTTTTTGTTTTTTATGTACTAGAATGAATGAAATAAATAATGGGATAAAACTATATAAACCATATTTTTTAAACTATGGAAAAAAATTTTAACAAAATTAATGGATAGTTTGTTTTCAAAAAAAAAAAAAAACTCAAAGTATTTTAAAATAATTAATAGACAAAATATTAAACATACAAAAAATTTAAGTACTACAAGCAATTATTTAATGGTACTGTTCCATGACAAGTTTAGTCCTTGTTAAAATATTAATAAAAACAAAACTTGTTTCAAAAAGGAAAAAAAGTTGGTTATTTTATGTGTAATTTGAAAAATTTCTTGATTTTGCCCTCAAACTCAATGAGATAATGAAAAAATCTAAATTTTTATCATTGTACTGGAAGTATTGATTTAATTTTGAAGTAAAGTGTTTGCAGCTTATTCAATCCTACGCTATGAATCCGATTGACATTAAATTTTTAGGAAAATGTTAAGAAAAGTTCCGAGAAGGTTTCTAAAAGTTATTTTGTTTTGAAAAACCTGTATGTTCAAATGGAAAGTCGACAAATATGGGAACAAGGGGTATTTTTGGACTAGTCTCATTTGTATTTTATATTCTGCGAGATTATTGCAAATTAAATACACTATCGTCCCAAAAAAATTATTCAGAACAAATATTTGTTAAATGATAATTCCTTGTACAATATCTGATTTTGTGTAACTGATATTTTATAGTTTTTATAATAAGCTTAAGAAAAAACTTGCAGTAGTCAACACATAATCACAGCGAAGGCCTTAAGCTAAAATCTTGACCATGAGCAAAATATGGATTGTTTTGCTGCGAACAATTTAAATAATGTAACTTTAAACAATATGTAGTGTTAACAACTACTTACTGGTGATTATATTAATAAAATTATTTTTGAATTTATGAGTCATTGTTTAATAAACAAAGCTCCATTTTTCTCAATGCGTTTTACAAAATAGATAGAAAGAAAAAATCAATGCGTGAGGTTGGAAAATTTAAAAATTTTTCTACAATTTTTGAAATTAATTAATTAAAATTATTTTTTTTTCTTTTGCAGGATTTTCAAGATTGCAATTTTCGACTCTGTTTCTTTCAAAGGATTTTAAGGTAAGACAAAAAACAAATACTGAACAAAATTAAATAAATTTAATAAAAATCTTAATTTTTTTTTTTATTATTAATCAAGTTTTAATCAAATTAAAATTTTAAATGGGTTTTAAAAGTTTAAAAAATGAATTTTATGCAAATTTGATAAAATAAATCTTTTAAAAAAGGGCAAAATGAAAAAGATAATGTCTAAGATGATTGGAATATAAGGATACTTACACCGTCAAATCCTTTTTTCATTATTTTTGAACATTTTGTTTTTCTTATTGTTCAGGAAGATTTTTTGTTTCTCCAGACAATTTTTTGTTTTTTGTAAGTATCCCTAATTAGGTACTTTAGAAATTAAAACTTAAACAATAATTGGATTCAAAATTATTTTCTTTCTTATTAGCTTAAATAGACCATTGAGAAATTTTTCTATATAACAACATTTTTTCTACATAATTTGTTGTTTCATTTGATTTTTTTAAAATTAGATATAGTAATGTCATCATTAATTTGGCATTATATGCTGTGATATTACTTATACTTAGAAAAAACTCACATAAAAATTATAATTAGATTAATTTTACCAAATTTTTCAAGAAAAAGAAATAAACAAATTCTTATACGTAGAAAAAGGTTCAAATACCAAATCCATCATTAAAAAATACGAAAATTCATAATTATTGGAGCTTAGTAAAAAACCAATTAAATGTGATATTTTTTTTTACGATTTTTCAACCAAGTTTGAGAAATTACCTTGGCAATTAATAACAAGCTGACAGAAAATATTTTTTGATGGTAAATAATAAAAATTACACAAACAATTTGTCAACGATAGGCGACCTTTCATATCTTTTATAAAATTTTTATAAAATTTTGTTCTCCTTGTTCTCTCCCACCTAGGCAAATAACTTTTTTAATACTCTATTATTAACTGCGCCGCTTTTTACTGTTAAATAACAACCCATGTCCGTTACTAGGGGTATAATAGTATCCTTAGAGAATATTTCTGTTAGTTTTTCAAAAATTAATTTTTATTTAAAAGAAAATATAAACCAAAAAATAAAGTTAATCAACTCAAAAGTTGTGCTAAAATCGTTCAAGAACAGGAACTTGTGTTCTTATTAATTATTTTTTTTTCATCAGAATTTTTATCAGCTACAATTTGCATGAATGGAAGAAAGCAATCCTTTAGCTTTGAGCTCTGAAATCTGGCAAAACTATTGCACTCTGAACATCATTTCGGAATCTGTCTCCGAGTTAATTATTCTGTTTACGTTTAAATGGGACTGGACTTCTCTTGAAAAGGAAAGGCGTAGAAATTGAGTTTATAACTCTAAAATCTGGTTTTGAAACGAATTTTCATTCGAATTTCTGATTCATAAAAAATTAGTTCATAATATAGCGGCCAATTAATTTGATTCAACTTAAGTTTGAGATGGGATCAAAATTTTATCAACCGTTTGAACGCAGAGAAGGTTAAAGCTTTATATATATACATACTCTTTATTTACACATTTTGTCATAAAAATTATTTGGTATTAGAAAATTAAAAATGTTAAGAAAAACAAAGCAGAAAAAAAATAGCTATTTAACATTAAAGGTAAAAAAAAAAAATCTCCTTAATTACATTGCAGGTAAATTAGTTATACAGAGTTGACCTTTTCTTTTTGTGTGTTTTATTCAATTTTTTTTTTGTTTTCCCTTTCAAATTATTCCAATTTTTCTCAATTTTTTTTCCTTTCTATATTCTATAATATTGTTTATTTTATTTGTTATTATTAAGGATTCTCTAACAAGAAAAAAAAAACAAAATAATAAAAGGCTCTCTACATTTTTTTAATATATTCATAGTAAGACAAGTTCTTAAAGTATACTGACTATCCCTTCCAAAATAATAATAATAAGTCAAAAAGAAAATTTTTTTTCCATGTTTACTTTACTTATACATACATAATAAAAGTTTAGATTCTCTTCGAATGCGTACACTGAATTACAAAACCTTTCCTTTTCGAGTTTTTTTCCTTTTTCTTTTGGAAGAAAAGAGCATTTTTATTGCAGAATAATAAATAGAATACATAATAAGTAAAGAGTAAATATTTAAGGCTTCGTTATCCTTTAAATAGTGCTAAATTAGCAAAAAAACAAAAAAAACAAAGGAAAATTAAAAAAAAATATGAAAGGCAAAATTAAATAAAATCAAACAAAAAAAAAAAAAATACAAAAAACCAAAACAACACAAAATAAAAACAAAAAAGGGAGAAATTATTTACTCGAATAAATAAATAAAATACTTACGATAATCAAAATCCTTAAATTTAAACAAATATAAAAAATAAAATAAATAAAAAATCAATCGAAAATTTTATCCTTAAAAATTAGGATTTCAAAAATCAAATGATAAAAATTAATTTGAGAATCTCAAATTAACAAGAATAATAGAAAAAAAGATAAAAAATTGAACTCACATACATACTCATATATATATATATATATAAACATTATATAAAAAGGAAAAACTTTCTTTACTCAAAAAGTATACAAATATTAGTCTTATATCGGATGTCCTTTTTGAACTATACTTAAGTAGTATAACATAAGAAAACCAAAAATTGAAATAAAAAAGAAAATACTTATAGTAACGTTATTGCGTAGCTTTCTCAGTAATTACAATTTATAATTTTAAAATATTTAATTTTTAACTTAATATTTCCGAAATTTGACTACACTTGCATATAAAATAATTTTTTCAATAATACTTCCAACAACATACACATAAAGGAACAAAATAAAAATTTATGAATTATAAACACTTATTTTATATTTTGATAAATGAAGGAAAAAATTTGCTAGAGCAACCGGTTCTTATAAGAAGTTGTTTCATACTTTCAACTGGTTGCGTTCATTAGTAAATAACCCATGTTATTTAAAAAACTAAAACTGGTGAAAATGAGCTTGATATAAGTAATTTTAGAAATATTGCCATATTATTAATTTTAATAGGGTATCAAAGTTGTAATATTCCACAAAATAATTTCATTTACTACATGTGCTTAATCAAATATGTAACCTACAATTATATAAAAAAGGTTATAAACATCGTCCGTGACTATTTTAAATTAAAATCAATTTTCAATTTCCAATCGAGAAAATTATTAATTGAATCAAAATGATATACGAAAACATTAAATCCAATATGGTTATATATATTTCATTTTATTGAACTTTATACATTCGGCTTATACGATTGAAAAGCATGAATCCAAAAAAAAAACAACAAATATATATAATATGTCTATATATGTATGTGTATGTGTGTTGCATGTACGTTGTATTTGGAAAAAACTTTTGGCAATTAGTTAATTTCTTACAGATCAATAAATTTTTAAGGATCCTAATATCTTTCCTATATCTGTCCATTTATATTTGTAAATATGTATTGGTACATATTAGAATATAAAATAAAGACTTACATATACACAAATATACATGTAATTATTTAAAAAAAGAAAAAATAAAAATTAATTCATGTACGAGTGCAAAAATTTATACAAATTATAATGATGGACACATACATACACATACATAAAAAAATCCTTACAAAACTCTTCAAATATGAAGGAAATTGAAGAAGAAATAAAATGAGAATGTAAACGTAATTTTTAATGATAAAAACAAAGACTAAGAATAAGAAATAAAAGAAAAATAAAAAGGAAAAAAAAATACAATGATCAAAATACAAAAGAATAAAAACCAAAATTTCGGAACGGTAACTTAAGAACGGTCATGAATTTTGAACATAACAAGGATTCTCTTTAATTTTTCTTCTGTTTTATTTATTCTATATGTTCTTTATTTTTTTTTTATATTTTAAGTAGTTTAAAATGTTATTTTCATTTTGTTGCTTTCAATTTAACAATACAAGAATATTTCGAATAAAAAAAAAAGGAGCAGGAAGAGAAAATAAAAAAAAATGGAAACTGTATTTTTTTTTTTTGTTTTCCTTATACTATTCTTAAGGGCTAACAAATTATTCATTATCATTTTAAGAAAGAGAATTTATTCGAGTGTACATGTTTTACTCAAACATTTTGTATATACACTATGTATACACGTATTTCCTTATTACATACATACGATATTATATGTGTAATTGTAGATGTATAAATGCATATTAAAATGAAAGAAATAAAAACGAATTCCTTTTTTTTTTTCCTTTTCATTTTTATTTTCCGCTTCTTAAGTTATGTTGACTTAGTTTTTTTGAAATTTTGTTTGGAGAGGACATTATAGTAATTGTATTTGTTTTTTATATAAGGGTACATAGTTCTATATCTATATATGGATAGACATACATATATATTTATATTTAATATAATGGCATTGCATATAAAATTTTAAGGTAAGAAATTTTCATGTGCGTATATTATTTTAATTATATTGTTCTACGTAGTCCGAAAATTAAATGTACGAAACTTTTGAAATATTAAGCACAGGAAAAGAAAATAAATATTTAACACAAACAAACACTGTGATTAAAAATTTAAAATTATCATAATTTTAAATGTTAATTAAAATTTTTGGAAATTTTTTGAAATTTTTGGAAATTTTTTGAAATTTTTGTCTATTTTAAAATGACTTCATTAAAACGATATTGGTTATTTATTAGAAAATAGTGGACAGAAATTTATTATTAATTTGCTGTTAAATAAATTCTATAAATCATTCTACATATTGTAGAAGTGTTACTTACAATTGAATATTATTAAAAGAATGTAATTTTAGAATTATTTTAGAAATAAAATTCATTAATGACTTGAAATCGCAATTTTTGAATAATTTAATGAAAAGTCAATGGAATTTCTTTTCTACTTTACCTTAATCTTTTATTTTTACTCTATAATGCAGAAAGCTAATAATTAGTAGGAAAGAAAATTTTGAAAATTTATATAAGCAATTTATTAACTAACCAACTAGTTGTTTTTTTTCGAAATGCCAGTTTAAAAGTTAATAGCTAGGTAGCTAGCAATATGCTTTTATTATGATATTATATTGCATACTTTTGGGAGAATAAAATTATTGTTATTGCCGATACTATTAAGTTTTACATAGTTTGAATACAAATATGTTAAGGGTTTCGTTCAGGGGTTGCTGTTTTAAATAACTAAAATTAGCAGAATTAATAAAAAATTTATATAATTAATATTATATTACCTTGTTCTTGTAGAAATAGATTCGCTTTTCCAAACATTTTATAATTTTAGTACGTGATGAAGCAAGAACTTTAGGGAATTTTTGATTTATCAAGTTAATATTTAATTTAGTCTGAATTTGATCTTTATAATAATTTTAAAAATTAAATTCCTTAGGAGCTCTTTTTTTTTAATTTAATATTTTTTTAATGCATATTCAATTATATTTTGATTTTTATAGAAAATTGGTTAAATAAAAAATTATGCTTGCATTGTTTTGTAGTTTTGTAAAGCTCCAGATATAAGAATTGTTATTTGATTAGTTTTTTCACCTTAAAAAATTTACGTTTTCCATAAAGTCTTTTTTTTTGATATTTCAAAACGCAAAGTCTTTTTTTTGATATTTCGAGTTTGATATTGCATAATATTATTTCCCTCTTTGTAATATTTTTGTTTAACTCACAGTCTATTACATAATTAAATTTTATTATAATTTCAAATTTAATTCAAAATTGAGCAACCATAAAAAGAAATTTAAAAATCAAATTCATGTACTTGTTATTTTTAAATTTTCCCTAGATTATTGCAAATACAAATATATTTATATATACTCGTACAACAGAATTCCCCTTGGGAAATTTAAAATTTCATTTCTATGGAAAGTCACTGAATATCAAAAATTATTTTGCGTTTCTTCTTCGTTTCTTTCATATACAGCTAGTCATTCAATTTATAAGAAAGAATTCCCATTTATTTACGCTCCTTTTCATGATGTGACGTCCATGACTTAAGCTGTGAAGAATATTTTGTTTTCTTATTTTTATCAAACAAAAGTTAAGATCTAAAAAAGAAAAAAAAAAATATTTTTGTTTTTTTTTTTTTTCTAACACAAAATCTTTTCCTTTTTACACAAATAATAATAAAAATAAGAATAAGGATAAGAAAAAAAAAAAGGATTCCCACAGAAAAAAAGGAATTTTGTGCAAAAATAAAAAAAAAGCACATAATAAAAAAAATATTAATGTATGAGAAAAGCAACAAACCGGACTTAAAACAAAATTTTTATTCATATCAGGGTCGGCTTTGTATTATTAGTTTTTCGGCTTCGTTTTTACAAAACTCTTTTTATAAAATTAAGGTATTTTTGCAATTTAAATGTTCTACATTTAAATTCTAAGGTTGATTTAGTAAATACGAAAAAATATTTTTACTTACAATAAAAGAATTGATGCAAGGTACAGGTTATTTTGGTCGTTCTCATAGCAGTATTCCGGTTTAACTCCCATGAAATCACTTGAAGTTTGTTCTCTTGAAATTTGTATTCCAAATAATTATGAATACCATTTTTACATACAATAAGATGCCAGAACTTGGAAATATTGCTTTGAAATAACATTTGCGAATTATTTTAAAAAAAATATTGAAAATCAACAAAAAAAAAATTCTAACTCCGGATAATGTATATTGTTCTTAGAATTGCTTATTGCCTACACTTGTTTATATAATATCTTAATTTTAGTTGGAAAATTCTTTTAAATAACAATTTATAAATTATTAAAATAATATTAAATTCTTTGGAAAATGCTCTTAAAATTTCGCAAATAACAAACCGGGAAACTTTTTGCCTTATATGACCACCCCTGTATTGGAAAATAAAGTAAGAATAAAATTATCATCAGGACATAGAAAGGGATAACAACAAAAATTACAAGGCGAAAAGAAATAAATAAAAAAAGAAATGAGGAATAAAAAAATAAGCGATTCAAATCAAAACAAAAAAAAATGTTTTTTGTTCTTTCATTTTACCAAATAAAACGAAGTTAAATGAAAAAAAAAAACATGTTTTATTCGGAATGTGGCGCACGAATTCCTTATTTTGATTGTATGTATTTTTTTTTCTCTTATTATTTTTCATTGTGCCCCCAAATTTTTCTGCTTCTTTTCTTACAATTCATATATTTGGTTTTCTTTTTTGGTTTTTTGCATTTCTTTACATGTTTACTTCGTTTTTGTTAAGTGGACACGTCTCAAGTAATTCCTCCTGTTTTGCATAAAAAAGGACATAAGTAAAAAGTATGTTATTTACAAATACAATGAAAGAAATTTTTCAGAGATAAAGAAACGCAAGAATGAATTTTTTTATTTGTTATTTTATTCGGTTTTTCCCTTTTTCTTTCCATTTTTGTTTTTATTTTTTTTTTCTTGTAAATGATTTGAATGGTCCTTGAATTTAATTCTACTTTTTAGTTTATTTTTGTAACAGTTTTTCATTTAAATGTGTTTCTCCCCCGCACATTTGTTCCATACTACTATAACACCATTTTCTCTTATTTACTTTAATTTTTTTTCTTATTCTTGTTTTCCTTTTTTCTTTTGCTTTAAGCTATTTTTTTGTCTTTCATACCCTTCACCTGTTATGCTGTACTAACATGTTTTTTATTTTACGGTTTTTGTTACGTTTATTATTTTGTATTTTTTTTTTGGTTTCTATTTATTCATCGCAACAAAATCAGAATTATTTAGGATTCATGGGTTTTGAAGGATTCAAATATGTAAGGGTATTTTACTTTTCGTTTAATCTCAATCTTTTTTTTCTTTTTGCTCATTCTACTTTACTCAATAACTTTTTTTTTCATTTTTTTTTTTTTATTTTTATTATTGTTTATTATTATTATGTTTTTGTTGTTCATAAATTAAATATCAGTTGAATTTAATGATGAAAATGATGATTAAAGTAAAAATGATAAAAATCTTATATTTAAATAACATGTTATATTTATTTGGAAATCTAAAAAAAGGAACAAAATTAAAATATTCTGTGTAAATCGAAAAGAAGAAAAAAATTGTTGCATACTTTTAGGGACATCTTTTAGTTTTTGAACATATCAATGGAAAATTGAAAAGGAATGACAAAATGAAAAACGAAAAAAATAAAAATAAAAAAAGAATAGAAATTTTGTGGATGGTGATGAAAAAGTGAGAACGAAAAAAAAGAAAAAAAAAAAAAAATAAAAATAATGGAGAAAAGCGAAGATTACGTATAATTTGGATAGCTGCTAATGGATTTTTTTTGTATTTTATTTATTTTTTGTTTTTTTTTTATCTTTTTCTTTATATTTACGGCCCTTTTAATTTATTTGACACGAGTTTTTTCGTTTTGTTTACAAATGACCCTTTTTTGACTTTTCATTAAAAATTTAAATTTTATTTTTTAGAAAATTATGGAAAAATGAAAAAAAGAAAATTAGTAAATAAGAATAAGTACTTTTGGCAAATTATCATTTCCGAATTGTTCTCGAATTCAATTTGTAAACTTTTAGATTTTAGTGTGATAACCGGAATGCTGGAATACTGGAAGCTTCAAGTTTAATAAAAAAGTTTTTAATAAGCTACTTCAACGAAGCAATTTTTACGTAGTACAATAGGATTGCAATTTCTTGTTTAGTTTAAATTAGTGAAAGTTGTTAATTTTAAGTCTTTTTGAGTTCGTTAATTTTTTTCTTAAGAGACTTGGTTTACTTCTGTAGGTGTAGACAATTTCTCTTAAACTTTCTAAACAATTTAATAATAATTTTTATGAAATTTGCATCATTTATTATTCCAAAATTTCATTAGACTTCTAAGTTTATAGTGCAGGCTTAAAAATTTTGTTATTTGTTAAAATTGTTTAAAATTTAAAATTAGTTAACACATGATACCAAACTTAAATATGATCATAAGGGTTCCTGTGTAACGTAACAAAATTTTTCAGAAAACTTTCTTGTATCCGCTTTTGTTTGAAACACAAAAATTATATGAAATTTTATATATGAAATACAATTCAATGTGAATTTCTCAATTAATTTATTTGAGAAGATAAATTAGACCCTTTAGAATTGGAATTGAATAAGCATAGACGAAATTTTTATAAAAAAACAATTAAGTAAATAGAAATTTTAGACTCTATAGCCTCGATTATAAAAAAATTTTCAAAATTTTAGTGAAAAATTTTAAGAATTTTAAAATAATATAAAAAAAAAATTTCTCGGTTTTTTCTCATATAATTTTCAATGACTCCCCGAATAATTATACGATTTTATGCTTGCATATATAGAATTTTTTATATGTATGTAGTAACCAAGTCCTTATAATATACAATTATTATCTATTGCCACATTTATTTTATTTTGTATTGTTAAGTAACTTCATTATTTCCTCTTCATTTTCTATTCCATTATATTTATTTTAATATAGCGCGGCATATTATACGGGACAATTGAATTTATGTCGCTATTTCTTCCTTTTTTTTGTTTTTTTTTGCTGTTATTTTTCCTTAAAATAAGAAAGGATCATAACAAATTGTCAGAATGTATTATGAAAGAAAGCAAATGGTACAATTAACAATTTATTTCTCTTTTTTTTTTTAAAATGTTGGTTGGTTCTTATTGGATAATGGTATGGTAATCAACCATAGCTATTTTTGACCTTTTTTCACTTTTGTGCTTATCTCTTCTTTCATTCTATTTAAATATGTCAAACAGAAAATTATGGTAAATATACTGTTATGAATACAAAAAAAAACTAAAAAATAGAAAAAATAAAAGTAAAAAAGAAATGTTTTCTTTTTATTTGAAATGACAGCAAAAAAAAAAAAAAGAAAAATATGCAAAATAGAAAAACGCAATAGCAAACGCAAAAGAGTAAATGAATAATGGTGGAAAGCAGTGTGGCAGAAAACGAGAAAGGTGTATTAAGTGTGCCCGTATACACCCAACTACAATAGTACATTTGTATATATTCATATTAATGTAATTTTGTTATACTTACTTTACACTTTCACAAATGTACAATTGTACATACAAAATACAGCTAAAATTTTTCGGAAATCATAAAGAAAAAAATAAATATATATACTTGTACATACATATAGACACATTTTAAATGGGTACAAATTAAAAAAATTGGAAGGACACAATTGAAAAAAGGAAAAAAAAAATATCATGATAAAAAAAGAAGGAGGAGAAAAAAAGGATAATTTTATTTAAATATGCAAATAAGGATAATATATTATTAGTTTTTGTACTGGTACCAATTATGCAAAATAAAAATAATGGAAACAAGGAAAAAAAAAAACACAAAACAAAAAAAGAAATAAACAAGAACCTAATTAGTCAGTTTTTCTTTATTTTAATTTGTTCCTATTCTTTTTTTTTCATATATTTTCCTTTTTAATTTTTTCTACAATAATCTTCTACACTAATTTAGAAAATCATTTTTTTTTCCATATACTTTAGTCTATTTATTTAATCTGTGGGTTTTCCTTAAACAGTTTCAATTTTTTATTCAGCTTATTATTGGAAATTACGAGAACTTAGACATAGAAACTTAATTGAATTTTTAGAATAAAGTAAACTCTAATAAGATATTCTGATGAATATTTTAATGAAATAGACAAAACAAAATTTTTTGAGAAAATTAGACTTGTTTTTAAAAATTTATTTTAATGAGACCAAATTTTTGATTTGAAGTAATTTAGAAATGAAAAAGTTGAAATTTTAGAATATTTTAGCTAATGAATGTACAAAATTTTACTGAGAGTTGAGAATAGAAAATCGTCTATTCATCTTATTGGCCAAAATCGAAAACAAATCAATAACAGCATTTCATAGGTTTTTTTTCAAGCATTTTGTAACAATTGAGTTTTGAACTTCTAATGTTTGTATTAGCTAATATGATCTTGATTGCTAATATATTTTAAATAAAAACAAAACCTTATGTGAAATATTGTTTATAAAATTATTTCCGGCTTCGATTGAACAAAAATTTAAGAACTTAAAACATATTGCAATTAAGATGAGATTTAAATTTTTTTTTAGTTTCAATAGTTTTGATATTTAGCATTTTTATGCATAAATTTATGAAAAGCTGGCCGAAGTTTAACATATGTAGTTTTTCAATAATATTGAAAAAAACGCGCGAACGTAAATTGAGCAAGTATAATAAATATTTGCCATACCGTTTGCAACGCTAAAATAATAATGGTCTGCTATATAGACAAAAGTGTATGTTTTTAATCAGTGTCGAATTCTGAATCAATATAGACTTGCGTGTCCGTCTGTCTGTCCGTCCGTTCATTCATCCCAACTATAACTGAAACATTATTTAAGCTAAGTCCATCGAATTTTCACAAATGATTTGTGATAGTAAATAACCAGAACCGTATTTTAATTGAATATGATCGAGACGAGTGGTTCGGGTAGCTGCCCTACAACTTCAAAAACTATTTGACTATCTGAGAAATTATTTAAGCTATTAAATATTGAAACTTTCCACATTCAAAAATTTTATTATAGTTAAGTAGTTGAAATTTCTTGATTTGTGGTGTTAGGAGTATTTAATGAATTTTATGAAAGTTTGTTTAAACAAATGACAACCCAGGAGTATGTATAGAAAGCTATGACAATTAACACACAGCACTTAATATCATTAATTCGCATAGGTATGGTATAGTTGGCACGGTCAACTCTACATATTCTCGTTTTTATAATATAATTGTACTTTTAACTAATATTTTAATCTACTATGTATTTTATTTGACAATGGTAATTAAACTTTTATAAAATTAATTTCGAATTTCTTCTAATTTCTGAAAATATTTATGGAAAAACAGAAAAAGCGATGAAAATATTTTATAAAATATAAATTTAAATTCTCAAGTAAATTGAAATTGAATTTTCAAAATATTTTTCTTAAAAATTTCTTGAGTATCCTTTTTCTAATTAGATACAATTTAATAGATATTAAAATATAATAATTTGAAAATTATCATAATTAATCAAGAACATACTTCCACACTTTCAATTTGATCTGTCTATGTCTATAATTTAAAATTGATGTTCAATTAGAATTAAAGAGAATTAGAATTAATTAAATACAAAATTCCGAATATAAAAGTAATATAGATTTGGAATTTTTGTATTTAATTAATTTTTAGAAAATAATGATTTTGTGAAACAATAGTAGTGATATTTTAGTCTCTTATTGTTTTCTATATATAAAAATATCCTTTCAATATCATTATGTTAATTAAATGGCTATGCAAGGTATACATATTTTTTTTTTTTAATTTCGAAACTAATCTATTGTTATAATTATTTAAAAGCACTTTACGTACATAAATTAATCAACATGATAAAATTTATTTGATATTTTTTTTTTAACAATTTAATTAAATTTAATTGAAATGTGTATACGCATAGTAATCTAGTTTCATATAAATTGAAATATTATGTTAGTATACATACATATGTATGTATGTATATTACCTCAAATCTACACATAAACTTATGTATGGCTATGTCTTCCTATTATGTCTATTAGTATAAATTGCATATACATAATATGCTTTCATTGTAATTGTATGAATTCTGCTCTGATTTCGGAGAAATACGGAATAATCATATTTTAAATGAGATATAAAATTGTTTTCATATTAGAGTGGCGAGGTATTATGATTTAAGATTTATCTTTTGTGAATTGAAAAAAGTCTTAATTTTAGTGATTTTTTCGGGAATTTTATAACATTGACAATGCTTCAAAAAATGTTTTTTATACTCTTCTTAGGTCCATGGTATTCATTGAATTGTGAGGATAACTTATACATATATGTACCAAAACGTACTTCAAGTTTTTCGTTATGAACTAATTTTTCTTTAATTTAAGGAACAATTGTTGATTAATCAAAAAGTTGAAATTTATTATAATGTTCGATAATACGGCAGTACCTCTCAGTTTTTAAAAGAAAAATAATGTTCTTCATTTATGCATTTATAATTATTATTTGATGTATTTCAAGCAAGTTTCCGAAATTGTATTTTTTTCTAAAATATTCCGAAAAAAATTAAAAAACAAATCGAAATGTTTTTGTTCAATTTTTTAAGTATTCTCATTTAAATCTAAAAATTATTAAATAAATTTATTAGTTTTTAGAAGCCTCCAATTTATTTTAACAACAACTCTTTTTCATTTAAATCAAAATCAAAAAATATAAATGAAAAAATCCTGTAATTCGATACTCAAACTCTTCCACTTGAAAGAAAAAAAATTCTGATGCAGTCAAATTTGCAATTAATTATTTTTTTTAAATTGAACACTAAATTTTCAAATAATATGTAAAACTAGCATAGATAAAAATATTGGTTAATTTCTTTATACAAGTACATACATAATTTCCAATAACCATTTTATTTTTCATACAAATTTGGGAAAATTATTTCAATACACTCTCTGAACTTGGGTGTATCCATACCTGATAGATACATACATATGTACAAATCTGGTTGTGACTAGTTTGGCACACTATTTGGTTTTACATAAGTGTTCCCGGCCCATCCCCACAAAGCCACTTCCAAAGCAATAAATAATGTGCAAAAAATATCGGGCATTGCATATAATAAATCACTTTATCTTGCTAAATGCAAAATTCATGGAATTAATCTCTGTAATCAAACTTTCAGATTTTTGTCTTGTAATCTAAATATGTTATACAATTAATTTCACTGTTGGTAGAAAAAAAAAACTTTTGGAAAGTACGTAATCGAAAAAATTGGAAAAATTATTTTTGAAATTTGATTTTTTTTTTTTAAGTTTTCAATGACATTCCTGTTTTCCGAAGCTCATTAGCAATGCTTACTTTACTTATATGGTAGATTCGGCTCTGTATATATGTACGTATATATGCTATTAGCCAAAAATCTAAATTAAAAAAAAAGTGTTTAACTTTACAAACTGGTTTTATTTAAATTGTAATGAAATTTTTAACTTTTATTATTATATTCATTATTACATAAATAAAATTTTTTTTTCATACATTTCTTACATATTTTAATTAACATTCAATTTTAACTTTCTATCTTTTTA